>NC_139245.1:19037550-19401619 GCF_977018435.1 Lepisma saccharinum
TAATACTTTAAACATACTCAATTAACACTGATAATTTAGCAAAAGTATTTCAGGCAAAATATTTTGTCATCGAATTGCAATTCCCTGTTATGGAGAAATTTTTATGACTTGTTGCCCAGGCTTTGTGTCTTCAGCTACTGCAAAATTCTGTCAACCAACTTCTTCCACTTTTAATGATGCTGTTGTATTTCTTCCATGCAAGCAATTTAGACATCCACCCACCTTCTTTAAAGGAAATCCATTTCACTCGCAAAGTGCTTCCACCAAGATAGGGGAGATACTTTCTCGCTTCAAATTAAAAGTACGAAAAATTTTCGTCGCTTTTTTAAAAGTAAATTTTCCTCCTACCAAGTCTCGTGTGAATATCTTGAAGAGATTTTCCTCCTTCTCCCCATTTTTATCTCGTGGTGTGTCAACATCTCCCGCCACCCCATTAAAACGCCTCCAGACCGAATCATTCAATCTAAAGTCCACGTGACTGTATCTTTTGCAGCCATTCGGAGCGTCTGAAGTAAATTCCAGACGTAGTTCCTCTGACGAAACGCTTTATACCTTTTGCTTCTAATAAAGGTTGCTTCTCTCGAACGGCTTTTCTTATTCATAAGGACGCGGATCGTCTTCCACAGCATCCTTTCTGGATCCAGCACAACCTTTTCCCATCTACCAGAAGATGCAGGTTTTACCATCTTTCTTTCCCCGTGTTCGTTTCTAAGAAGATGTGCTTTATTCAGAATATGTACTTTTGTGGTTCACTCAAAGATTGTGTAGTTTATAATTTTCTTCTTTAGCGTCGCCGTTCTGCCTTTTATGGCTGATCGCGATGATGAAGGTGATTCGAGATGACACGCACCGCCAGAACTGTGTCGCTGTAAGTTTTCATATGCAATGTTTGTAATGTCGTTTTAGGTTTTCAGCATATTCTCGTTGAATGTACCGAGTTTGTCTTCCTCAGGCAGATTTTTAATCTTCCAAAGTGTTTTTGTCATCCCTGTTGGGAGATGATAACAGTGTTTTTTTATCAGATGTTTTTAGATTTTAACAAAGAGCTGGTCTCTTCCATTGTCTGTGAGGATTTTTTTTTTAGAAAATTCTTACTTTTTAATGTCCTTTTACAACCTTCCACTTTTAGCTTTTCCCAAGGGGCTTCTACCCCCCTTGTTTTAACATCTTCCATAGGAATTCTAGACAAGGGGATATTTCTCCGCATACATTGAAGGATGCAAAATGGTCTAATGTGCCGACGCACACAACAATTTTAATTAATTAATTCATTCATTCATTAATCTCCCCAATCGGACTTCTCAGATTCTGCCAAGGAGTAACACTATCTCACTTCACACTGTTGTGTATTTGGAACACATGCAGATCCCATCCTCGTCGCCATTTAATACATCTGTTGTTTATTTGGAACACATGCAGATCTCACAAAAGGTGTCGAATACATTATAAATGATATGCACGCATAATTCAACATTATTTAAATGACCACAAATTACTATTCAACAACTCCATTTATACAAGACAAAACAATCTCTCATTACCAACATCTTGACAACTTCAAAGGTCTTATAAACCATACAGACTATTTACGCAATAAGCGTCACACATACGACACACACCACCATTAATGCATGTAGAAAAACTTTTATCAGTTCATGTTAGGTTCATATTTATACATATGGCAAAATACAGTAATGTAAGTTTCAACACTTTAAAACACCAATCATATTTAATCTGCTTTTATCTTTCAAACGTCAACACATTATACACAGTAATAAGTGTAATCAACGCTAATAACACAGCAAAAGAAAGTAACATGAAACTTACAATTTGTTGCATCCATTTTCATGTCCATAAAGAGTTCTGCATAAAGGTTGGTAGTTAACCACACGTTCATATAATTGTGTCATACCGTGTAAGTCTTTATGTAAGCATTGGCATGGCCTTTGCAAGGAACACTCACAAGGGAAGTGCCTACATGGACTAGGACACCTAGTCCTACACTTCACTTTTCTTCCACTTGTGACTAATCGCGAAGATGAGGATGAGTGATGAAATTGATGAAGGGACGCTCACAAAGAACACCCATGCCCAGACCGGGATTCGAACCCTGGACCTCTGGCGTCGTAGCGCGATGTGCTAACCACTCCGCCACGGAGGCCGGCTAGTATTTTATTTATAAGTGTTTTATTTAGTATTATATTATTGGGAGGTTATACTTTTTCTTATTTATTTTATTTTATTTCATTTAAAAAAAAGTAAAGTGCTCCCCTGTGCTTAGCACCACGCCAAGAAGGCGTATAGGGGTGTGGGAGTAACGCCCCACACTTTCTTGATTCGGTCGTGAGTGGGGGTGATGTGATCAGCATCACGACCCTGACCGCCTTTACCCCCCATGGTTTCCCCCAGGTACCCATGTCATTCGACACTGTGTGAATCCGGGAACTTTTCTAACGTTGGAAGCGGCCCCGGCGCCCACCCAGCGTCGAATGACATGGGTACCTGGGGGGAAACCCATTGTCTTTTTAGGGCTTATTTATATTTGAGTTCGTGGTACTCTACCACGATTTCGTTATGATAAATTAAAATATTTAGCTTGAAAAAGATTTCTCCCTCTTTTTTTTAAATTATTTGTTTTTGTTGGTTTTAAAGAATTTATTATATCAATATACATTTAATTGCATAATAATTAGGATGTATGTTTTCAAGACATGCTTAAGTTTCGGCCAAGAAGCCAGAATAAAACGTTAATCTAAATTAAAAAGAGAAGTACAATTTTTTACATAAAATGAATTATATTAAACTAAATTATAATTAGAAACAATATCACGAAAATTTCCCCCACAATAATCTATCACATTCCCAGTCTCTTTATCAATACATAGAAGAGGCATTTTGTCTTTGAGTGGCATGTTAAACGAAACAACGTATTACCCTAAACAAAAATCACTGAAAGCCACATTTGCAAATACCAGAAAATGTGGTATGGATGGTTACCTACCAGGATAAACTGGAATTTCCACTGCAGTGGGAGTTTATTAAGCGGTGACGGTGGACTGCGAAAGGCGTGCTAGGAATTCGTTCCGGATTACCCCCGCTATTTATTAGCTTGACCAGTTCTCTGAGAACCAACCACAGACACCTTGGAAGTATATTCCCCCAATGAGGAAGCAGCTAATTATAACCATGTCACTGTTACAGAAAACGCATGGTTATAAATGCAAATATTTTTTAGAATTTGCTCGAGTTTAGATATGAATGCGTTGTATAAGTTTGTATTGGGTTTGCGAAAAAGGACAAATCTTACTGAAGATAATGAATCAGATAATGGCTCAAATTACAGTTGGCATGTATTCACGCATAACCACACAATATGAAGTCATTACGTCCAGGCACGTATCCAGAAATTCTTTTCGGGGGGGGGGGCTAAACATATACATTTTTTTACAGGGGTATAGATAGAACATCGCAAGGTTTAAGGTCGATGATGGCGATTCAGTTCTAAAACGGGGGGGGGGGGGGGCAAGAAAAGTTTACTTTCTCTTGGTAGACAAAGGTTAGCATTAAAAAGCCATAGTGCGGGGTCAAAAATGGAGAGCAACTGACTCCTAAATCTGCCACTGTTTAAGCTGCTGTTTTTTTCTTTCAGAACGTGATATCGGGACATTTTTTTATCACTCGACTCCTCTGTTGCAATGTACGAACGTTGTGTTTGTGCCGAAAAGATCTCAGTATATGTATGTGTTCGTTTCGCGAGGCTGTTATGCAATGGACAATCCATTCGAATGTTTTGATTTGATTTATTTTATTTTACTTCTCGTTTTGTGCCTCTTGGTTAATTTGCGAAGATGGGGATGAGTGATGAAATTGATGAATGGACATTCACAAACAACCATGCCCGAGCGGGATTCGAACCCGGGACCCTTGGCGTCGCAGCGCGATGTGCTAACCACTCAGCCACAGGGGCCCATTCGAATGTGTCTTCCAGGTTTGAATATGATCCTTTATGGTGTTGTCGCCTGCCTTCGAAACGTAACCTTGACAAAAATCCTAATTTTCCATCCTTGTGACTTGGATATTCAAGATCTAGGAAGAATTCAGTCTGAAGGCACACACACGTCGTTTGCAATGAGAGTGACCCAATCAACAGAAACTTTTCATACCGTAGCGGCACGACAGGCTGCACAAGCCTGTGTTCGATTTGTGAAATCCTCAAGCGACACGTATAGCTTGTAGCTTCGGTGTGAAACGTGGTGGGTCAATCTCATTGTCGCCTTCAAACGACAGCTCGTGTTGACCACAGAAGAAAAATATCTTGTCAACCGGTGGGAATGTCCCTTAGTTTTATTCTATCTCCTTTTTCTGTGCTTGTTAATTAAACTGGCAGCATCTTACGGTTGGGCATACACAAGAGATGTGCCATGCAGAAATTTTAGCGGAAAATGCAGACTCCACCAGGCATACCGTGCCATTGCTCTACAGCGCGAGCAAAAGATCAAGCGAAGCCAAGGGTGACTCGGTAGCTCACTTGTTAGAACCAAGAATGGCACGGTATATGCCAGAGACCCTGGTTTTGGAGTCATGGTCCAGCTTGCTTTTTCCGCTAAATTTCTACATATGCAACATCTTCTTGCTTTCTCTTCTCGACATTCATAACATTTTCGGCCTTCATGGCTGCCCCTTTGTGGTAGTTAGTGTTTGAGTCTTTTCCCAAAACAGTTGACTTAAAAGTCCTTTTTTAACCCACGAAACTCTCGGACTACATACAGGAAACTTGGTCCGGCCACTAATAAATCGTCACTCAAAACTTAGATTTTCAGTCGATCTGTGCAGATTATTTCCTTTTCTTTTTTTTTAATTTTTTTTTTTTAAATGATGCTCCAATGCCCGTTACTGCTGAAATATTTACTTTAGAGACCTTCGATCTCTTCGGCTCATGACCCGAAACTAGCACTACACTGTCAGCAATGTCTTCAGCTTTGGACCCGAACCTGTAATAGTGGTCGACTTCAGCACTTTGTAACGTCCCCGGCTATCAGCCTGGTTTGTAAGTTTATAAATTATTAAGGTTGTATTTTCATTAGTTGATTTTGTAATGGCACTTCTGTTCTGTATGTTAATTAATACCCTAAGTTGGTAACTTTGGCTGTATTCAATATACCTTAAGCACCGAGTTCATATGTATGCCACTAGAGGCGCCTCGCTAGTAGTTATTACTGTGCGCAGCTGTTCAGCGCAACCATAGTAAATCTAAGTAGTTCCTAGAGTCGCCACATGCTTACGCTGCGATCGGGGCTCCCAATGCTATAAAAGAAGCCTGAGTGTGGCCTTACTATCAGTTGGTTTGTGGACACTGACTGGAGCACTTCGAGGGCTGGCCCCTCAGCTTAGGCTGAGAGGTCCACCTCCAGCCCCTACAGCCTGGTCTGAACCCGGTTAAGACTGAGGAGAGGTATCCGAACCTTGGTTCGACCCCAACTTCGTGCTGAGGAACAAGGTACCCGAGCCTTAGTTGGCTCGTCCCCAAGTCTATAACTGAGCGGTAGGTAAACGAACCAGATTCGATCCCGGCTTCGTGCTGTGAGGAGTCTCTTGTCATACCGACTGGTTCGACCCCCGGTGCTGTCACCGCGTACCGTGGGAAGGCACCGAACGTAAGTTCGTACCAGTATGTATATACTGAAAGTAAAAGTGCCAGAACGTTTCTCTTTTGGTTTATATATATCCCCACCCCCTACTCCTCGCTCTGAGAGAGATATATTCTTTAACGAAGGCCATGACTATAATCAGGATAAGTAAATTTTAGTATCAATGTCATTGGCACCCGATTAAAAGTTAATAGCGCCAAGGTAAAGGAACTTTAGAATTAACAAGGGGCACATTTTAATAATATTAAATTGTTTAAGAATTGTATTAATTTTGGTATATGCAAGTTTTCTCATTCTGCCATTGTAATCGAGTGTAGTTTTATGCAAAGGAATTTTTATTGTAATTTGGACTTTGTATATTATGAAAATTGTAAGCAAGTTTTGACTAAACATGTTCAACGAGCCTTTATTTAAATAAATAGTTATGCAGTGTTTAGTAATCGAGTTTCCCATATTTTCACCCAGCAAGCCCTGAGTGTATAAGAGTTCTCTTACTCCCGACAGAAGTGAGTAGCAATAATGGGTAATGCAACAGCGGCGGCCATTGGCGCACCGTTGGCCTGCACCTTGGTTGCCGTTGGTTCGTGTCTTTACGAACGTTGCAACTTTCCGTCAAAATGTGTCACTAGTTCTCCCCTACCCTAATCTCTACATCTTATAAAACTGTCAATGGACACTAACGGATCACTAATCGACTGTCACACTTACACCTGAAGTCTTATTGAATGATTCTGTTGTACAGACCAACCGTGAAATTGAATCCGCGTATTTATATCCATATTATATTCTGGAATTTTCCGCACATAAAATGTTTTGTAGTTCGACTCCACCTCCTATTCAAGAACATTCCCTCCCGAGCTTTTCAGAGAATTAGTAATCCAAAGAATCGCCCGACTCATGGCTTTGCCTTCAACAGTGCTTTGTTGTGCAACTTCCAAATGCTGACAAATCTTTAAATAATGCTCAAGTTCGTTGCGACAACACCGAAAGAGCAAGAAAAGTTTACATACAATATTAATATAACAGGGTTATCCCTCAGGTTCTACAACATTCTCCGCTTTTCCTCGATAATTATATCTCTCTTTAAATTACAATCACAATATTTTATTTCACACACACAAGCCAAAAACCTCATTTTATATAGTGTAAATCGAAAAATTTCGGAGGGGGCTCGAGCCCCCTGAGTCCCCCCTCTGGATACGTGCCTGATTACGTCATCTCGTTATCTTTAATATTATTTGAATTGTGTTTTGATGCAACAAAGACTCATTCATACCTTTGAAGCATTCAGTAATTATTTACATATGCACTCACTGAGAACAATTGGAATAAGTATTTTATTGTCCATGTTACAGTTTAGATAAATATGATACATATATCTGTATATACCTATTCCCGTCTTTTTAATACCTAATGTAGATTTTAAAGAGTAAATATTTACAACCCTTACGTGGTTGATTTGTTTCTGTAGCTACTTCTATCTTTTCATACGTCATCACTATTTACCTCTGTCTATTTATCTTTCTCTCTAACCAGTTTTCTAACATTTGCTTTAAATGTTTTTTTTCTTATCTGGGAACAAAATCTATCATCGGATAATCTGTGAGCGTTGATTTGTTCTTCAATTGCCACCCGGCAATTTTCTACTAATTTTTGCCTCGTACTGCTACTTCGTATTTTAAACTAGACAGCTCTAAACGTTTTGTTTATTCATTCATGTATTTCTTATTAGTCTTCAATGTATCCAATTTGTTAAATTAAACTAAATGTTCGTGAATAAATCAAATAACGACATAAATTCATATGTACAAGTCTTAATTCATCTTAACTATAAAATAATCATTTCTTACAAGTACACAACATATACACAATTGCTTTATAAAAGTATATCAACGAAGTCACAGAATATACACCTTTCGATCAAATCTCCCATTGCTTCCTAGAACATTTAGCCAACTTTAATTCTGACATTATGGAAATTTGATTTCACATATTAAACAGTCATCTGTAATCACACAATTTATGCTAGTTAACATTTAAACAAGCTATGATTTATTATGCAACACAGTATAGTTTGTAGTCATCAAATTATTTAACAACAATAGTAGAAACAATAAGTATGTAGAAAATGTGAGTATTTTCATTTGCATGAGAGATATTCGTGGCACATTTTTTATCATCAATGTATGTTCCCGCTTTTTAATAAGATGATTTAAGGTCTGGTCCCCAATAAATAGCTATCTACCAACAGGGTATGCACAATTTGTCTAAGTTGGTTGATTTGGTGTTTTAAGTCCACTTTATGCACAGTAAGGCTAATCGGGACTGGACCTACAGTTTAAAGTGGGATCCGAACCACTTGTACCTCCACCGGGTATCGAACCCGGGACCCCTTGATTACAAGGCGACGACGCAACCACTGCGCCATCGGGGAGGCCAATTTGTCTAAGAAAGAAAGCGTTCGAAGCAAGACCTAATTAAGGATATTTCGAAGCTTTTATACTGAAGCAAGATTCCTTTTCTTGCAGAATTAACGAATCTGTGATTTTACGAAATTCTTGCGATTTGTCTTCACAAGAAAGAAAAACAGAAACTAGATTTTACTAAGAAGAAACGAGAGAAACTTTGGTAACCGCGGCATGAATCAAAGCAGGCTTCATGCAAAGGACAGCCGACCAGGAGGAAAATTTATTACCACGACCCCTACGGAAAAGTTGAAGAATATCAAAGCGAAAAAAAGAAACAAAATGTCCACTTCGGGAACACCGAATTGCTTGCTGACTTGAAGGAAATAACAAGGGCAAACGGCAACAGAGGCGACGAAGACAAATCGAACAATGCGAAAGTCCAGCCTCCTAATTAGAAAGAGGAACCAGTCTTTCGCAAACCAATAAAGAAGGTACGGAATGGCCCGACGCTTGGCTTTCTTGTAAATTAGCAACTGGAGATGTGTATATTAGGATTCCAGAAACAAGTTCATCGAAGGCCGGGACCACCGGCGCTTAGAAATTGGGCTTAACGACTGTCTCTCGTATTCTTGTTATTGCGGGATACGAAACGGCTGCATTTACCCCCAAAGAGCTCCATTACGACAGGTTATATCGTATTGTCCTCCAAATGTAACATGCTGTTATATTAGCATACAATCTGATTTGGCAATATCTATTGTCTCTTTCTTGTCCGCGGCATTTCGAAAGAATTCCGCATCTTTTAACTAAAGGTTAGTATTGGAGCGAGACAAGCATCAATTGGGACGAGAACAAGACCACTCTTCAGTGGCGGCGAGGGGGGCGGTTGGACCCACTTTTTGTCACTTTTGACCCCGCACTATGCTAAACCTTATAATTATACGAGGGAAATAAACTGCCTTACCCCCAGTTTTAGAACCCAATCGCCGCCACTGCCACTCTTCGAGACTTGGCGTAAGCCGACATCCATAGCCGAGTGGTTAGCACAGCGCTACGACGCCAGAGGTCACGGGTTCGAAACTTTAGTGTCCGAGAATCTCGATCTTGTTCAAGTCTTAAACTGTAATGGCTCATTCCAGCGTTGCTTATGTAACATTACACATGCAAAATGTAAGATTCAAGACATGAAAGTGAATTGAAATGTTCATAATGAATTGATTTAATTGAATTATGAAGTACTTTCTGGTGACTCCTAACAAATTTTTAAAAACCCTTGAGTGTGATGATATAGCCTGATTGCATTAAAAACATTATCGAAAATGTGTTACGTGTGTGACGGTTTGCAAGTGCTTGACTTCATTTGTCTGTGAAGCTACAGATGTTAATGTAATAACTTTTGTTGGTGAAATATGGAAATTATATGCATTCGAAAACATTTAATCCTTAATGCAATTAATGATTGATTGATTTGGTGTTTTAAGTCCACTGTATGCACAGTAAGGCTAATCGGGACTGGACCTACAGTTTAAAGTGGAATCCTAACCACTCGTGCCTCCACCGGGTATTTTATCCGGGACCCCTTAATTACAAGGCGACGACGCTACCACTGCGCCATCGGGGAGGCCTGTTAATGCAATTAAATACACTAATAATTTTCAAGTTAATTCATTTTGCTATTTAGGCCTTCATGGAGTAGGACCACCTTTTGTGCAATGCCTCAAGAGAATTCGTGGAATGCCCCTAATGTATGATGCTTGAAATTTTTATCTAAACTAAAATTACTTGACTGCACAACTGCAAAGACATGATAGTGGAAACCAGCGTAACGTGGTTTCATACGTTCAGCATAAAATTCTATCTTTCGAGGGTTGGTAGCATCGAAATGAGGCGTCAAAACCGAAGAACTTTGTCAGGAAAAGTTGTTTCACTAAATTACCTACTTATGCTGTGAAATTTTGGGATGTGGCTCACTGTATACATTGCTTATATTGAATATCCAGAAACTCGAGGCGAGGCCGTGATCTGCCTTTCGAGACTGAGACGAAAACGAGAACGAGAGAGAGAGCCTTTCACATACGAGACGAGGCGAGACTATGCCGAATCTCGTCTGCTCTCAACACTGTTCCTCAGAATTACAGAGAATTTAAGTGACCTTGTGTTTTTGTTTGGCTATTTTGAACCTATCTTTTTTAACGAATTTGAAGATTTATTTATTTATTTGAAAAGTCCTGAATACAGAAAAATCCATTTTACATCAGGATATTAACCGGAAAAGAAATAAACAAAATAATAATATGGACACATACACACACATATACATATATAACAAGAATAACAACTAGGGCAAAAGTAATATTATTTACTCTTCAGCTGCTTTATGCACGCCGTTCTGTAAGTCTGCTTTGATAAATGGAAGCCCGGGACGTCTTTTAATGAGTTGTAAATGGTTTGTAGCCTGTAGAGAAGTGATCTTTGTTCTAAAGATAGCCTTGAAGATTTAATGTAAAATAAGTTGTTGCATTTACTGTTGAGACGTGGGATTCTGATATTAAGAAGTGGCAAGAGTTCGCTGGTGAAAAGTTGTCCATTAATGATTCGGAAGAGTAGTGTTAAATCTGAGAGTTGACGGCGAAGAGAAAGGTCATGAATTTGTAGAGTGGATAGAATTTCTTGTTTGGTGAAGTTTGCAAGGGCTGGGCATCTGTGTTTGACTATTCTGACGAAGAAACTTACTACTTTGTTTGTTTTCTTTAAATTGCTTTAACATGCCATTGACCAAATACAGGAGCCATATTCAAGAATAGGAACAACACACATTGTAAAGTAGGTTTTGAGGGCAGAAACTTGTGTTATGTCTGTAAATCTGTAAATTAGTCCGAGTGTTTTCATCGCTTTCGAAGTTATGTAGTCTACGTGATGGTTGAAAGTCAGTTTGCTATCAAAAATGACACCAAGATCCTTGTGCTGTCGTACGATCGGAAAAAACTGGTTGCATAACTTGTAGGATGGCGTTGTGGTATTGGATTTCCCAATATCTGTTACAGAGGACCATCCCCCTTCCTCCGGTAAAGAAGCCAGAAGCTTTTCACCACTAATTAGTTTTGCTCACGAGCTCTCGTGAAAAGTATCGCCTTGTCTCGATAGTGAATAATAAAGTGATGAAATTGACTGGAAACCAAGCACGAAGGAGCATGCATATCTTAACAAGGCAATCACTACTGAAATCCACTGGCTGGACAATTATCTCCGTTGTTCCTTCAGTGAAACAGCACGTTACAAATCCCCCTCTCCCTCCTGGATCTCTGATTTTGGAGTTTATATCGCTGGGAATGTCGGAGAAAGAAATGTTCTCGGTGTTGAATCATGACCAACCTGCTGGTATCTGAAACACAGTTTTTTTACCTTCAAGGAGTGTGCAAGAAGTAACATTTCGATAACGGTTATTTCGTCATGCTTTATAATGATCGGTTTTGGAAACATAAAATCAGAAATTTCCAGCGAGGAAAAGAGAGGAATGTGCTGGATCGTAAAAACCACAAACTCTCGCTTCCATTCGGTACTTCACGAATACTGAAAGGCGAGGAAAAAAAGAAGAAAATTCCAGGCTTACCATACCCAATATATGTCATTAATCCGGCGTTGAATAACGTTGCTCTAATATTACGTCACCAAATTGAAGGTTATGCGATCGGACATAGGGGGTTAATTGCATCGACTTAATTGCATTAACTTAACTTAACTCTCGGGTTGTTTCAGTCTACGTCCATTGCTGCAATGTTTAGCAATACAAACCACAACGGCTCGGGAACATAAAACGCACAGACGTGGTCCTTAAATTAACTTAAATGCAGGCCTGTGGTGCCGTTGCACCACGATATGGTGTCTGCTCGTGAAATCACACCGACGCCCCGTTCTAGTTAGAAAGCTTCGTTGCTGATGGGGAGGAGGATGGTAATGTTCTTGCAATTGGACGGCGAAAAAAAAAATATCTGAGCATCGAGGTAAGATTTACCGGTTTGTTTTATTGGTTTCATTCTCGATGTTATATTTCTAGTGTATTTGAACCATCAGATGATCGCGATCTGGAGGTCGGTGATGGTGGCGAATGGTTTCCTGTGTGATTTATAGTGAGGGGAAAATTGTACCGAAACTGGGGCGGTGGGAGTCACGCAAGATCCATCAGCGTTGAAGAACTGGAATCGGAGATCTTAGGAGGAATGAGCTACCCGATGAAGTAGAAAACACTGAACCGCAATGATGTCCTTCCATCTGTAATGGTCTTGTAAGGTCGGTTAGGTATGGTTGGATATTACGGAGAGTTGTCGATGGAAAAATATACGAGTGTGCGTGCGTGTGCGATACATACATGGAATTAGGAAGCCAATGTTGAACTGGTTGTTATCTAGAAGTATGTAATGCTTTCCCAATATCTGTTACAGAGGACCATCCCCCTTCCTCCGATAAAGAAGCCAGAAGCTTTTCACCACTAATTAGTGTTGCTCACGAGCTCTCGTCAAAAGTATCGTCTTGTCTCGAAAGTCTCAAATTTCAGTTGCAAATACTTATTTATTGAATTAAGCCACTCACTTTTAAACTCAAACCAGCGTTCATTACGTCTAAAGAAGGGTAGTGAATGAATATTTTACCTGATTTTTAATACTCTTTCGAAACCCAGCGTTATTTCCAATTTTTCAATTTATTCAAGGTTAATAACGTAACTCCCCCGCACCTCCACCACGCAAGGCAATCTTATTGTTGGATCGAACCAGAGACCCTGAATCGTCTCTTGGGTGGCGTAGCTATTCATCATTCATCTTCCAGATGGTTATCACTCGCTTGGCCTAAAGTATGATCTGCGAGAGGTCGCACTTGAGAAGAGTGGCATGTAAATGGGTTTTATACTATCCACGACCGAACCGATATGGACATCATTAGAAAAAAGGACTTTACCTGCCACTTGTCTGGAAGAAGATTATTTCCACAAATCGTCCTCTCAATCATCTCTATTGTCACCGTCACATGTCTGACCCCCTGTCAGAATGTACTCTCCTCCTCCCTTGCTCTCTTCATTCCCGATTCTGTCACAATCCCGTTCACTCGCCAACTGTCCCCCTCAAGTCAGTCACCTAACGTTTGAGTAATTACTTATTAAGCATTCCTTTCTGTGCTTCCTGCTATGTTAAGGATAATAGCAGACTTGTCACTTTTACCCCACGCCTTGTGTACGATACGAAAATTTTATGTTGTTATAGGACTCCAGATACACAATGCTAAAATACCGATTCAGATACATATGCTTGTGAAAAAACATTATGATAGAAAACGGTTCTAGATAAATTCTTTGAATGAGCAGTTTGAGAAAATATTGGAAAGTGTACGAAGAAAATTGCAGGGTTTGTTTGCTTATCCATATTAATAAAAAAAATGTGATTTGTTTATTCTTTAAAAAGATGAGTAAGAAACAACAAATGCGTACGTTCCTATGTGTGATGAGCTAAGTTTTGCAGTTTGGGCAGATTTTGGTGTTCGTACTACACATTAAAAACAACGAACAACTTTTTTTGTTGCTCCCAGCGCAGCGGCTAGTTAGGAAGTATAAAGAAAACAATCCATTTCCATAGAGCACAGAGGTTTGATATGCACAAAAACTAAGGTCCCTGGGAAAACAATTCAAAATTTCAAAGAATTGCCTGTAATGGAAAATAACACCAAGTTTGGGAGCTTTGAGTCTGAAGCGTCAATAGATACCTGTCTCTTGGAAACCACTTCAGAAATAAATGCAACTTTTCGTACCGAAATGACGCAATAAGCTTTACGTGCCTATGTCGCTTGCGTGTCACCCGGTCTGTTTGAGCATGCGCGGTGAATGCTTTCTTAGATTGAAGGTATCTGCGCAGCGTGCCACTTGTTACTTTGGTGTGAAACCAGTGTGTCGCTTGCCGCTTCGGACTGAAAGCTCCTTAAGGGAGAAATAATATTGTTTGCAAGGTCATTACTAGGAATTACCATTTTGGCTTTCAGTGTCTATAAATTAATGCCCTCCTGTACGTTAAAATATTCATAGAAGCACTCTCTCGTTTTGGAGGTAAATTTAAAATGCAATATACGTATAAAACCTTCTGAACTTTTATCTTTTCTCTGTAGGTTGTTATATAAATGTAAATTAATATGTATGGAGAGGAAAAACGATATGAATTTGTAATTTGTGTTTTTTCATTTCACGTTACTTTTCTACCTTTCTTGACTACTCATGACGACGAGGATGAATAATGATGAGGATTCGAACCCAGAATCTCCGTACCGAGATTGTAAATCAACCACTAAAGAAGTTCCGCACTGTCTTTATGACCAATTGCAGCATGTATAGAACGTGACGTTTGCCGAAGTTTCTCTATTATGACGAATCATCAAAAATTTCTCTATGAATGGGTTCATACAAGCATCTGTGGCAATTTCCTTGTAGGTGTTGTGACGTGCTGAGAACCCATGGTAAGAAATGAGGCTTTATTGGCGCTGATTGTTCCAAATAGAAGAATTTGCCAGAGTAAGACAATAGAACTCCACTTGAAAGCGGCTATTGCTGGTCACAGTTCCGATGACAATACAGAGTGTCCGAAAAGTCACGCAACCCGGTGTTTACGACCGTATAACGGAATAGCGAAACGGAATGAGAAGAAACGCTTTCTGCCAAGAGAATGCCCTGTATATTGGGAAAATTTAGCGAGACAAACATATGTAAGAACATGCATGTTTTAATAACAAATAAGCAAAGTGTTGCCAAAGGCGGAAAAAAAAAATTTGCAAATCGTGTATATTGATGCACAGAACTCACTGAGGTAAATTATTGAAACATTTCACAATACCAACGAACAATTTGGATGGCCATCTAATGAATTTGACAGAAAACGAACTTTGACGAAGTTTCAAAAACATTGCAGAAGGGAATAAATGGGCTGTTCCAAAAATCGATGTTTTCACAATATTACGAAGGACACTGGCAACACTGTTGGTGTCACGTGTCACTAACAGACGTGTTTCACCTCAGGCTATCACCCTAAGGCACTTTGAACGACAAAGGAGAAAGTTGGTTATTCTCGAACATATGCAATAAATTACATACACCTTGCAACCCTGAAATGTGGTTTCAATTAGATAGGTATGTCAACAGCCAAACTTCCGGGCATTGGTCGACAGAAAACCCACATCAGTTGCATGAACTACCCTTGCACTCTCCGAAAATCGGTGTATGGTGTGGAATATCGCGACGTCGTATTGTGGGACCGTTATTTTTTGAGACAACAGTGGATACTGCTGTGTACGGGGATCTCATAATGCAATTCGTTGCTCTCCTGGAAGAAGACGAACGTGATGTTTGGCTACAACAAGATGGAGCAACTTGCCATACATCTAATGAATCTCTTCGTATGCTGAGAGAATTTTTTGGTGATCGTCTAATATCCAAGGATTTATGGCCCAGTCGCTCGACTGATTTAACATCTGCAGATTTCTTTTCTGTGGGGTTACTTAAAGGGGAAAAGTATACCAAACGGGACCCAGAACATTGGAGGAGCTGAAACGAAACATTACACAGGAAATTAATAATATCGGTGCTGCAACCCTCAGGAAGGTATCTGAGAACATGATCAAGCGAACCAACTTATGTATCCAAGAAAATGGTGGACACTTCAAACATTTGCTTTAATTTGTAGTGATACCCACATTTCAGGGTTGCAAGGTGTATGTAATTTATTGCATATGTTCGAGAATAACCAACTTTCTCCTTTGTCGTTCAAAGTGCCTTAGGGTGATAGCCTGAGGTGAAACACGTCTGTTAGTGACACGTGACACCAACAGTGTTGCCAGTGTCCCTCGTAATATTGTGAAAACATCGATTTTTGGAACAGCCCATTTATTCCCTTCTGCAATGTTTTTGAAACTTCGTCAAAGTTCTTTTTCTGTCAAATTCATTAGATGGCCATCCAAATTGTTCGTTGGTATTGTGAAATGTTGCAATAATTTACCTCAGTGAGTTCTGTGCATCAATATACACGATTTGCAAATATTTTTTTTCCGCCTTTGGCAACACTTTGCTTATTTGTTATTAAAACATGCATGTTCTTACATATGTTTGTCTCGCTAAATTTTCCCAATATACAGGGCATTCTCTTGGCAGAAAGCGTTTCTTCTCATTCCGTTTCGCTATTCCGTTATACGGTCGTAAACACCGGGTTGCGTGACTTTTCGGACACTCTGTATTAACTACATATAGAACAGCTGTGCTCGTCAAGGTATCGCGTTACCTTAGAAAGGTGCCACAGCTGATGTGCTACTGCCCGATGAACTTATCAGTATGTGTTGAGAAGACTTTTGAATGGTAAACATTTCTTTCTTGAACTCGTGTGTCTGATCTCAATGACACCTTGAAACGGAAACATGCCCGCTTCGACAAGGCAAGAGCCACGTGGACGTCTTTGGAAGAATGGACTAATAAATCACCTGTTCCTTTCCTTTTGCCGGAAAAGGAACGGAGTTAGAATCTGATTTTGATTTAGAGGACTTGCCTTTACAAACTCTAGCTAGAGTTTGAAAGATACAAGAGAAATTGGTCACGAACTCTGCAAACATGAACTCCTTTCCTTTTTTTTCGCTCAGGCAAGCTAAAGAAGCATAGCGTCACTGGATACGAACAAACACGAAAGTTTGTAACAAATCAATACCCATTTGACAAGGCCAAACTTCGTACTGTATGAACAAAAAACTATTGATGTGTGTCGAAGATTGCTTTCTCGTAGCATTCTCGAAGAGCAATTTGAACTATGTTTTTCTCCAGAAATAATGAAACTACGAGAAATTCGCATAAATTAGCTGTTGTTACTTTCCTTGACGTTGCGTATGAGTATCATTTTTTAAAAAAAATAGTGAAAGAAAAGGCTTGATTGATATATGAAACAGCCCAAAAATTACCCAAATCCAAACTCTGTCCGTATAACATCACAAGCTAAACGCACGTCCATGAAAATAGGTGGCTGGGCAGAATTACGCTGGTGCCACATATGGGGAAAGCAAAGCGAGAGCGGGACAAAAATTCGCTGGTTCCCGCGTGTGGCAACGTCAACCGGGGTTTGTTGCCTAGTTCGAGCGTCAAACCTAACTCTCTCCGGGCATACAGTTGTCATCCCTGACTATTCGAGCAAATACTGTCAGTTCGTATCACGGATTACAAAGACCATGTCTACAACGAGATCTTTCATTCTCTTAAACCTCCGAACACACGGAGTTGTGCTCCGACGTGGCAATAGAGCGAAATTCTGCAACCCGCATAATTTCATAACCGTGTGTTTAGTTAAGTTAATCCACACAGCGGTTGTCCTCTACGTTTACGTGTTCAGTTAAGCCCCTATCACACGGAACTGGATTTCTAGTAGGAATGCTCTAGTTGGCACTTTCTAGGTAGCAATCATGGCCGACTGACTGACTGCTTGACTGGTTTGGAGGAATAGGACATGTTCTAATTGCTACTTGCTTTCCTCGACTGGATTCTGTGGAACAGCCAATCAGAGCAAAGTGAAGATAATCTGTGAGTGTGCAAAGGAGCGCTTTTGTCTGTGGTTTCCGAGTGTTACTCCAGCAATGTATAACGTATACAGCATGAAAGGCGCGTTGAGTTACACCATCTGTGCCGAGTACACTGTGTTTACATTTGAAACAACTAAAATATTCTTCCATACGTGTACAGTAAACGTTGTAAAGTATGTATTTAAGCAGCGCCATTGTTTTGTACCTAATAACGTTTTATACGATACGTTATTCCTCTCGGTTGAATAGTTATCGGCTTTTAAAAATGTGAAGTGACACATTGTTTACATTTCACGCGGCCGCCATTACAACTTCCCTCGTATGGGAACAAAAGTGTGGATAATAAACCTTTTTCTGCTCCCACAAAAATAGGCAATAATTAGGCTGGAGATTTCAATGAACTAACCGATCTCTAATTGCAGTTCTTTAGCTGATAAGTATCGTGTGAGGCGAAAAGTAGCAAATTGGTAGCCAGTCCAGCGCCAACTAGGTCATATACCTACTGGAAATCGAGTTCCGTGTGATGCAGGCTTTAGAATCGAAAAGTCGCATTTCAGCGACTAAGAACATGTTTGGAACTACTTTTTAGTCTGTCCTCACTGGAATTTCCTCATGAGGTTGACTTTCATATACAACTTTGCACGTATTGGAAATTGATTAGATCATTCCATTAAAAATGATAAAGTGGAAGAAGTGCCTTAACTCCGCCATAATAAAAAAAAATATTGTATATCTAAACTTCAGCTCTTACACTTTGTAATAAATATGCATTCATTTCCAAGAACAGTAATTTTTTCCTCATGGGATTCATCCTTTTGGCGAATGGGAGGAAGAACGTGTCCAATTCGCAGCCTTATTGACTGGTCCGTTGTTCCATTCTGTGGAAATTAATAATAAATGTCAGCCCATTTTTATCTCTCGCGCTTTGTTATTTATAAACTCATTGATTACCACGAGAGAAATGTACATGATACTACGTTTCAGGTGGTGGCAGTGAAAATGCATGGGCTCCACAATTCATTTGCATAGTATGGTGAAAGTACGTTAAGAGACCGTTTATCAAAGTTTAACAAAGATGTTTACGAATTTCTTCCGAGAAAAAGGCGACTTGATTTCAGTGTTATGAAACTAACTTTTTAAAAGTAACTCAGTTATAGTTATTGGTACTTGAAAAAGTAATTGTAAGATACTTTTAAAAGTTTCCGTAAAGTTACTTCCCGCGATTCCACGAAAATCCTTTCATCTTAGCATCAACCGAGGACGCATAGTTGGAATATCCTTTCCCCCTCCCCAATTTAAAAAAAAATCAAGTTAACAATTTAAATGTTGAAGTATATTAAAGTTACTGTAAAGGAGGGCCTCCCCCATGGCGCAGTGGTAGCGTCATTGCCTTGTAATCAAGGGGTCCCGGGTTCGATACCCGGTGGAGGCACAAGTGGTTCGGATCCGACTTTAAACTGTAGGTCCAGTCCCGATTAGCCTTACTGTGCATAAAGTGGACTTAAAACACCAAATCAAACCAAACAAAATCAAACCAGGTTACTTGTAAATGAAACTGTTGATAAGTTACTTATATTGCAAGAAAGTAAGCCTGTTATAGATACAGCTACCTTCTTTTAAAAGTGGCAATCTCTGGAGCAACAGTCCTCTGCGCAAGTAGTGACTCGAGAGGGCTCGACCAATGAACGCGCGAGAGGGAAAGGGATTGTATGGAGGGGAAAACGCAGCTGCAGCTAGCACTGCTTTGCTTCGCCCATTCGCTTTCTCCCCTTCTCTACCACTATGCGCGTCCTTGCTCCACGGGCTTCCGAGACAGAGTGTGGTTACAATTCCTTAAAAGCAGTATCTGTTACTTCCAAACGCTTTTTAATCTCGGATCCAGTCAGCAACTTCGATCCAGTCTCATATAGGTGGCCCCAACACCAATTCTTCCATCTCCTTGTAGATCGTTGAGCACCAGAGCCCTCACCGTAACTACCAAGCAAGACGGTGATGGTTTCTCTGATGGTGCCGGATGCTGCGGAGCACTGGGTCGGAGCGAGGAGGCGATCTCGCGAGAGGAGCCGATGCTCTCCGCTCCACGGGGTCCACGTGATAAATGAGTCGAATTTGGACCGTAGCCACCAGCGGAGTCTGGCAACATAAGCGACTGACAGCACGCCTCCCGACTCCATTAGTATGAAATCGTAGATCGGCAGGAGGGGGGCGGTGTCGTCGCCTGCTTCGTTCTTGATTTCACCCGACGGGTGTGTTGCGGGATGTTGATGCCCTGGCTGGAATGGAGCTGATTTGAATTTTGTGGACGGGTGGAGGAAGAAGGTCGAAATTTTTGCTTGCGGGCGGGAGGAAACGAAAATATCAATATATTACGGTTGCATAAGCGACCGTGGACAGGATCATTAGTGGATATCATATAAAGTTTTTTCTCTCTTTGATTTCGACCATCATTAAGGATTATTCCTCTAGATACGTCACTGGAGTAGCTGTTACTGTTAAAATGAGATAAAAAAGCAAATTATATGTTACGATAGGTTTGGGGGCACTTCGGGGGCTATATACCCCAGGGCTCAAAGGTGCCTCCTGTCGACCTCCGTGCTGGAAGTCATCAATTTCATCATGTCATCACTCATCCTCATCGTTGCGATTAGCTAAAAGTTTCAGAGAAGCGACGGAAAATAACAAATCAATCCAGCCACCTCTGAGAAAAATGCTTTGAAAAAGACCGCAAAATGAAACATTGGGATATTTGAAATGTGGTATCATTTGACATAAAAGTTAAACCTAGATGTTTTACAGTAGGTACCGGTCATCCATACATGCAAATCCGAGCTTGCAAAATAATAATTTCACATACAATTATTCTGCATGATTTTAAATTTTATTTAAGGGAAACTAAATAAAAGTGTTCCTTATGCGTTGCAAATCACCATGGAGGCATAGCGTGTGGGAGGCTGAGATAGACTACCACACATTCTCGATTTCTGACTTGGTAGAATTGGTGTATCTGCAACACGCTCCATGTGTCTTTTTACCAACAGGAATCAATAGGCGAGGATCTGAGTGTGTTTCAGAGCTCTTTATCTACGAGACGTTCTTGCCTGAGATCACTGGCCTTGGGTCTCAAGCGAGAAATTTAGACTCTTTGCGAACTGCACCACTGTGTCTCATTGTCACTTCACCTTAATGCGGAGCATGAATTGTAATTAACTCGAATAATAAAGCACATACAGTTGTGTAAACATCATTGTAGCAAAACGTATGGCTTCTCAGTGTGCGTTCCGCTAACCACTGCAACTCTTTAGTTTTTTTTTTTATCTTGATTAAAATCAGAAGTCATCTCCTCCTCCAAGCTATGCGTTACGTAGAAAGCTGATTGACTCCCAGAGCAATAATCGATTCCTCATCAATCAGACAGAAAATTAATCTTTATATGAAATTAGAATCACTGAGCTCAAACCGTGAAAGTCAGAAGTCAGGATTTCATGCAAATAGTCTTATCTGCACGTATTATATGATTTATGGCATCTTCTCCTTCTCCTAATACATTTCACAGCAAATGTTGGCTGAGAAAATTTTCGAGAGGGTTTGACAATCCCGTGCTTCTCTCTCTCTTTCACACACAAAGGATTGGAGAACAATATTTTAAACGTTCACAAAGGTATGGCCGTTGAATGAAATGCAGTACATGAATAGAAAGGTACTCATTTCAAATTTCGATTCATGGTCATAGACACGTGATGCAAGCTTGTCCGAAACTTCCTCTATGCCACGGTGACGCTGTTGCTTGCTTCAATTCCGTGCTGGGTAGAGGAAACACATCCCAAACCAATGGCTACCTCTCACCAACTGAATAGTTCCAGAACAGTGGCACTTATCATCTCACAACGTTTTGCAAGGTCGCGCCTCTAGTGATGACATTAGCGCGCACACATTTAAACAGAACAGTTTATTTTAAAATGAAACATCCTCGTGTTACGATTTATTAGCTACTTTACGCTGTAGTAGTACGGAGTACGGCTTGTATTCCTTTAGCTCGAGAATCACTGGTTTGATCTCTGATAGGTAGACTTGCTAACGTGTTTGAGATTTGAGTTTGATTATGGTTATTTCTCGCTTTTCAGTCATTTTGGTTAATCGCGACGATGAGAATGAGCGATGATATGATGAAATTGAACATGAACACACATGCCCAGGACGGGATTTGAACCTGGTGACTTGAGTTTTAAACAGTAAATAAGTCACAATTCAAAGAATACCGAAGATTTGTACCAGGTAATAACTATGCGATCAGTGGACAGACTGCACGGACTTCGTTACAATCACAGTTTTTGAGAGACGAACGTACTGTCAGACAAGGTCAATACTCCTATATTGTAATCACCCTCTCGGCAACGACTGACGCTTCTAATGAGAAGCCCGTGCAAGGTTGAACGTCTGCGGAAATGAGAGAATCGTAAAGTACGGATTCAAGGGTCAAACGCCTGTTGTCCAACTATTAGTCGGCGTGCTATAATCAAATTAGCAACAACGCAATGAAAAACCCCTGGTGTTTTTTTGGCCAGCGTTTCGAAACCATCAAGGCAGATAAATTTCCCTCGGCAAAACAGCACATAATCGTCCGCTCCAAACATTAGGACAAGTAGGTTTCTCGTGACGGTTAGCCATACATTAAGAAGACCGTGAAAAATCTGAGCCGTGTTCCTCGCAGCGGTTTATCACGTTGCTGCAACAACCATTTCTCTCCCTCGCATCAACAAATAGCACGGCATCAGAGGGCAGACGTCCCATCTTCAATTTGTCATGCAATCATGAGGATGTAGTTACTGGTTCTGCCAACAGGTGGGAGGCATCGTGAACGGACAGTGTTCCAAAGTAAACACGTGGCAACTGCCAAAAACCGTGCAGCTAAATTTTATTTTATTAAAAAAAAATGTTCAAGATTGCCCGAACTGGCTCATTGGGATTAAGGAGAGCTGAGAAAGTGGCCGGATGGCATGATAAAGGAGCATCTGTGGTAATTGTTGGGTCGTGATCCAATATCCTCATTGTAATCTCTCGTGTTCGGTTCTGGTACGGAGCATTCCCAGCTTCAACCAAACACCAAAACTAAATGCTTAGGAGGGTCAGCATTAGATCTCTTAGCATTTAGTTTTGACGTTGTTGGAAGCTGGGTGTGACTGTGCAGGTTTTTCTTTATGTTCACGAGACGCTGGGATGGGTACATGGCGGCGTGGGTTACGAGGGTACGGATCATTGGTTTGATTCTTGGGTAAGCCGTGGGAAGTCCCATTGCTGCTATACTGTGGCTTTCTAGACTGGCGCCCGCTGCTGCTTCTTCTCAAGTAGCTCCCGAATTTTCCTCATGATACGGATGAACAATGACATTTTGTTGTTTCCCACTATCAAACCTGGAACCGTTCTCCAAAGTCGACAATGCTAATCATAACTACTTGCATAATATATATATACCAGGTGGTTAGAATTAAAGCTCCCTTACTCAGATCCCTCTGGAGCCGGTTCAAAGTATCCCAGCTTTAACGATAAAATCTTGCTAATTATCAGGTAAATCAATTAATCATCGTAATAAGCAATAATATGCATTGGATTGTGGCTGTTCACCGAGAGTTGGACGGCGGAGAGCGAAGGACTAGCCTGTTTCCCGAGAGAGGAGGCCGAGCCTCGGGTAACGAAATATAAAAATACAACTTTATTACCAATGGTCAGATTCAACTGAAATTAAAGACAGCCCAGCAGCAGATTATCATCGACGAAATCCCCAAAGCAGAATTTAATAGGAGATAAATTAAGCCCGATATTAAAGGTTAATCAGCTAGACTGGATAACAATAGCTACAGACTTCCTGGCACTGTCTTCGGAACGAACGTGCAGGTTACAATGGACCCAGTTTTAGGCTAACCTCTCCTCGAGGTGCTTTTTGAAAGGGTCAAAGAACTCCAAATATACGGGCGAAGTTAGCAGGACAAGAGTCTACGACTTGAGGACAATTTAGCAACGCTTGGACAGAGAGGGTACAGTAACGAACCTTTTGAATAGCAAATAAATAGACGCGCAGAGAAGCGGAAGACACAGTTTTACTCGGGTTTTCTTCGACGTGCTATCAGACAGTTTTACTCAGATTTTTCTTCGGCGTGTTATCGTACACAATCTTTCGGGAACCACCCGCTTAAAGTATCCGCTTTGTGTGTCGCACCGTTCCGTGTTGTGTTATTACGCACGTGTCTGTGTACTATCAAGATGGAGTAGAGACAGAGAAAGGCCCTGCTGGGGGGGCGTCTGACCCAGTTGCCACCTGAAGATGCGGAGATCCTATCTTATCGCCCGGAAGCTACCTATTGACCACGCCACAAACATCCACGACTTCACCACGAGGACTTTAGCCTGAGCCGACAAAGGTAAGCCGGAATGGACGTGAAAATGATAAGCTTCGTTCGCCCCGTCGTGACATCCAATGAACTCGCTTTAATTACATAAAAAATCTCGAAATGACATTGCTTATTACGGTGATTAAATTGCGCCAACTATAATTTTAACAAGTAAAACCGTACAGGGTTCAATTATCCATTCATCCAAAGTATTTAATATTCAGATTGTACGACGCTATAAATTGTCAATATAATTATATATATCAGTGATCCTCGTTAACCTCAAAATTAACAATATATAGATTAACATTCATTCAACAACAACAACATAAAAGGAGTAGTGTTTTTACAGTGCAGGTTAAGCTCCTACCGGAACAGTTTTCCGTAAATGCAAAAGTAAATGTAAAATTAAGAACAGTTTAAATTAATGTAGCTAACTTTAAACATGCCGCCGAACTATTATTGTACTAATTACTCATGTCTATTGGATTGCCGAGAAATGAATGCGAGTGTGACTGTGAGAGTGAAAGGGGCAATGATGTAATGTTTATGCATGTGCTCTTTTATAGAAATTACAGTATATATATAGAACTAACCCTGTAGTGATTTGTTCTACCCTATGTAATCTCTTGGGCTCCAACTGATGGCACTTACCCTGGGACAAAAGGTAAATAGGTTGTTAATGATTGCCTTTTGTTTATTTGTTTAATTGTTTTGTGGGTTTGACCTTACCCTCGTAACGTAGAATCAGAATGACGTCAGGCACGTAAAATAAGTAGACGTCGCGTCACGTTACGTTATAAAAAGATGGCGCCCGAACATGCGACAAGTAGGTTCGACGAGTAATCCCGAACATGCGACAAGTAGGTTCGACGAGTAATCCCGAACATGCGACATGTAGGTTCGACGAGTAATTCCGAACAAGTGACATGTATATTCGACGAGTAATCCCGAACATTCGACGTGTAGGTCCGAGTAGGCCCGAAGTTTAAATAAGTGTCGATAGTTGGAAGGAAGTTATTAATAGTCGCAAAAAATGAGTTTATTGTGCCATAATTATTCAGTTATAGAGCTATGTGCCTACATGCCTTCGACAGGAACCAAGAGATTGATAGAGGTAGAAAATCAAATATTAATCACTTATTGCAGTTAAAAAAATACCACGCAGGACGCCTAGTGTATGAAGCGTTTAGTTCTTTGTGTTGCTATAATCAGTAATTTTCTAGTTTAGAGTATTTAAGTGTATTTACGCATAGTTAGCATGTGAATTGAGTATTTAATTGTTTGTGCAATATATATATAGTGGGCGTGAAGTAACAATGGTTAAAGTAATTTACATAGCGAGAGATTTGGATTTTTTGCGGCGATAAGGATAAAGCATCGATCGAGGATGGTAAGGGGGGAGACGCAAAACCCCGTAGGGTCTATTTATGAAAAAGAAAAGAGAAATTTATATCTCGCTGCGAGAACGCATCGAATCCAAGGAAGAAGAGAGAGAGAATAACGACCGAGGAGAAGGGTGATGGAGAGAATAACTCGACAAAGGAAGAAGATTGAAGAAATGGACAATCCAAACAAAGGAGAGGAAGTGACGTTACTGGAAGGCGACCAGGGAGGAGAAAGCAACCGTGCTCCGGAGAATACCGTTATCCCTGAAAGTGAGCAGCCAACGGCAGTGTTACCAACCCAAGGCACCATGGATGTTCAAGCGATAATGGCGCTCTTCACTACGATGATGAAGCAAAAAGAAGAAGAGAAAGAACGTCGAAAAGAGGAGAAAGAAAGGAAGAGAAAATTGGAAGAAGAAGAGAAAGAACGTCGAAAAGAGGAGAAAGAAAGGAAGAGAAAATTGGAAGAAGAAGAGAAAGAAAAGCAAAAAGAATTGCGAAGAAGAGAGAAAGAACAACAACACCGAGAGATGATGGATCAGTTTCTACAAGCATTAAAAAAGAATGATGAGAAAATAGAAAAAGCTCAAGAAGAGTGTGTTGAAAGACATCGTGATAACTCGAAAGACATTGAGAACCTGGAAAAAACAGTGGAAACTGAAGTCAGGCAGATCCATGAACACCTGGCACACCTGGGAGAGAAGATAGAAGAAAAGAAGAATGACGTGGAAAAGAGAATGGAAGAGGAATTCCGAATGGTTGATCGTCGACTTGCAGCGGATTCCAGAATGGTGGAAGAAAGATTTGGACAAATCGAAACAAAGATGACCTCAGAAGAACAGCAATGGAGGAAGATAAAAAACATGACGCAAGACTTACGCCAAGACGTCACACGAATCAAAGAAACGATGCAGAGAGAGACTTCTTCAATCGTTATTACGTCACCACGAACGAGGAACGAGGAAGAACAGCGAGAATTAACGCCCCTGGCGACATCAGTGCAAGAACCGTCTCGATCGGGGAGTCAGTCCACAGGCGATGACGTCATGGAGCAAGATAGCAGTTGCTCGCGAGTCCACTCCGTGGTACAGACCAGTGTAGCCACCTCGGAAATAGGCAGGCGTGCCATCTTCTCGAAGTTTTCACTGGACAACTTTATGATTTTCGACCAAGAGAAGACAGAAACTTTGCCATCCACGTTTCTTCAAGAATTCAAAAGAGATTGTATTTTATATGGGATTCACGAAGAGGATTACCTGAAGCTCATCCAGAAACTTCTTCGCGGTTCCGCACGCATTTGGTTAGACCACCAGGTACCAGCGTTCAAGACCTTTAGCTCCTTCGAAAAAGCTTTCATTGAACAATTTCAGTGCAGATCATTGGTAGAGAGGAAGGTTACCCAGTTAAGAAACAAGCGGTACGATGTCAACGGAAAGCTCACTTACAAACAGTTTTTCTGGCAGAGGGTGAATGAATTCCGTTCGCTTAAGCCCGGAACCGAAGTGATAGAAATCCTCACGGCCATCAGAGCTATGTACCCGTGCTACGTACAGAGACAGCTTACAGGAGATGTGTTAGAAAATTTTGACCGAATGTCGCTTATCCTTGAAGACATGGATTTGCTGAAGGAGAACGAAAAACATCGATGGGAAGATCAATCGAGCAGAAGAGGGAATAATAATTTTGATAGGAAGAGAGGAGAAAATTTCCCACGAGTGCAAATGGCGACTACACGCAATACATACAATGGACGGCGACAACAATTCAATCGACAAGAACAAGCGCAGTACAGTCCTCCAAGACAGCGAGACAGGGATACCAAACGCTCGAATCGAGGAAACTACCGTGGAGGCGGACAGAACACAAACGCAGGTTACCGAGGGCGTGGCGACATACGATTTTCACGCGGGGAGGAAGACAATCGTATGGACGAAGGCAGAACACAAGCTATTCATTTAGTAAGAACCGCCTACAACAATGAGAAGCAAGAGACTGACGAACAATGGCCTCAACCATCAACGAGTAGGGGACTCAATCCCAACGCGCCAGATTACCAGTCAGGTACTCGTCGGGATAACAGCCACGGCGCAAGAGCGGAAAACTAACACCTTCCGACGACAGCTCGGCTCGTGTCGGCGGAGAATTTGAGATGCAAAAGGTTCTAGAGCCACAATCCTCACCGGTAAATCAACGACACAAAATGACAGACATAGAAGTAAGAAGTTGTTGGTTCATAAATAATTTATCAGAAGATGATGATGAAAGCGATGCTGCAGAGAATTCGAGCAGGAAATTATGGCCATCTCAAACGCCTCAAATACAGTTAAAAATAGGAGAAGACTACATTAATGCCATCGTGGACACTGGGTCGGAATTGAACTTATGTGGGGAACAGATCTGGAAGAAAATCTC
This sequence comes from Lepisma saccharinum, assembly GCF_977018435.1. NCBI lineage: Eukaryota > Metazoa > Arthropoda > Insecta > Zygentoma > Lepismatidae > Lepisma > Lepisma saccharinum. The sequence goes on from NC_139245.1 coordinate 19,065,366, forward strand.
TAAGGATATAACGAAACCGCAGCTTAGTAGCAGTAAGGACATTAGGCTAGTGGATTTCTCAGGCAAGGTTAGACAGCGACCACTAGGGCACGTGGTAGTAGGTGGCAAAATAGGAGACATGGAGACTCTAATAGATTTTTACGTCGTTCGAGAATTGAATGTGGATGCTATTTTAGGCATGGAGTTCCTTATACAATATAGCGCAGATTTGAACCTACGTAGAGGTACGTTACGTTTATGTGACGACGTCAGTCAGCAGGAAGCTGAATTTATAAATAATAGAATGTACTTCCCAGAGGAAGGAAAGTGCTTTAATGTTACAGACAATTGCGCTACCTTAAGCCCTGAAGAAAAAATCGAAGTATTAGTGTCTAATCTCAACGAAATAAACATGGAAGCCCGAGAGAAGTTCAGAAACATCCTACGAGAGCATGCAGAGATCTTTTCAGAAAAACCAGGCAGATGCAGAGTATACACTCATGAGATCAAAGTTGAAGGTGACGAACCAGTCGTGTCACATGTATATCCGGTGGCCTACTCCTACAGGGGCGAGATCAGAAAGCAGCTGAGACAGATGTTAGATTGGGACATCATTAGACCGTCGAATTCTTGTCATCTCAATCCTCTACTGGTTGTTAAAAAACCGGGAGGTAAAGGATTACGTTTGTGTATCGACTTTCGCCGACTGAATCAGCGTTGCCAACTACAACGTGTAAAAACACTGAATCTTAACGAAATATTACAAATTTTTCATGGCAAAAAGATTTTTTCAAAGTTGGACGCTAATAGTGGGTTTTGGCAGCTGAACCTATCCGAGCACAGCAAGCCTTATACTGCCTTTCTATTTGAAAATCAATTGTATGAATTCCAAACCATGCCTTTCGGATTGTCAAATGGCGTTCAAGGTTTCACCAATGCAATGAACGCAGTGCTAGGAGCCGAAGTTAGTGGTTTTTGCCTAGCGTACGTGGATGATTTGATCATTTTTTCAGAGGATATAGAAACACATCTAATTCACATGGATACTGTTCTCAGTAAACTTCATGACGCCGGAATGACAATTCAACTGGATAAATCAGAGTTTTTCAAAACACAAATTGAATACCTTGGCCACATAGTAAATGAAAATGGAATTCAACAGCATCCCAAACGTTTCGAGACGATCAAGCAGCTTGAAAAACCGACCTCAATTAAAGGAGTTCAGAAACTATTAGGAATCTTTCAATGGCATAAGAAGTTCATTGACCAGTTCGCACAGATGGCAGCACCGCTGTATGAACTTTTGAAGCAGAACCGGAAGTGGAAATGGACTGAGGCACAACAGCGGAGTATGGATGCTCTAAAAGAAGCTGTCTGCAAGGAACTGCAATTATATCACCCAGATTTTAACGACACCTTCTACGTGCAATGTGATGCGAGTATGTTAGCGCTAGGCAGTTGCCTATATCAAATAAAGGACGGCGAAAAGAGGATAATTCAATATGCAAGTCGAGCCTTGAGAGGAGCTGAGAAACGGTACAGCATAAACGAACTAGAATGTTTGGCCATCATTTGGTCTATCCAGAAATTCCACATTTATCTGGCAGGAAGGGAATTTATTGTGGTAACAGACCATAAAAATCTGCAGTTTCTAAATCAAGCAAAAAATTGGAATAGTAGGCTAACGAGGTGGAGTCTCCAGCTTCAAGGCTATAATTTTAAGATACAACATTGCAAAGGAAAAGATAATACTGTTCCGGATTCACTATCCCGTTACAATGAGGGAAAAGGAGTGACCGCTCTACGTGTGAATCATGTTATCCTAGCTGAACAAATGCTACACGGATACAGCGCTGACCAGTTCGCGCAAGAACAACGTAAGGATGCAAATTTACTGGAAATTATCCATCTAGTGGATGGCAACACTGAAGAAAGCAGCAGGAGGGGGAGGAGAGCGAAAGAGTTTTTCCACCTGGAGAACGGGATCCTCGTCCGCACTGATTTTCACGACGATAACGAGATAAGGATCTGCATCCCGAGCCACCTTACCAAGAACATGCTACAGGAATGTCACGAGAAAATGGGTCATTTCGGCTTCACAAAAACATGGAAGCTGCTTACCTCCACTTATTATTGGAAAGCGATGCGCAGTGATTTGAAGAAGTGGTTGCGAGACTGTGAAAAGTGCGCCGAAACTAAGCCACAAAGACAAGGAAAAAATCGCATTATCTCATCGTTGCAAGCAGTACGGCCGAGAGATGTAGTTGCGGTTGACCTAGTTGGCCCTTTACCGACATCAAGGAACGGAGAGAAATATCTATTTACGGTCATGGACCTAGCTACCAGGTTCTTAGTAGCATATCCGGTGAGATCTGGGAATACTAAGCTATTGTTAAAATATTTAACAAAATTTTTCTTCGTGCATTTGGGAAAACCAGCGGTTATTCTCAGCGACAGGGGTCCACAGTTTTTAAGTAATGAATGGAAGAACACATTGCAGAAGTACAACATACGTGTGATGCTCACGGCACCATACCACCCATCGTCTAACCCGGTGGAAAGGATGCATGCAGAGATCAACAGATTGATGCGTGTATTCTGCCACCAGAATCACGCAGCGTGGAGTGAACAGGTGACTTCCATTGTATTGCTGTTAAATTACACCATCTCCGCCTCATTGGGATATACTCCTGCAGAACTTTTCTTAGGACACGTAGGAAACCAAACTCTTTTGGAACATTTCGGAATCAAAACAGAAAGCAAGGAAACCTCGTGGGAGAAGAAGCTAATAGCAGCAGAAACTAGAGTAAGAAAACAAAAGACAAGAAGAAACCAGAAACAAAGCAGAATCGGAGAAGAAATAAAGGAAAGCGATCTAGTGTTTGTAAAAAGCCACCACTTAAGCTCACAAATCAACAAGAAGATAAGCAAGTTTTTTCATCTTTATGAAGGACCATTCCTTTGCGAAGAAAAAATTGGTAATAATATTTTAAAATTAAGAGACTGTAAACAAGGAAAGAAAATTACCCCACAGCACATAGATAACCTCAAAAAATGGAACTGTTCTCAAGAAAAGAGGGAGATGTGGCTTCAACAACTAGAAAAAACCTAGAGTATTGAACATCGAAAGAGCCTTTAAACTTGTAAATTATTCCGCATACTAGTGTAAATAATTTAACACAATTATGATATTATTATTATTATTAATATTCTGAGAACTTATATATATATATATCTATATACATATCAATATCTGAGCATATATCATGTTATGTTAATGCCAACATTAATAACATATTATTTATATTCTTATTACCCAGAATAGATATTATTTAGTAAAGAAACATGTATTTTAAATGGTTTGAATTGATGATAAGAAATATTTTATGTAGTAAGTCAATAATTTTGAACTATATCTCAAAGAGTGAATTTTCATTATAACTTAGAGTGTGAATGTAGTAAGTTTACATATGTACATGCATACATAATAGGATAATTCACATAAGTGTTAGCAAGGTGTTTGTTTAAATGATCAATGTTACAGAGTCAAGAACTGCAAATGAATGTTGAGTAATCCTACAATTTTATGTTTGGTTAATATTAAATGTAATGATGTAAAATTAATTGAAAACTGCAATTTAATCTGTAGAGAAAGACAACTATATTCCAGGGTTCGAGTCCCTATTCGAGCGCCTGTGTGTAATAATTAGGCAAGATTTAACGTTAATTATTAATTGTGTTTTGATGAATTTCCCCTTCGCATATAATCTTAAGCTCAGAAAAAAATTCATGTGTAAGGAGAGGGGAATGTTATAACGATAAAATCTTGCTAATTATCAGGTAAATCAATTAATCATCGTAATAAGCAATAATATGCATTGGATTGTGGCTGTTCACCGAGAGTTGGACGGCGGAGAGCGAAGGACTAGCCTGTTTCCCGAGAGAGGAGGCCGAGCCTCGGGTAACGAAATATAAAAATACAACTTTATTACCAATGGTCAGATTCAACTGAAATTAAAGACAGCCCAGCAGCAGATTATCATCGACGAAATCCCCAAAGCAGAATTTAATAGGAGATAAATTAAGCCCGATATTAAAGGTTAATCAGCTAGACTGGATAACAATAGCTACAGACTTCCTGGCACTGTCTTCGGAACGAACGTGCAGGTTACAATGGACCCAGTTTTAGGCTAACCTCTCCTCGAGGTGCTTTTTGAAAGGGTCAAAGAACTCCAAATATACGGGCGAAGTTAGCAGGACAAGAGTCTACGACTTGAGGACAATTTAGCAACGCTTGGACAGAGAGGGTACAGTATCGAACCTTTTGAATAGCAAATAAATAGACGCGCAGAGAAGCGGAAGACACAGTTTTACTCGGGTTTTCTTCGACGTGCTATCAGACAGTTTTACTCAGATTTTTCTTCGGCGTGTTATCGTACACAATCTTTCGGGAACCACCCGCTTAAAGTATCCGCTTTGTGTGTCGCACCGTTCCGTGTTGTGTTATTACGCACGTGTCTGTGTACTATCAAGATGGAGTAGAGACAGAGAAAGGCCCTGCTGGGGGGGCGTCTGACCCAGTTGCCACCTGAAGATGCGGAGATCCTATCTTATCGCCCGGAAGCTACCTATTGACCACGCCACAAACATCCACGACTTCACCACGAGGACTTTAGCCTGAGCCGACAAAGGTAAGCCGGAATGGACGTGAAAATGATAAGCTTCGTTCGCCCCGTCGTGACATCCAATGAACTCGCTTTAATTACATAAAAAATCTCGAAATGACATTGCTTATTACGGTGATTAAATTGCGCCAACTATAATTTTAACAAGTAAAACCGTACAGGGTTCAATTATCCATTCATCCAAAGTATTTAATATTCAGATTGTACGACGCTATAAATTGTCAATATAATTATATATATCAGTGATCCTCGTTAACCTCAAAATTAACAATATATAGATTAACATTCATTCAACAACAACAACATAAAAGGAGTAGTGTTTTTACAGTGCAGGTTAAGCTCCTACCGGAACAGTTTTCCGTAAATGCAAAAGTAAATGTAAAATTAAGAACAGTTTAAATTAATGTAGCTAACTTTAAACATGCCGCCGAACTATTATTGTACTAATTACTCATGTCTATTGGATTGCCGAGAAATGAATGCGAGTGTGACTGTGAGAGTGAAAGGGGCAATGATGTAATGTTTATGCATGTGCTCTTTTATAGAAATTACAGTATATATATAGAACTAACCCTGTAGTGATTTGTTCTACCCTATGTAATCTCTTGGGCTCCAACTGATGGCACTTACCCTGGGACAAAAGGTAAATAGGTTGTTAATGATTGCCTTTTGTTTATGTGTTTAATTGTTTTGTGGGTTTGACCTTACCCTCGTAACGTAGAATCAGAATGACGTCAGGCACGTTAAATAAGTAGACGTCGCGTCACGTTACGTTATACAGCCATTCATGAGGGTCATTCCATGTCAAATCAAACAAGAAAAACAACTTTTTTGAACTTTTGGGATTCATATTTTTAAGATTTTTTGTTTATTCATTGTACCTATCAAGAGGACAAAAACTGCCAAATTTCAGATTTTTTTGGGCAGTTAGATTTTGAGTTATTGACTTTCAAAAAAGCAAAAATCCCAAAATTTGACGACATTTTGAAATCTTTAAACAGTTGTAGATCAAAAACTATTTGACCTAGACAGCTCAAATTGATGTTATTCTCTTCTTTTTATGGGCTTTAATTTGAAATGCAACATGGCTGTGCTATTTTAATTTTGTAATTTTTGAAAAACTGGAAGAAAAGTTTCTTTGAAAATCTTAAAAAACATCCCTTTTAATTTTTTTTTTAAATATGTGTTTTGAAGACATCAATGACTATTTGTTTGCAAAATTTCATAATGGGATGGGACTGCAATGGGATCCTATGGAAATTAATTATTTTGTATTCTAATGTGTGTGAAATTTGCTAAATGTGGAATAAGTGGTTGATGTTGAAGTCTTCATATTTGTCTCTTTTATAATTTTTGGACTACAAATATAATTTGCAAAGCGTCCCACATCTGTCTAAAATAACGTCAGCTGTAAGGTGATTCTTTTATAAGAGAACTAGCTGATTTCCCGGCGTTGTCCGGGTATTTATTTATCCCAATCTTCTATTAGACAGGAAGATAATGAATTCTAACTATAGTGTAAAATTAACTTGGAGTTGAACGACATTGGGAGTGTCACTATTCATCTTACCGACCCCGAAAGCTATGGATTCCACACTAATATCGGTCGTTTTCGATTATTTTTACATGTCACCCCCTTCCCACCTACACCTCTAGGGGTGCCATAAATTTTGTCCGATAAATGATAAATCTCCATTCCTTACACATTCATGTAGCCTTGCCTTTAAGTTGAAAGTAGCCCTCACGAGCATTTCATTCGGAATTACCGCTATTTCGTTGCGAATAGCTAACTTGAGATCACCAATTGTGTGAGGTCTTTCAACATACACTTTTGATTTGAGGAAGCCCCAGAGGAAATAATCACACATCGTTAGATCAGGGGAGCGAGGAGGCCGGGAACGTTACCAATTCTTGACACTACACGTCCAGTAAACATTTCCCGGACCATACCCATTGAGATTCTTTTTCAGACTTGACTCTGTCTCTCGAAGAGTTCTGACCCAAACCAGTATCGTATACCGACTGGGTATACGGCCGTGACGATCGACATGGAACTCCATTCGAAACCATTGTTGGGTTTGGACAACGGACTCACCATTTTTAAAATATGCTTCTAACACAAAAGCACGGTGTCGCCCAGTCCACTGCTCCATCTTAACTGAAATGGCGTTGAGAGACAAAGCCAATGAGCAGCCCCCCCCCCCTCCAACTCCGCCGTTGAAAGACCTCACACAACAATCCAATTGTGTCAAAGGTAAACACCATTTTTGAACAACAATTGGTGATCTCAAGTTAGCTATTCGCAACGAAATAGCGGCAATTCCGAATGAGGGCAAGGCTACATGAATGTGTAAGGAATGGTCATCATTTATCTGACAGAATTTTCAAAACAAAGAAACTATAATGTAAGCACTGCAAATGGCAATTATTTTTGTAGCAATTTTGATTATTAAACCTTGCATTATATTAATTATGTTATTTATATATGCACATTTCAAAACCGTCAGCTTTTTCTGCCGGTCCCTGTATTAAGAGAATAAATGTTGCTTGTAACGCGTTCCATTTTTGGGTAAAGTAGTGTCAACGGTGGTAAAGTGTTACTTTTAGAAGAGAAAATGCGTAAGTTGTAACGCGTTTCATTTTTGGATGAAGTAACGTCGACGTTAAAGCGTTACTTTTATGAGAGAAGGAACATTACGTGTAACGCGTTTCATTTTGGATGAAGTATTGTCAATGGTAATGTCTTACTTTTGAGAAAAAAACGTAAGTTGTAACGCGTTTCATTTTTGGGTAATGTCAACGGTAAAGTGCTACTTTTAGAAATGAAGAAACGTAAGTTGTAACATGTTTCATTTTGGGGTAAAGTAACACCAACGATAAAGTATTACTTTCAAAAGAGAAGAAATCTAACTTGTAACGCGTTTCATTTTTAGGTGAGAAGGATAAAGCGTTACTTTTAGAAGAGATGAACGTAAGTTGTAACGCGTTTCATTTTTAGGTGAGAAGGATAAAGCGTTACTTTTAGAAGAGATGAACGTAAGTTGTAACGCGTTTCATTTTTAGGTGAGAAGGATAAAGCGTTACTTTTAGAAGAGATGAACGTAAGTTGTAATGCGTTTCATTTTTAGGTGAGAAGGATAAAGCGTTACTTTTAGAAGAGATGAACGTAAGTTGTAACGCGTTTCATTTTTAGGTGAGAAGGATAAAGCGTTACTTTTAGAAGAGATGAACGTAAGTTGTAACGCGTTTCATTTTTAGGTGAGAAGGATAAAGCGTTACTTTTAGAAGAGATGAACGTAAGTTGTAACGCGTTTCATTTTTAGGTGAGAAGGATAAAGCGTTACTTTTAGAAGAGATGAACGTAAGTTGTAACGCGTTTCATTTTTAGGTGAGAAGGATAAAGCGTTACTTTTAGAAGAGATGAACGTAAGTTGTAACGCGTTTCATTTTTAGGTGAGAAGGATAAAGCGTTACTTTTAGAAGAGATGAACGTAAGTTGTAACGCGTTTCATTTTTAGGTGAGAAGGATAAAGCGTTACTTTTAGAAGAGATGAACGTAAGTTGTAACGCGTTTCATTTTTAGGTGAGAAGGATAAAGCGTTACTTTTAGAAGAGATGAACGTAAGTTGTAACGCGTTTCATTTTTAGGTGAGAAGGATAAAGCGTTACTTTTAGAAGAGATGAACGTAAGTTGTAACGCGTTTCATTTTTAGGTGAGAAGGATAAAGCGTTACTTTTAGAAGAGATGAACGTAAGTTGTAACGCGTTTCATTTTTAGGTGAGAAGGATAAAGCGTTACTTTTAGAAGAGATGAACGTAAGTTGTAACGCGTTTCATTTTTAGGTGAGAAGGATAAAGCGTTACTTTTAGAAGAGATGAACGTAAGTTGTAACGCGTTTCATTTTTAGGTGAGAAGGATAAAGCGTTACTTTTAGAAGAGATGAACGTAAGTTGTAACGCGTTTCATTTTTAGGTGAGAAGGATAAAGCGTTACTTTTAGAAGAGATGAACGTAAGTTGTAATGCGTTTCATTTTTAGGTGAGAAGGATAAAGCGTTACTTTTAGAAGAGATGAACGTAAGTTGTAACGCGTTTCATTTTTAGGTGAGAAGGATAAAGCGTTACTTTTAGAAGAGATGAACGTAAGTTGTAACGCGTTTCATTTTTAGGTGAGAAGGATAAAGCGTTACTTTTAGAAGAGATGAACGTAAGTTGTAACGCGTTTCATTTTTAGGTGAGAAGGATAAAGCGTTACTTTTAGAAGAGATGAACGTAAGTTGTAACGCGTTTCATTTTTAGGTGAGAAGGATAAAGCGTTACTTTTAGAAGAGATGAACGTAAGTTGTAACGCGTTTCATTTTTAGGTGAGAAGGATAAAGCGTTACTTTTAGAAGAGATGAACGTAAGTTGTAACGCGTTTCATTTTTAGGTGAGAAGGATAAAGCGTTACTTTTAGAAGAGATGAACGTAAGTTGTAACGCGTTTCATTTTTAGGTGAGAAGGATAAAGCGTTACTTTTAGAAGAGATGAACGTAAGTTGTAACGCGTTTCATTTTTAGGTGAGAAGGATAAAGCGTTACTTTTAGAAGAGATGAACGTAAGTTGTAACGCGTTTCATTTTTAGGTGAGAAGGATAAAGCGTTACTTTTAGAAGAGATGAACGTAAGTTGTAACGCGTTTCATTTTTAGGTGAGAAGGATAAAGCGTTACTTTTAGAAGAGATGAACGTAAGTTGTAACGCGTTTCATTTTTAGGTGAGAAGGATAAAGCGTTACTTTTAGAAGAGATGAACGTAAGTTGTAACGCGTTTCATTTTTAGGTGAGAAGGATAAAGCGTTACTTTTAGAAGAGATGAACGTAAGTTGTAACGCGTTTCATTTTTAGGTGAGAAGGATAAAGCGTTACTTTTAGAAGAGATGAACGTAAGTTGTAACGCGTTTCATTTTTAGGTGAGATGGATAAAGCGTTACTTTTAGAAGAGATGAACGTAAGTTGTAACGCGTTTCATTTTTAGGTGAGAAGGATAAAGCGTTACTTTTAGAAGAGATGAACGTAAGTTGTAACGCGTTTCATTGTTGGATAAAGTAACGTCAACAGTAAGGTGGAAAGAGGGGAAAGGTAACTGCAACAACGACAACTCTCTGATTTGCTAACACACCACAGCACACGCGCTTGAATGCCTTAGGTATGTAGAAATCAGATGAGAAAAGAAGGAGAAAAAAGCAGTTGACGAGCAATTTAGGCGAAAGGAAGGATAAAGAGATTGATAAAAAAAGTATATAATCAAGAATATATTTTACCACCGCTAGTGGCAGGAGTGACGCGGCGCCCCAACTAGACATCAACTAATGAGGCAAGAGAGAGAGAGAGCGAGTAAGGATCTGATCTGGTTGTCATCGGCCCCATTTGGAAGACAGGGAGGCCTCGGGTCTTTGAAATGACGTCATAAAGAAGTTCGGTAGCCGCAAAAGAGAAAGAAAAAAAGCAGGCAGAAGAAACGCGTCATTAGCGGTTGTCATTTGTCGCTTTTTTGCGGCATTATTTGAGCGGAGGATTCCTCCGGAGCGGGAAGGAAAGGCGTCACGTGGATCAACCGGAGCCAAAAGGTGTCCTTTTCTCCCCTTCCAAGATGAAAGGCGTTTGTTTCTACAACAGGCGAAGATGAATCCAAAGAATGATGGTCTTCAAAGAGGCTGCTGACGCCTGGACACTCCTTGCAACGATTTGTCTCTTCTTGGAGGTCAAAAGGTTCCGTAGAAACTCTAACGTACTCAGTGATACTATACGTGTACGCGACAAAAGAACAGAGCTATTTAGGAGTCCAAGCGTGGGTTCAGTGTTATCCGAGAGAACAGGTTTCTAGTTCCATACCTATTATTTTTTTATACGTCCTAGACGTGTGCTATCTAGAGATTTTGGCGTTTCATGTTCACGGCGCCCTTCTACTAAAATTATGTAGGACCTAAAATGGATTTACTCCGGTTTTGCCGAATCCCCTTTTGCTTTGAAGGGAGGAATTTTCCCTCTGCTGGAAAATTTCAGGGACTGAAAGGAAAAATAATTTCAACAAAGTCAGTAACTCACTACACATTGTCATTGGCTTATGAAAGTGAATCATAAGTAGCAGTTACTTCCAGTGGGTCTTTTAGTATTAGCCATTGTCCCAACCAATGTATGTTTCTTATCTTGATCTCTTCCAGCAATGCTCTTCGTTCACCAACTCTTTCCAACGCGCTTTTGTTTCTTACTTGGTCTGTCTATTTCAAGTCATAGCCACATTTCTAAAGATTCTAGTGGCTCTTCCTCACTTCTTCTTAGCGTTCACGTTTCTACACCGTACAACGGCACACACCACATAATACACTTCATTAGTCGCTTTCTTAGTTCTTTGTCCAATGGCTCACAAGCACACTTCTTCTTTTATTAAAGGCTTCTTTTGCCACTGTTATTCTCGGTTTCACTTTCTGACTGCAGCTCATGTCAATGCTGTTCTGCTGGGTCCACTTTTTCTTTACTTTGGCTTCGAATTCTCACGTTAATTATTCTTGGTTTCTTCCCAATAGCCATACCCTCTCTCCCATTTACATTTAATTTCATCAAGAATTTTCACAGTGGAGAAAGTTCTTTACCAATTGTTCTAAGCAGATGTTGAATATTGTAGGTGATTGGCAGCATTTTCTACTCTCCGTTTAACTCATTGTTTCATGTACACATTCATGAGTCTCCTCGTCTCTCTGATCAACACTAATCCTTTCATTATCTCTAAGTTTCATCCAATTCACTATCTAATGCTTTATCCAGATACAGAAAAAACTATAAACGCGTCCTTCCTGTAGGTATATTTCACCATATAACTTTTATAAGCTTTCTGTTTGTATAGACCTGAAATTTCCCAACGGAAGGGAAATTCCGTTTCTTCAAGATATTCGGCGAAAAGGGAATTCCCGTTTCGCCGAAAATTTTACTTAGGTGGGAAATTGATGCAATGATCCTCTGGGCTATTCAGCGAAACGGGGTTCTGCGAAACGGCAAAACAAGCCTAAAATGGCTAAATGAACTATAAATGCCTGATAAACATATTTTAAACGTTTAGCGTAAGTTTAAAAATAACTGTTATTAAGAAGGACCCTTAATTTCCACCACAAACCTTTGAGACCTTGAATGAATTCGAGCGGCAAAAGAAGCAATGCAACAGCAAGAGGTGTCATTGTCTGTGCCTAATGAGCCTAATGAAGTGTTTTGGGTCAAGTGTAGAGCTGTATGGCTTACAAATGTTCAAGCCTACCAAGATGTGAGGGAGGAGCAACTTACAAGCTTGAGAAATGTGCCTATTGTAAAGAATGGAGCGTGTGAAATAGACAGACAAAGTAAGAAATAAAACAGTGTTGGAAAGAGTTGGTGAAAGAAGACGAATGCTGGAAGTGATAAAGAAAAGAAAGAGATATTGTTTGGGACACTGGCTAAGAAGGAACTGCCTGCTAAAAGAGACGCTGGAAGGAATAGCGAACGGCACTGGCGTACGGAGGATTTTTTTTTTCGGGGGTTAGCTGGAATTGTAAAGGTGGACGTGCTTTCTAGGGGGGTGGCATACACAAACTAAGAAAGCCTACGCAGCCCTAAGATCCCTCTATAAATTTAATGAATACTTAAATACAAATATTAAAATGAAACTTGTGCAAACACTGATTCTCCCTCTTCTAGACTACTGTGATATATGTAGTATACGGTGCAAACTTGTCTGTTCGAAATAAAGTCAAAATTCAAAAAGTTCAAAATTCGTGTTTACGCTTCGTATATAACATTAAAAAATTCGATCATATTCTTCCAACCCTGAACGAGAACAAAATGCTAAACATGAACAGACGTCGCAGACTTCATTTCTGTTGCTTTATACAGAATCTTTTGCATAAAAAAATTCCCGAAAATTTATTCGAGAAACTAAAACTACAAAACAAGAGGAACAGCGAAACTTGAACTCTTCAAACACTCCCTGGAAATTTTCAAATCGTCTTTTACACTTTCAGCGGCAAAAACATGGAATGAACTTCCGCCCTCCATTACCTCCCTCCCCAGTCCTAACAAATTTAAGAATAACCTAAAGAATTTTCTGTTAGATGAACAACATATCTGTTCAAGCTCCCACGAGTAACACTACACAATACAGTTTAGATTACATACGAGCCTCGCCAATCCAATCCAATCCTTGACAAATCTACAACTATATTGTAATATTTACGTATGCGTTGTTATATCGCATCTCACAAAACTACCATAATCATGTACATCAATCTCAACATCCGTGCGTGAATGTCCTGCTCAGAAATGTTTAGTATGTGTGTTTTAATGTGTGTGTGTGTGTGCGTGAATGTGTTTTTTTCTCTCTTTCTTTTTTACGTGTTGTCTTGATTTTTTTTGATTTTTTTTTAAATCTCATCTTTGTTCTTTCCCTGTAACCATTTCTTATTGTATTTTCTTCTCTTGTTTATGATTTTGTTTATGTACACTAGGTAAATGTCAAACGGGGTTAGGTGGGAGAACAGCCACAGGCTGAACCTCGCCCTTTAATAAAGAAAATTTGAATTTGAATTTGAATAAGATATTTCGTATATTTAGAACTTACCACTCCTAACAATGGCACTCGAGGGTCATTTTAAGCGGGGGTTGCATTTACCACCCCGTTTTTCCCCAAGTTCTTCACTGTTTTTATTTGAAAATGTTGATTTTCTCAAAATTTCGGAGCGGGCTCTAGCCCCATCAGTCCTATGTGTACGTGGAAGAAGGTCTAATATCGTAAAGAATAGTTATTTTTCTTTTCGTATTATTTCATTGTTCCCTTCTAGTTCTTGTCAATAGTAATGCGTATTTATCTATGGGAGATTTTACACCGAAGCTACAGGCGACAAGCGAACCCTCAATAATCAATTGAACCTTTCGAACAGAAGCGACAAGACAAGCTGCACGTGTCGCTCTGACTGGTCCGTTTTCTCAATACCGTGCATCGTTTCGCCTCGTGGTCTTGATCGCGCATGCGCGGTGAATGTGATGGAATGGGCTCGTGTCGCTTGTTGCTTGCTGCTTGTTGCTTGGGTGTGAATTCTCCGTGTCGCTTGCAGCTTGTCGCTTTGGTGTGAATTCTCCCTACCACACTTGTAAAATCACAGTCTCTATCCTTGAAAATATGAAAAATATGCCATCTTAAAAATCTTATAAAAAATAAGTACTTTATTTTAGAGAACCTTAAAAACTACTATTGTAGTGGGAGAGTGCTAAATACTAAACAGGTGATAACTAGTTTGAAGGCTCATTGAGTGGAAGCACACTAGCAATTGGAACCTAAGTGTGCTATCTGGTGGCCATTCTCAAAACTATTGAAACACCAACCTGTTAAGCTGCTTGAGATGATTCAGCTTACATTCACGACCAACCCAGGGTTCATTCTGAATTCTACCGGTTCGATGCGTCTGAAAACACTAATTATAGAGTTGATATCAAGAGAACAAGTCTAGCAGGCACATTTGGGCAGCACCGCAATAAATCCCATTCGTCCTAATGCGATGAGAAGGCTTCTTCTTCAGAGGGAACGTAAATAACCTCCCTGTTCGCTTACGATCGGCTCGAAGCACCCGGAATTGATAGATGGGTCTGCCAATTAAAAGCTTGCATGTTTGTGTCCGCTGCGATCAAAACTGACATTTACGAGGAATGAAAGCGCATACCATTGATAAGAGAGCGCCAAATGTACGGGTGTCACTTTACTTTTCCTTGTTGGAAACGGGAATAGCGGCTAGAGCAGTGCAGTGGTGCTACATCACTGCCAAGAATTTTTAGTCAGCACCCAACAACTGCGTTAAGTGTATTTCCCATATTTTGGTAGCATTTAGCAGAATGTCCTGAAATTGAAACGTGGAGATCATATTCGCTCATATACAAATTTGTAACAGCACTTCTCCAAAGTATGTAGTTAATATATACAGGGTAGAGTGTCTACCAGTCTCGAAAACCTGTAATTGTCTGGGAAATTAACATGTTTCTGGAAAGGTCATGGAAATGTCAGGGAAATTTACCATATTTCTGGAAAATTCATGGAAATGCCAAGGAAATTTACCACGTTTCTCGAAAAATAATGGAAATATCAGGGAAATTTACCATGTTTCTGGAAAAGTCATGGAAATGTCAGGAAAATTTACCATGATTCTGGAAAAGTCATGGAAATGTCAGGAAAATTAACCATGTTTCTGGAAAAGTAATGGAAATGTCAGGGAAGTTCACCATGATTCTGGAAAAGTCATAGAAATGTCAGGAAAATTTACCATGTTTCTGGAAAAGTCATGGAAATGTCAGGGAAATTTACCATGTTTTTGGAAAAGTCATGGAAATGTCAAGAAAATGTACCATGTTTGTGGAAAGTAATGAAAATATCAGGAAAATTTACCATGTTTCTGGAAAAGTAATGGAAATGTCAGGGAAATTCACCATGATTCTGGAAAAGTCATAGAAATGTCAGGAAAATTTACCATGTTTCTGGAAAAGTCATGGAAATGTCAGGGAAATTTACCATGTTTTTGGAAAAGTCATGGAAATGTCAGGAAAATGTACCATGTTTGTGGAAAGTAATGAAAATGTCATGGAAATTTACTATGTTTCTGGAAAAGTCATGGAAATGTCAGGAAAATTTACCATGTTTCTGGAAAAGTCATGGAAATGTCAGGGAAATTTACCATGTTTTTGGAAAAGTCATGGAAATGTCAGGAAAATGTACCATGTTTGTGGAAAGTAATGAAAATGTCATGGAAATTTACTATGTTTCTGGAAAAGTCATGGAAATGTCTGGGAAATTTACCATGTTTCTGGAAAAGTCATGAAAATGTCAGGGAAATTTACCATGTTTCTGGAAAAGTCATGGAAATGTCTGGGAAATTTACCATGTTTGTGGAAAAGTAATGAAAATGTAAAAGAAAATTTACCATGTTTCTGGAAAAGTGATGGAAATGGCAGAAAAATAAAACATTTTTGTAGTAGTGCACTGAATGTAGGTTTTTGAACAAATTATAAAAGAACAAACAAGAAATTTTAAATGTGCTGTGGACAAACTGCACTTTAGTTTGGTATATTGAGTATTACCGGTAATTAGAGTAGAAATTTTTACATTAAATATTCTAGTAAAGGGGTAATGTTTTCAAGTATTTTCAGTTAGAAATCTAAGTGGCTATTGGCACTTCCTTGTTGAGATTTTTGGGATGTTTGCTTGATATTAGGATTAATAAATTTTACTGCAATTATGTATTATTTAATGCTATAATTCTTACGATTTTTATTAAAAAGAAATATTTTTAAATATTACATAAAAATCCAATATCGAACAGTCAGATTCTGTTCAGTTTCCATTTTTTGACTTTAACATGTGAAGTGAATATTCTAAAAGTCTGGTGTTTAGCTAAACCGTGTTGACCATCTTACGCACATGTTTAAATACATGAACTGTCCCACTCACTTGGTCTGGAAAACCCGGAGAAAACAGGGGATTTTGTTTTTAGAAAATTGTAGATACCCTGATAAAAATCTCAGCTTGATATCTCTCAATTATTATCAAAATTTAGTGCACTCGGAACATAGGAAAAAAATTGTTCTCTCTCCTCCATTTAGAAACCTTTCGACAGATTTTGCTCCAATACAATGTCTTACTAATCGTTCAAGTTATCTAACAGCTGTCAGAATTATTTATATGTAGAAATTTGCCGTACTTTTTTACTTTTCACACTTCCACCTCTTCTCCACATACATACTTTCTAACTACTGTGTTCAAAAGTTTTGTTGCTAAATGGTAGCTCAAGTTATGCAATAAAACTTGCCTCAGGATCATTTCTTAAGCTCTCAACTTGTAGAATGTGAAAATATCAGTAGAATTTTGAGTGTGTGTGTGCAAATGGGGGAAAATAGTTTTTTCTCTCACCGTGTTGAAATGGAGCAACATAGCAACTGCCCATGGTATCTAGCTGTGATAAAGATTTTCGGGTTAAAATCTCTAAATGTATTGAAATCTGGCCACTTTGACCGCGTGGATTGATTTCGGAATGGGGTTAGGTTAAAGAAGGCAGTAACGACGCCGGGAAAAATAATAGGGACACCAGAGATGGATATTTTGTGAGCGAAGAAGTCGCGTTTAACATATCCTCAGACGGTAGCTGCAATTGGGTGCCAAAAGGGGCAAGGACAGCTTACTTTCTCTTGTTAGACAAGGTTTAGCATTAAGAAGAGGCCATAGTACGGGGGCAAAAAGTGGCAAGAGTGGGGGTAAAATGTCCCCTCACCCACGCCCCATAATTGCCGCCACCTATTTAAGTATGGGGAAATATATAAAGTTTCTTAAAAATTTTCTAGGAAAACTTTTAAAGAAACTTGTAATTTGTGTTCTTAGAAAAAGGCAGAATTTTAAGTTTTCTTAAAGAAACATGCATGGCAACATTTTAAATTATGATACAATATTCGTATAATGTTATAGGGATGAACGGCTGTTCCCTTTTCGTGTCGAATCCTAAAACCACTTTGAATACGCGTCAAATGTAGACCCAATCACATAGCTCTCTAGTGATAGGTAAACGAAGCTGATTGGTTGCATGACTCACGTGTTCCCTATTACGTCAAAATATTTTCGCGGGAAGCTTACAGGCTATAATATAAATTTCTTACTGCACTGAACTAGCAAACAAAACTGAATAACATGATATGTTCTTAACTTAGGCCAAGTGTTGAAACAAGCGTCGTGAACTCATCGTCTGCTTTTAAAAGCAAACTCTCGGTTGATACTTCAACTTTCCACCTCGTTAATCATCTTGGCTTTAATAATGGACGCCTTGCCCTAAGTGTGACGTATGGAGGTCATCAACTAATAAATATTTGATGCACCAACTCGACATTGGAGACTCTGAGCGGCTAAACACTCAAAGGTCTTTCTCACGGAAAGTTTACCAGATCATATCCTCATGAATAATGTGAGGCAAAGATGATTTCGGGGAAAGCTGCTCGGTTCATAAGTTTCGGACACGAAACTGCCCACGCTGAAAGCAGATGGCGCTAGATAGGAAAATAGCCTTCTCAGATACCTTACGGCATGACTGAACTATATGAGGAGGAAACTTTGAGATAATTAAATTATTATGAAAGAAACATGAAAGGAAAATTGCTCAAAGCAACACACGAAATACATAATTAAAACTGTGGAAGTCGAAGCAGTTGTATGTTATAATAAAGTAATGGACGAATATAATATGTATTATATAACAAAACCTTGTAGAAGTCGAAGCAGTTGTATGTTATAATAAAGTAATGGACGGATATAATATGTATTATATAACAAAACCTTAGAGCTAGGCCCTTCTTAGGACCAAAATTCTGACGTCCCTTCTTAGGACCAAAATGATGTCGGCCCTTCTAAGGACCACAACACTCAGTTCGTAACTGAACTGCCATCACAGACCGAACCTCGAGCGACAGTTGCAGAGGTAACAGAAACCAATTCATCGCACTACGCCATTACCACAACTATAAAACAGATGGGAGTCAAGGAAACGGTACTTCTACAGAAAACTTCAAGAAATTTCAACTTTCAACTTCAACTTAGAGCCAAAATAGTTTTCCTCATTTTCATCGAAGCCCCGCGACAGGTTAAGTTTGCAGCAGGTTTTATGTATTAATCCACACGGAAATGCCTCAACCTCTGAGCTGTTCATGTCACAGACAGTGCGAAAATCGGCAGTATTGCAGCGGAACTATTTTCTGCGCGCACGTTTGGGTCTATATATGCGAAAAGTTGCTGCAAACTTAACCTGTCGTGGGGCTTACAATGTAAAGTATAAAATTTAGCTAATGATATTAAGTACTCTGAATTAAAATGTTTATTTTTAGATCTAAAGCATTGAAGTTTATAACTAGGGCAGTGGAATTCGTCTACCGATACCAGCCGATACCTTCCCGCCATTTTGGTATTTCACGGGATCCGCAAAAATGGCGCGCGATCCTTTCGCGGAGTCTAATTATCCTGAAAATTATGCAATTTCAAATTTTCTTTTTTTTTTGCACCAATTTTGCACGAAAAACTATGTTTTGTGGTTACATCATACCTATTTTAATATTATGATGCAAGTCTTGAATATTATAAAGCAAATTTGATGCATATAATTGAAGAAGAATATTTACACAGCAATATTGATTAGTTATTTTGAACAAATTTTAATTATTGCAAGTTTCAAGTTTCGGTATTGGCTCAGCCCTATTAAAAACTAAGAAAGGAAATAATACCAATGGTCCTTGTAGGTAAACAAAAGACTGTTGCATTAAATAATGCTATTTTCTGTAAATATACTGGCCTTGAATTCAAATGTTGGCAAAGTATATATATATATATATATATATATATATATATATATATATATATATATATATGTGTGTGTGTTTATACAGTGGCGTATCCTGAGTCCA
The DNA here is from genome assembly GCF_977018435.1 of Lepisma saccharinum. Taxonomy (NCBI): domain Eukaryota; kingdom Metazoa; phylum Arthropoda; class Insecta; order Zygentoma; family Lepismatidae; genus Lepisma; species Lepisma saccharinum. Next base: position 19,084,504 of record NC_139245.1, read on the forward strand.
AGGTCTGGACTATCTCACTATGTCACGTGGTCCTAGGCTATGAATAGAAATAAGTTTACCAACTCCTAAGAAATCAGGTTGCCAACTCATAAGAAATCAGGTTGCCAACTCATAAGAAATCAGGTTACCAACTCATAGGAAATCAGGTTGCCAAATCATAGGAATTCAGGTTGCCAACACATAGGAAATCAGGTTACCAACTCATAGGAAATCAGGTTACCAACTCATAAGAAATCAGGTTGCCAACTCATAAGAAATCAGGTTGCCAAATCATAGGAATTCAGATTGCCAACTCATAGGAAATCAGGTTACCAACTCATAGGAAATCAGGTTACCAACTCATAAGAAATCAGGTTGCCAACTCATAAGAAATCAGGTTGCCAAATCATAGGAATTCAGGTTGCCCAATCATAGGAATTCAGGTTGCCAACTCATAGCAAATCAGGTTACCAACTCATAGGAAATCAGGTTACCAACTCATAGGAAATCAGGTTACCAACTCATAAGAAATCAGGTTGCCAACTCATAAGAAATCAGGTTGCCAACTCATAGGAAATCAGGTTGCCAACTCATATGAATTCAGGTTGCCAACTCATAAGAAATCAGGTTGCCAACTCATAGGAATTCAGGTTGCCAACTCATAGGAAATCAGGTTACCAACTCATAAGAAATCAGGTTGCCAACTCATAAGAAATCAGGTTACGAACTCATAGGAAATCAGGTTGCCAACTCATAGCAAATCAGGTTGCCAACACATAGGAAATCAGGTTACCAACTCATAGGAAATCAGGTTACCAACTCATAAGAAATCAGGTTGCCAACTCATAAGAAATCAGGTTGCTAAATCATAGGAATTCAGATTGCCAACTCATAGGAAATCAGGTTACCAACTCATAGGAAATCAGGTTACCAACTCATAAGAAATCAGGTTGCCAACTCATAGGAAATCAGGTTGCCAACTCATAGGAAATCAGGTTGCCAAATCATAGGAATTCAGGTTGCCAACTCATAGCAAATCAGGTTACCAACTCATAGGAAATCAGGTTACCAACTCATAGGAAATCAGGTTACCAACTCATAAGAAATCAGGTTGCCAACTCATAAGAAATCAGGTTGCCAACTCATAGGAAATCAGGTTGCCAAATCATAGGAATTCAGGTTGCCCAATCATAGGAATTCAGGTTGCCAACTCATAGGAAATCAGGTTACCTACTCACAAGAAATCACGTTGCCAACTCCAGAATCACCATCATCATCATCTCACTGATATGAATAATTCTATTTACAATTTCTGATCTATTTTTCTCCTGTATTTTATTCTCTAGACTTCAGGCTTCGCAGATAGCCTTGCTAGCCTAGAATATACGTTCCTGGTTTGTATATCAAGCTATAAGATTATTCATCCACGTCATCACGATTTATCCAGCAAGCAATGTACTCTTGGAGGACAGGATGACTGGCTTGTTTTACAATGTAATGTATTTTACGTCGCAGTTGTGCCTCTCTACGAAGAGAATGGGCGATAACTAATGGGGCATATGGATGAGAGAAGAGTTGGAATGAAACATGTTTTACGCGACATTCAAACCAAGATTGTCATTCCCAGTTATGCGCTTAATTAGCAATTTCTACATTGAACGGTGGATATTTTCTCGAGGAGTTGGCTCTCTGGGGAACTACTATGAGAATAAACCGAGGAAAATTGTTTGATGAATGGTCCAGGCTCGGAAGTCCAAGTTGACGATAAGATTAAGATTAGAGCTGTTCTAAATGTTAGTGGCAGTGTTGCAAACTTCTCGGTTTTTAAGTTCCTCAAATATACAACTTTCTTGTACTAATTGCTCAAGAAGGTTGGCATATTCTGTATCATTTAAGAAGTGTGTGCCATGTGTTCATTTGAGTGATTTGGCAAGTGGTGTAGATGCGTTAACGCTTAAGCTGTCGTAAGCCTGGCCTCAATTCGAGAAATAAGCTCTTATGACGTGCCATATGCCAGTTCACTGAGACTCTGTTTACGTAATGTGTAACGGAGGCCAACGGATTGTAATTTAACTTCCAAACATGGACGAACCGAAGAGGGAGTTAGGGGGGACATAACCTCCCTTTTGAACTTCATTTTCCTGAAGAATCACTCAATTTTCCAATTCATAATAACACTCAAAACGCTTTTTTCACAGCAATTGAAACCTGCCCTTCAAACAATTCCTGGGCGAAGTTGAGGTATTATACATTTCGCATTTTCTACCTCTTGAGGCTAATTACTAAGTAAATAACTATTAGATGAAATTGAGGGACCTCCTGTGGCGCTCAACATACCATTCTGCTCGATAGCACCCACTTTCAAACATAGTGAGCATCTTTAATCCACCAGCAGTGAGAGAGAACCGACTTTAGGTTTAAATGGCTGCAGTTAGCAACACTGCAAGGGAGACAAACTTCTAGACACCACTGTGACATCCGCGGGACGTGGGTGGAACGATTTGATACGCCCCGTCGCACAGCAGATAGCGAACTTGGATTCTCGCTCGTGTGTCTTTCCACAATAGTCCAGGCAAATTAGAAAAAAGAATGGAAAAAATTCAAACAGAGATAAAAATTGGTAGATATCACCAGTATGGTATTTCAAACAACATACTAAAAGTCCCCGACAATCCGAGTTGTGCTCTGTCCGCCATATTGGAAAATGGCGGATGACGGTGACGTTTGATCATAATTGCTTTATTAACTAAAAATGGTGAAGGCTGAGCCGAAAATGTGTTCAGACATAAATTAAAGAAAATAAAATTTCCAATAACTGTAAGAAGATTAATTTTTGTGATTTAACCTACCATTTCACTGTTAATAATATATGTAATGTCTTTAAGGGTGCTGCCCGTTGTGGAACTTCGATGTAATGGATCTGATCTTCAGAAAACAAACTGAATAACCTTTTTGGCAAGGCAACAATGGATATAACCCAATACTGTATTATTTGTGAACAAACGTTGAGTGAATGGTGACACTGTGGTTGTGATGAAACGCTTAAATGCTATAAAGAGCAGCAGTTTACGTCGAAAAGATGGAATATTTGAGAAATTGGAAAATGAGACGAATGTGAGGTTACATATTAAGTGCCGTAAAGACTACACTCGTGAGAGTAGTGTTACTGCTGCAAGTAATTGTTCACCACAAAATTCAATACTCCTTCGATCAGCAGTACATATATTTCACTTCAAATGTGATTGCTTGTCTTGCAGTGAAGTTTGTGATTTTCAAGCAGAAATGAAAAACAAAAATGTGAACAGACGAGTTAAAATATTTGAAGTTCGATCCTTAACATTCAAGGAGCAAATCATTGAAGCTGCCATCAAGAGGAACGATGATTGGGGAAGGACAGTGCTTGATCGAATGCACACCGTTATTGATCTAGTTGCAGTTGAGGGTAGGTATCACCATCCTTGTTTCACTAAATTTTACACATCCTCACCTACATCGGGAAAACGTGGTAGGCCTGAAGATGAGTGTATTTCTATAGCATTTCTGCAGTTATGCTGCTACCTTGATAATGATAACGACGAGCGTCAGTACTCGATGAATCAACTTATGACGAAGATGAAGGAATATCTTCCACAAGATACTGATGTCTCAGAAACAACTCTTAAGAAACGCCTATGTGATCACTATGGAGAAGACATGATAATAAAACACGTAAAGGGCAAACCTCTACACTATGTTTCCGTGATACAGGATATAAAATATTATCCAAAAGTTGGTACACACAGAAAGAAGAAGACCCAAAGAACGAAAGACTTAGAATTGTTAGAACTGCTGCCGCAATAATTCGGGAAGATATACGATCTGAAACATATGCTAAGATATGTATCCAAATCCACATTAATGCTTGAAGACAGCTGATGATATGGTTCCAGAGACATTAAGGGTCTTTACAGAGGGTGTGATTATGAAACGAATAAAAGGAAATGAAGACTCCATCAAAAGAAAATGTGCGTGTATTGAGCATGCTATTATATCAGCAGTAAGACCACGGTCATTCAATTCAATGATTCAGATTGGACTTGCAGTTCATCCACATAGATATTTTGGTTCAAGAAATATTATTGATATGTTATCAAGCATGAGTTTATGTGCATCTTACAATGAAGCCTTATTGTATCTTAGTTCTGCAATGTTAAGTGATGAGGAAATTGTTGTTGACAAGGAATTATTGAATCAGTTTGTTTTTGATAATGCAGACGTCAATGTTCGGACCTTGGACAAACTAGGAACTTTCCACAATACGGGGAGCATTATGTGCACTACTCCTGCAAGATCTGTTCATCCCAGAAAATAAATTGTTCGATTGAAGAAGCAACCACCAGAATGTTACTTTACCAAATTTGGTAATGTTCCATTACGCACATACGTTGTGCCTGCTGTCCGTGGCCTGGAGAAAATCAAGATTAAAGAAATTGAATACACCAAACAGGTAGCACCATCAGTGCATGTTGCATCAGTTCTTGATTTTGTATAGATGTGTGGAAATCACCTTACCTTGTCACCAAGTCCAAGTTGGAGTGGTTATATGAAGCTTGCCACTGAAGGTAGTAAGGAATATCACATTTCTGAAATAAGTATATTACCATTTATAAAGCTGCTGCCGACAAGTCCAGATGCCATATACTCATCCCTTATGTTCGCAGTTGAAGAATACATGAAACATGGTCAAAAGACATGTATTGTTACTTTCGACCAACCTCTATATCTGAAAGCCTCTGAAATTGTTGCGGCTTCTCTAGACAACGGAGATATGTCGTCAGTAGTCCTTCGTCTAGGTGGATTCCACATGCTTATGTCGTACATGAGAGCGATAGGATACATGATGAGGGGAAGCGGATTGGAAGAAGCTTGGTCAGTAATATATATTATTCGTTACAAGTCGCGAAATAAAAGGGTAAAACTTCAATCAACACCAAGAAAATTTGATTACAAAATAATGGGAAAACTTTCCACAGAGTTAAATTTATTTTTTACATTATTGGATTATATTGGTTAAATTTATTTTTAACATTATTAGATAGGTTGGTTAAATCACAAAAAAATATCTTCTTACAGTTATTGGAAATTTTATTTTCTTTAATTTATGTCTGAACACATTTTCGGCTCAGCCTTCACCATTTTTAGTTAATAAAGCAATTATGATCAAACGTCACCGTTCATCCGCCATTTTCCAATATGGCGGACAGAGCACAACTCGGATTGTCGGGGACTTTTAGTATGTTGTTTGAAATATCATACTGGTGATATCTACCAATTTTTATCTCTGTTGGAATTTTTTCCATTCTTTGATGACATTTTGCCTACTTTTACTGGACTACAAGATGAAACGGAAAACTAGATGATTTTGTTTCTTCTATCGTGGCAAAGGTTTCAGATCTCACAAGCTTCTTGTTGTTTTGATTAGTGTCGTATATATATACCTGTTGTGGGTGTAAAGGTTAGAGTTTAGAAGGATGTTCCGTTGTTGTTCGGTTATTTACAGTACGGGAAGGTTTACTGCGACGGAAAAAGCGACAGGACGAAGAGTTGATAGAATGTCGCAACAAGCAGTACGTGGCCTTCGTTAAGAGGTACCTTCCACCCCTATATTTGTCTAGGTGCCTTTGGAAAATGTTAGAATGATGGATTGTAAACGAGATTGTTTCATTTATTTTACTTCGCTTTTCTGCCACTTTTGGTTAATCCCAAAGATGAGGATGAGTGATGATAGGATGAAATTGATGATGCGACACTAAGAACGCCAATGCCCAGGCCTGGATTCGAACACGGGAACCCTGGCGTCGTAACGCGTCGTGCTTCACAACGAAGGTCAACTATTAAATCCGCTTTTGCGGTCGAAAAACTCCCAACTATTGGTTTTCCAGACTAAATGTACGGATTGTGTTGGCAGCATCAGGATTTGTAGTCCAGAAAGTGTGGATGACGCTCGGAACTTCCTGTAAGGAAGCGCCGGCATATAATATGTAACTGTTTAAAGAACCGTTTTGAAATGTTCAAAATATATGCCTGCATATGACGGCCCCCGTGGCGGAGTGGTTAGCACATCGCGCTACGACAGCAGGGGTCTCGACACCTGGGCATAGATGTTTCTGAGTGTCAATTCATCAGTTTCATCATATCAATGCTCATCTCCATCTTAGCGATTAGCCAAAAGTGGCAGAAAAGCGAAGTAAAATAAACCAATCAATATATGCCTGTGTGTGTGTGTTTGTGTGTGTGTAAAGAGCGAAGTTTCACCACGACGGTAGGGTGTCTGACTGACACGCGGGAGACCGGGGGTGGGTGTTTTCAGGTGGGAATTTTTCCAGCAATTTCCCTTCATTGGGAGGTTCTGGGGAGGAACCCTTTGCAGCACCCTTTAAAAACTAAAAAAATTATTAAATGTATGTATAAGAAAATTGTTTTTCTGTTTTTTTAAAATATTTTTCATGCCTGAATGCCCTAAGGTATAAGTAATTGACACCGTCAAAAGGGAATCAACCCTCGACCAAAATTAAATCGTAAATATGCCATTACAGTGGACTAATGAACCACAAAAATCTAAGCCATGTCTGGTATTTGTTTTCAACTCATGACGCCACATTCTCATTCCTACACCACCGTGGCGTGGTCTGACTTTCAGTTGCACTGTAATGACCTCTGGCATTTTTCCCGTTCCATGTTGCAGAAGTGGCCATCAATATCCGATTCACTCGAGAACTCTCTTCCATGTATGGGCATAACTTAATGGCATACAGACATAAATCTATCCCAGGAGCATTTACGATGTAAACGTTGATCCACGGTACACTCAAATCTTTCAATACGTCAGTATCAACTGCCACATCGGTTTACATCCATCTCGCTTTTACGTCAACATCTCTTTCCAATATCATCGCTCAGTTTTTGAATTTACAAACGAAAGGGGTGGGGGAGTGCTTTGACATTTACGCCCCGGAGACGTGATGCAAACCATGTCACGTTTTGCCCCCGTCTCATGAATTTTTTTAATGTGGCTGGCTTGTCTACGCTTGCTTATTGGGTTCATATTCATCCGCGTGAATAGAACTACTTTGCCTACAATGTAATGTAAAGCCCTGACTGCGGATAGATGTCGCTGTAACTTATAATTTCTGCTACTGCAGGAATTTTCAGCTATATTGTAGGTTATATCTCAAATTATGAGATGTCCTGCACAAATAGACAGGGCTATCTACAAAACAACAGGCTCTAGAGACCTCCATGCTCTGACGTCAGCGCGGAAAACCTTCTTTGTGAGGTTAGGTTTAGTTCTCTCAGCATAAATACACTGCAAATGTGTTATTTATGCTAATAGAACTATAGGTTTAGTTCTCTTAGCATAAATACACTTCAAATGTGTTATTTATGCTAATAGAACTATAGGTTTAGTTCTCTCAGCATAAATACACAGCAAATGTATTATTTATGCTAATAGAACTCTAGGTTTAGTTCTCTCAGCATAAATATACTTCAAATGTGGTATTTATGCTAATAGAACTATAGGTTTAGTTCTCTCAGCATAAATACACTGCAAATGTATTATTTATGCTAATAGAACTAAAGGTTTAGTTCCCTCAGCATAAATACACTGCAAATGTATCATTTATGCTAATAGAACTAAAGGTTTAGTTCTCTCAGCATAAATACACTGCAAATGTATTATTTATGCTAATAGAACTAAAAGATTAGTTCTCTCAGCATAAATACACTGCAAATGTATTATTTATGCTAATAGAACTAAAGGTTTAGTTCTCTCAGCATAAATACACTGCAAATGAATTATTTATGCTAATAGAACTGAAGGTTAAGTTCTCTTAGCATAAATACACTGCAAATGTATTATTTATGTTAAAAGAACTATAGGTTTAGTTCCCTCAGCATAAATACACTGCAAATGTATTATTTATGCTAATAGAACTATAGGTTTAGTTCTCTTAGCATAAATACACTGCAAATGTATAATTTATGCTAATAGAACTATAGGCTTAGTTCTCTTAGCATAAATATACTTCAAATGTATTATTTATGCTAATAGAACTAAAAGTTTAGTTCTCTCAGCATAAATACACTGCAAATGTATTATTTATGCTAATAGAACTAAAGGTTTAGTTCTCTCAGCATAAATACACTGCAAATGAATTATTTATGCTAATAGAACTGAAGGTTTAGTTCTCTTAGAATAAATAAATTGCAAATGTATTATTTATGCTAATAGAGCTATAGGTTTAGTTCTCTTAGCATAAATACACTGCAAATGTATAATTTATGCTAATAGAACTATAGCCTTAGTTCTCTTAGCATAAATACACTTCAAATGTATTATTTATGCTAATATAACTAAAGGTTTAGTTCTCTCTGCATAAATACACTGCAAATGTGTTATTTATGCTAATAGAACTGAAGGTTTAGTTCTCTTAGCATAAATACACTGCAAATGTATTATTTATGCTAATAGAACTGAAGGTTTAGTTCTCTTAGCATAAATACACTGCAAATGTATTATTTATACTAATAGAACTGAAGGTTTAGTTCTCTTAGCATAAATACACTGCAAATGTATTATTTATGCTAATAGAACTATAGATTTAGTTCTCAGCATAAATACCCTTCAAATGTATTATTTATGCTAATAGAACTATAGGTTTTGTTCTCTTAGCATAAATACACTGCAAATGTATTATTTATGCTAATAGAACTGAAGGTTTAGTTCTCTTAGCATAAATACACTGCAAATGTATTATTTATGATAATAGAACTAAAAGTTTAGTTCTCTTAGCATAAATACACTGCAAATGTATTATGTATGTTAAAAGAACTATAGGTTTAGTTCTCTTAGCATAAATACACTGCAAATGTATTATTTATGATAATAGAACTAAAAGTTTAGTTCTCTTAGCATAAATACACTGCAAATGTATTATGTATGTTAAAAGAACTATAGGTTTAGTTCTCTTAGCATAAATACACTGCAAATGTATTATTTATGCTAATATAACTAAAGGTTTAGTTCTCTCTGCATAAATACACTGCAAATGTATTATTTATGCTAATAGAACTGAAGGTTTAGTTCTCTTAGCATAAATACACTGCAAATGTATTATTTATGCTAATAGAACTGAAGGTTTAGTTCTCTTAGCATAAATACACTGCAAATGTATTATTTATGCTAATAGAACTATAGATTTAGTTCTCAGCATTAATACCCTTCAAATGTATTATTTATGCTAATAGAACTGAAGGTTTAGTTCTCTCAGCATAAATACACTGCAAATGTATTATTTATGCTAATAGAACTGAAGGTTTAGTTCTCTTAGCATAAATACACTGCAAATGTATTATTTATGATAATAGAACTAAAAGTTTAGTTCTCTTAGCATAAATACACTGCAAATGTATTATGTATGTTAAAAGAACTATAGGTTTAGTTCTCTTAGCATAAATACACTGCAAATGTATTATTTATGCTAATATAACTAAAGGTTTAGTTCTCTCTGCATAAATACACTGCAAATGTGTTATTTATGCTAATAGAACTGAAGGTTTAGTTCTCTTAGCATAAATACACTGCAAATGTATTATTTATGCTAATAGAACTGAAGGTTTAGTTCTTTTAGCATAAATACACTGCAAATGTATTATTTATGCTAATAGAACTGAAGGTTTAGTTCTCTTAGCATAAATACACTGCAAATGTATTATTTATGCTAATAGAACTATAGATTTAGTTCTCAGCATAAATACCCTTCAAATGTATTATTTATGCTAATAGAACTATAGGTTTAGTTCTCTTAGCATAAATACACTGCAAATGTATTATTTATGCTAATAGAACTGAAGGTTTAGTTCTCTTAGCATAAATACACTGCAAATGTATTATTTATGATAATAGAACTAAAAGTTTAGTTCTCTTAGCATAAATACACTGCAAATGTATTATGTATGTTAAAAGAACTATAGGTTTAGTTCTCTTAGCATAAATACACTGCAAATGTATTATTTATGATAATAGAACTAAAAGTTTAGTTCTCTTAGCATAAATACACTGCAAATGTATTATGTATGTTAAAAGAACTATAGGTTTAGTTCTCTTAGCATAAATACACTGCAAATGTATTATTTATGCTAAAAGAACTATAGGTTTAGTTCCCTTAGCATAAATACACTGCAAATGTATTATTTATGCTAAAAGAACTATATGTTTAGTTCCCTTAGCATAAATTCACTGCAAATGTATTATTTATGCTAAAAGAACTATATGTTTAGTTCCCTTAGCATAAATTCACTGCAAATGTATTATTTATGCTAAAAGAACTAAGCCTAACAATTCTAACCTAACAAGGAAGGCATTTAATTTAACAATGAAAGCAATCGGTGCTGACAGAACACGAAGATTGCTACAGTCGTGTGCGATAAGTGAGACCTTCCAAGATCGAAACCAAGACATTCTTTCTCATTTTCCATGACTTCCGTGCAAAGTCTCGTCTCCGTATCATCTCTACCTTGTGCTAATCAGCCGAGCACCAAAGTATCAACCTTTCCCTACATAGAGTTACGAAGCGGATATTTTTAGCTACACGCTCCTCTGTAACGTACTTTCCTCCACCTGGAAAGAAGAATCATCTCCATTTACTCCATCACGTCATCCCGTTGGTGCCCGGTCTTAAACTTCCCACTCAAGATGCTGCACACTTCCTCTCCGTACTCGAAAGCACCCAGGGGATGTATTCGGTGTTTACAAACAACAAAAGTGAGCAAAGTCCGTTTACTCCTTTTCACCGGTTTCAGAGTTTGCTGTGACGTCACAGTACCCGATTTTCTTGGAGCTAGAATGGAAACAGGCCACATTGGGTTGAAATCTCCCGAAAGCTTCAGAAGGAGAGAAAACGAGGAAAGAACAGGGCCAATTACTTTCCTTCATGGATGCGCCCGTCGTTTTGATCTGCAATCCCGCATCCAGAAAGGTTCTCCTAGGAGTTTCGGGTATTTCTGCCTGGCTGATCTTTCCCCCTGTCACTCACCGGTTATCAGCCCATCTCCCCTCTCTCTTTCCAAGGAAAAATTAGATTCTGAAGGATTTCGGCAGAGGGAGCGCATTTCCTTTAGACAGGAAATAATATTACTCGAAAAGACTCAACATTTATCCCTCTTCAGACAGTGTGCATATGGCGTAACAACTTGTGCATGTTCCCAGTTCAGGAATCTGGAAATACTAGTTACTAGCTGGTTTTGTAAACCATTCATGCTGTAGTAAGCATAAGTACAAAAGTCCTGTGACGTCCATTACTTGCTTCCACCCGCGGGCTCCCCGATGGCGTAGTGGTAACGTCATCGCCTTGCAATCAAGGGGTCCCGCGTTCGATACCTGGTGGAGGCACATTACACAGTTGTTCGCATCCCACTTTAAACTGCAGGTCCAGTCCCGGTTAGCCTATCAGTGCATAAAGTGGACTTAAAACATCAATTTAAACTTGCTTCCACCCCCGCCTTCATTTGGAACATGTTCTCGAATCTAGTCTATTCTGCTTATAATTTAAAACCTTTTACAACTGTTTGGTATTTTTCGACTTTGAAAGTAAACACCAGAAGTGGACCCATGCTACCTTAATCGGCTATACTGGTAAACAGCAAAGGTATTAATAAACGTGTAAAGTATATCGTACAGAGTATATATGTGTTCATCGTTTTTTTAAAGACAGAACAAAAAAATAACTTGTTTCAAAATCAAATTACTAAGAACATGCAATTTTGAAAATTTATTGAAGGGGGTGCGTGGAGAAGTTTTGGTTGGTTGGGGACTATTGTACTCATATTTACCACGGTATGAAGTATTCTTCATGAAAAAAGCCATATTGTTAGTAATTTGTACGGTTTCGGCTCCTGAGGTAAAATTACTATTAATATTATAAATGTATTTGTATACTACAGAAAGAAGGAAAAGTTAGTTGATTTCTCCGATACGTCTAAATTAAATCGTCAAGTACAGAAAAAATTGCGATTCCCCATAACTTCTACGTTACTCCCGGATACAACATGTAAAACTAGCAAGAAAGCCTCAAGGGTAAAAGATTATCACCTGCACTTCACAAGAGAAGAGCGATACGCTTTACGCCCACTATAGTGAAACGCGCTGAACTTACGCGGGAATTCCCGTGCCAGAAGTCTGCAGGTTATCGCCCAATGAGACGCCGGAAAAGCTTTTGTTGCTGTGTTTCCCAGTGGGCGTCAAGTTTGAATCCGCCACTGCTACTATAAGGTAGTTAAGCAGCTTCGTCACCAAAGTCCTCTCCACTTCCATAGCTTGCATTCCAGCGCCACTTGTCACATGAATAACGGCATGTCGATCTCTTGAGGTTCAAGTCTCAGGATTATAGCCTACGCACCCATCTATCTGGAACTTCACAGCCCATTCACTGAATGCGAGGCTTTACTGAACAACAATGTCAAGGTAACTTCGCACTTTACCTGTGCTCTTATTAGTTCAATAGTTCTGTGATGTCATTGTCAAGCAGGTGGACAAAGCGGAGTATGCACAAGGCAATTACATCAAGTTCTCTTCAGATGCGTTTGTGGTCTTGTTACTTACGCAAGCTCAATTAAGTCAGGTCCACTTTGGGAGAGTAAGTTTGGAAACCTGATAACTATCCCATGTTTTAAAAGAAAGAACTTCAATTCCAGGATCTATTCCAACCAACAGATTGATAAGCTGAATCACAGACAACTATTACCAGAATGGCAAGTGAAATTTTTCGCGTAAGATTTTATTGGTCACTCATTGAATGCTTTGCTAAGACTGTTCAGCGTTTCCTGAAGTACATAGTTTGTATTTAAACGTTTCATCAAACCAACGGCTACTTCAGCCTTCGATTCCCCGTATATACAGAGGGGTCCAAAAAATGTACTCACTGTTTGTAATGCAATAATTTCGAAACAAACAGACTTACACGTACTAATCTCATGTGGACGTGTAGTGTAACTGTTTAATTTGTCGCGGGTAGGTGGCGCTGGCAATTTGCGCCGATCATGCGCGAGTGTTGGAGCGATCACGCCAGTACAGCGGAAGACAGTCGAGTAGCAACAATGGCTGCGGTACGGTTATCATTTGTGGAACGCAAGACTGTATTGAAATGGTTCTGGAAGTACGAGAACATTCAAGAGGTTCAACGGCAGTGGCAGAATGACTTTGGAACACGACGAACAATAGTCCGTATTCGTGATAAGTTCGAATCCGACGGAACTGTTCATGATGTGCACAAGGCAAGATCCGGTCGACCACGAACAGCTACAAGTCCAGAGTCCAGTGCTGCTGTGTTGCAACATTTCACCCGATCACCGCAAAAATCAGTGAACCAGGAAGCGCGCGAAAGTGGGGTGAGCCGGTCTAGCGTAAGACGCATTCTGAAGGGTGCACAGTGGAAAGTGTACATTCCAAGACTGCTACACGCGATCAACGAGGACGATCCGGATCGTAGGGTCGAATACTGCGAATGGTTTGAGCACATGGTTCGCGAGGATGGGGAATTTTCAGGGACAGTAGTGTGGTCTGATGAGGCGCAATTCAAACTTAACGGTACTGTGAACCGCCACAATTGTGTCTACTGGTCGCCCGTCAATCCTCACGTTTATGTGGAGAAGGCGGTGAATCTACCGGGGCTTAACGTGTGGTGTGGTCTGTCATCGCGTGGTTTGATTGGTTCCTTCTTCTTCGAGGGTACCGTAACCGGTGAGGTGTATCTCGAAATGCTTCAGTCAAGGATTTTGCCTGCCATCCGAACCCTATTTGGCGATGAAATGTTTTACCTGCAGCAAGATGGAGCCCCGTCTCACTACCATCGCGATGTCAGGTCGTACCTGGATGACACTCTCTCCGGACGGTGGATAGGTCGACGTTGTGCTATTGAGTACCCACCTCGGTCCCCTGATTTGACACCACTGGACTTCTACCTGGGGGGGACCGTCAAGGATGATGTGTATCGACAAAAACCAACTACACTCAACGAGCTACGTGAAAAAATAAAAGCATCATGTGCTACCATTATGCGATACACTGACGGCCGTAGTACGGTCTGCAGTTCGGCGCCATCGGAGTTGTTTACAAGTTGCTGGTGGTCATTTTGAACATCTAACATAACTCTCTCTCAGTGCCAAAAATTGTACCCACAAGTCAATTTTGTCAGAAGATATGGACTATCAAACAGTGAGTACATTTTTTTGGACCCCCATGTATTCGAAATCAACAATCAAATCTTCAACTATGAATCCATGTTTTCTAAGTCTATAGGTTATGTACACTTATACCAGTTTTCTAATAAAAATCACTGAACTTCACTCTCGTGGATAAACACTTTTAGTGGGGGTGGAATTTATACTGCCCTTGTTGCCAAGTCTCTTCAATTGACGGTATCGTCTTGTAATGAAAGATTTCACCACTATTCTTGGACGAAGGCACATTTCGGAGATTGGTGGTTCAGTCCTGATTATTTTAGCAGCTACTTACACCTATAAAAGTCTAAGGTTGTTTCACTTAAATGGACATTCTTGGTTTAAAAATATAGCAATCGAAACGTTCAACACTCAATATGTGAAAAGTACAGTCACGGACACTGCTGGGTTTGTAATAAATCCATTGAATTCCAATGGAAACATTACAACCCAGAAGTGTCTGTGACTGTACAAATGAACCTCTGAGAATAAACTTGTCTTTCCTGGCTTCGTTCTTAACACCGCAGCGCACGCGTGGGTGGCACAACTCCGCTCGTAGAGAACTAATTGTGATATTATTGCAAGTTTTTGTTGGATAGATCTGTCCTTGCAGGAATTCTCTTGCGCAAGTGTCATCTCCATCTCCTTACAATGCCCAATTGCCTCGACCTGTGGTACTGTCAAAACTTCAGGGTTTCTGTGCATGCGGCTCCCGCGTCGCCCGCGCGTGCATTGCCGTTTCTGTTTTGGGACGTACAGTCTTAGAAAAAAATACCTGGGCCACGGGACGTAGAATTTCGTAACGTCTTAAAGCCTGTTGTTTATGCAACCCAAATAACAAGATATTCGCTTAAGTTTGCCTGGTGATTCTGAGTTCTCGGGAAGGATTGAGCTTTGATAGCATGAGTCACATGACTCGTGCCCCAGCCACAACAAACAGCTGGGTGCTACGATGCCTCCAGAAGAAAATTTCGGGAACTGGTTTCTTGACAAGAGCTACTCGTAAGGAAATACTATTCTTTCAAGTGATATTAGAGTCATTGTCAAGAAGGTTCGCTGAAATTATGGTTCTCATCACAGACCACATGCCACACGTTAATTGTTTAAGTCCAGTTCATGCACTGGACCTACAGATTAAAGTGGGATCCGAACCAAATGCGTCTCTATTTGGTATTGAATTCGGAAGCCTTTCATTACATGGCGAAGACTTTACCACTACGACATCAGAGAGGCAATGGAACCCCTTGAGAAAGAGATAAGCGAAAATTGCTACGTGACAAACCATATTTCACCGTAAATTTTAAAAATAAGACAATATTTTGTACTGACAGTTTCGAACCGTGGGAGAGGCATATATTTTTTTTGTACCATCGTCCATTTCACGAGTTTATAATTCTTCCTCACCGACACGAGTAACGCGAGTGGTAGAAGAAAAGCGAAGTAAAATAACTGAAACAGAAATAAAAGGAAAAAGCGAAATAAACTTTATTCACAATATTCTGCAGTCACTTGAGTTGCATTCACGGGATGCTATCTTTAAAGAAAGCCGTGGTCTCTTCCTTGTCTTTTTCGCTTCCTTTGTGCTCTTTCTTTCCCCTGTCACGATTGGTCTAAAACTAATTAATGCGACGTTAATTAAACAATCCAAACAACGAAACAATGCACAATCAACTGCACAAAACAACATTCCAAATGTTTTCGAATCGGAAAACAATTGAGATGCTGTAAAATGACTTAAGATGCAGTAATAAAGTGGGAATTCGGTACCGTATAGAATTAAATCGGTAGAGATGTTCGATTTGATTGGATGTTTGTTATTTAGATTTGCTATTCTTTCACTTTTGGCAAATAGCGACGATGAAGATGAGTGATGCTATGATGAAATTGATGAAGGGACACTTACCAAGGACACCCACGCCCAAGTCGAGATTCTAACCAGGGACCCATGGCATCGTAGCGCGCTGTGCTAACCACTCCTCCATGGAGTGGACATTATACCATATTTTGTGTGCTCAATTGGGATCAACCAATGGAATGAATAGGCATATTATATGATTAATAAATTCATATCATAATACCACGTCATATTATTCGGCACGAAGTAACATCAGAGACATTCAATCTTGCATTTTTGCCTTTCAACTTATTCTTTGAATCATGTTAATCACAACAATAAGATAAATTATGAAGCAAATGATAGTGAATGTGGGATATTATTACGAATTACCTGACAGAAACAACATTAAGCAGGCTCGGTGGTCAAGCTCATTAAGTGATTGACATTCGATATCGTCGCCAAAGTTCCCGGGTTTGAGTACCGTCCTTGTCGGGGGTGTTTGACTATTTCGTCATCAATTTCATGTAATGGTCACTCGTCCTTATCGTCGCGATCATCGAACAGGGAATAAAAATTATAAAAATAAATACGATGGTTTTTGAGTTGGTGTTTTTAAGTCCACTTTATGCACAGCAAGGCTAATCGGGACTGGACCTACAGTTTCAAGTGGGATCCGAACCACTTGTGCCTCCACCAGGTATCGAACCTGGGACCCCTTGATTACAAGGCGACGACGCTACCACTGCGCCATCGGGGAGGCCCTAATAAATACGATGGAAGAGTACTTATTTCATCTCTCACGAAATCTCCTACAAAACCGGAATATATGAAATACATGTATATTCATTCACATACATTTTCGATTTCTATATTTAACTAATCGAGACCGAGAACGGGAGAGCAATTTTCAATTCGACAACCCGAGAGACGGAGAAACTGTTAAGTCTCGTTTCTTCTTGGCACCTCCGTAATCGAGTTGTTCTGTTTGTCATTGGCTTTGTATTGGCAATTATTGTCATTATTCTTCCCCTGCAGGTAAACTATAACGATGAATTATGATGAAATGAAGCAGATAAAAGGGCAAGAACAAGAAAGTCATGCCTGTTCGGGACTCCAACCCAGAACCTTATGTAACGAGATTTGAAATTCTGGAGAAGGCGTCCGTGTTTCGCTTGGTTTTCTCTTTCCTCTACTTCTCTTATATTATCATACATGTATAATAAAAATGGATCTGATACGATATGTTGCGATTCATAATTGTGCTGGTTAGATGCTACAGATGTGAACTCCAACCTGCAATATATTATTCCCTTTTGTTTCGTATCTGGTTGAACATGACATTTTCTTACACTGCGACAATTTCTTTCTTAGTTTTGGTTTGGTGCACAGATATGCTAATCTGGACTCAACCTTCAGTTTAAAGTGGGATACTAACCACTATGTGCATCCACCGTGTATCAAACCCGGGAGCCACTGATTACAAGGCGACGACGTTATCACTACGCCATCGAGGAGGCTCCATGACAAAATTTTATTCACTTGATCTCTACCATAATTTATTTCAGCATTTACATTTTCGTTTTCTTCTTCTTTTTTCCTTTTCTTAACTACTCTTATACAACTCTTTTTGCGTCTTCGAATTTCTTCTTGTTTCGGGAAAAAATAATACATGCAGGCTGTATAAAAATCCCCCGTTCAAATAGATAAAACGTTCACTCTCGAGAACTAATTTACATGTTTATCACTAACGTAACCATTAGGAAGGAAACTATTGAAATGTTAACTGATATAACTGCAGATGAAACAATACTTACAGCCACTAACGAAATATCTATTCTTGTGTAGCCTCACAGACAACAAGTATATGGTGAGTCATTCACTCTTGCTGACTACGGGCGAAGGTCACTGAACTAAAGGGTGGTGGCAAGCAAGCAGGCTTCTGCTCTACCAAAGACGAGGTCACGTGTTCCAGTTATCAATGGCGTACGAAATAAGGAGGAACACAGCTATCTGACATATGTTTTGGTCCCGTCATTGCACGTAGAACGCCTTTATCGTCGTGGCCTTGAAGTTCCCTCAGGGCACTCCTACGTAAAGGCTTCTCAGCTAGAAGGATATCTTCCCCATTGAGTGGAGGAAAAGTGGGTGCGTATAGAGGTCCTTCAACTTTCGTATTCTTTTTCATTTCAGAACCCGTGCTGTATCGTCGACTTAATCCAATCTATCCGATGTAGGTTTTAGGTTCTGTTTCTGTTCGGTTATTTCACGTTGTCTTCCTGCTTATGTTATTCGCGACGAAGGTTCTGGATTCGATAATATGGACAATAACAGGATTGTGTTGGTTGGTTGATTGGTGTCTTAAGTCCACTTTATGTCCTGTTAGGCTAATCGTGAATGGACCTATAGTTTAAAGGGGGATCCGAACCACTATGTTCCTCCACCGAGTATCGAACCCGGGATCCCTTAATTACAAGGCGCCCACGATCCCACTGCGCCATCGGGGATTGTGTTCGAAACGAATGAATCAAATTTGAGTGATATGATATGCAACCATTGGAAGACTATTGAAAGAAAAGCTATGGGAACCTGCCAGTTTTTCTACTGCAGACAGGAAACCATAAACATGGAAGAGAAGCTTATATTCTATGAAACCTGACGCTATGTGCTCGAATACTGGCTAAATATAATCCATAGAGGCATAGCAACGTTAAACAACCTCTTATATGATACATATAGGTTTAAAAAGGTCGAAATACAAAGATTGTGTGCGCCTCACTGATGGCGTAGTGGTAAGGCCTTGTAATCAAGGGGTCTGGGGTACGATACCAGGTGATCGCACATAGTGGTTCGGATCCCACTTTAAACTGTATGCACTTCAGATTAGTCTATCTGTGCCGGTGACTCAGTCGGTAACGCGTCTGACTACCATGCTATAGGCCCCGGGTTCGATTCCCGGCCGGTTCAAGCCCGGGAACTTTTCTAACGTTGGAAGCGGCCCCAGCGCCCACCCAGCGTCGAATGACATGGGTACCTGGGGGAAACCCTGGGGGTAAAGGCGGTCAGGGGCGTGATACTGATCACATCACCCCCACTCACGAACGAATCAAGGAAGTGTGGGGCGGCGTGATGCTGATCACATCACCCCCACTCACGAACGAATCAAGAAAGTGTGGGGCGTTACCCCCACACCCCCTATACGCCTTCATGCCGTAGCGCCAAGCACAGGTGAGAACTTTACCTTTCTTTTTTGCATAAAGTGGACTTACAACAAAATTTAAACTTGCGATAAAGATTATGATAAGGTATTAAAGAATTGGGTCTAACACATTTTTTTATTGTTTACCAATGACATTGTTAACTAATATTCTTAATTTCAGTTTCAAGATGAAATCGGCTACGAAATAAAAGGAGTGGGTTCATATTTCTGTTACGAAATTCCACTTTTGTAGTAGACCTGTGCCACACTAAGTTGTGACAATAAACAAATCTGAGACACTTTCAAAGTATTAAATTGCTATCTGCGTATTTGGGAAAAATCTTTCAATATAATACTTTTTTTGGACGCGTCAAATCATAGTATTTAATTCCTGTTTTAGCAGCTTTAAGAAACCTGATTTTTGGGGGGGGGGGTGGTTACAAATGCCCTTTCTGCTCCCGTCAAGTTACGCCTATGACAAACAGGAATTCAAAGTAAAAGACTGTCCCGACTAAATCGGGAGACACGTCTGATAGATTTACAATTGGGAAAATCATAATTAAGCGTGTAGTTGAAAACAACCTATTTTCATATATTGCATGCAGCTCTACTTTTTCTGCAATGTGGATCAAGAACTGGGGACGTGGAGAAGCACAACACTCCACGTAACCAATAGTCACGTGACCCTCTTTGCTTTCCTGTCATGTTGACCTTCGCGTGGAACACATTTCTCGGTGTTAAGACAGGCAAAATCACCCGATCATCGAAGGGTGCAATATGTGTTGCCTACCCTCCTGCATTACTTGCTCCTATTAAAGCCTTATGGGGAAGAACTTTTTTCCATGACTGTACAGTGCCGAGGTTTCTCGTCCGAGTTGTTGCTGTAAAAATGGATTGCGAGGCGGAGCAGATGCGAATTTTGGACCTAATAAACGAGCTGAATGAACATTATTTGTGATTATGTGTCGGTGAGCGCAACGCCGCCTACGTATGTAGTTATGTTTCAGTAACCGCGCATGCACTGCGGTGATGTTGAAATAATTCTCAATTATGAAATTTCGGGTAAAAATTCGTGAGGAAAATCTCTTAAAAGGGGATAGAATGTATTGTTCAAACGGTGCAATAAATTCGGACTCGATAATTGACATGCACACCTAGGAAAAATTGTAACTGATTTCAAATTCTGTAAAGAGTATGAACGAGATTAACACCAATTCACACATACGAAAATAATAAAAGAAAATTTAATTGTTAGTATGCCGTTGTTGAAACAATTGAACGTAGGTAACAAGAAGTTTTGTGTAGTTTTAATTATGACCAAGACCTCGTAATACGAAGGACAGCAGCATTCAAAAAGTATTATTGAAAGACATAACTTAATAAAGAAAGCTACCGATATCAATGTGTTCGAACATTTATAATGCTACTAGATCCCTGTACCTTTGGCTAGAAATAGCTAAGAATAGGCGGTGTGAGCCAACAAAATGACAACTCTAATTGTGTTAAAAGAAACGGATCTCTTTAGTGCTGAATGCTAATTATATCCACTGGAGAACTGTGTGGTGTTTTGGAACAATGTACCTAGGTATACTACCGTTATTTATCAAATTTGTTGGAGCGTAAAGGAATCATTAACCGAGCATAATGTAAATTGCCCAATCCTCTGCGACACTAGCAAGATAATCGGTTGAAGATGGGATTTTCTTATTTAGATGTGACACAAAGCTAAAACGAACCGCATTTGGTATAGCGGTGGAGAGAAGACACAATGAACCGTGTGAGGAATTCAAGCTAAGAAGAAAAAGGGGGATATCTTAAGATCTTTGAACTACATACATTTAAAGCAAAATTTGCTAAAAATTCCTGACCAGGAAGCAAGATGAAGGCAATTCCATACGAAAATATCAGTTAGTTGCATTATTAAGACTTTATGGCTGGAAGAAAACATGAGGCCTATAAAAGCAATTCTGTTCTATCTTGCCCCCGTCCTTCCCCCCTTAGGCTACAAATATGTTTCGTTTTTATGATCCCCTAATTTCAGAATAGAAGCCACAGGCCAAAAGGGCAGAAGAAGAGGAACAAAACCTGCTTCGGGATTCGTTCTAGAAATTCGCCTTCCTCCACATTGCTGTTGGTCCTCCCAGTGCTTGCCCGATATGTAGACAGTAATCCGACGAACAGGCTGAACTGGAAGAAGAGAACTGCCTCGCTTGCTACACTTATTGGCATTTTCTTCTCGGCTTTCTTTTCTTCGCTTTCCTTTTTTTTGCCCCCCCCCCCTTTCCCTCCTTCTTCCTCCTGCTTCAACTTTACTGCCGAATATTTTGCCGTTTTATGATTCTTGTCTGAGGAGCCGAATCGTCGCTTAACTTGCTGACTGATTTCGAACAGTGAAGAACCTGTATGGACTATCGGGAAGGCTTTTTTTCCGCCACGTTATCACGTGTCTTCACGTGTGTGTTCTTGTGTCCGTGAGCCTGTTGTGTTTGATGTGGCCGAAATGCTCTGGATTTTCAATGGTGAGTTCAGTTTTAATCTGAGGAAAGGTCAGGTGACTGGGATTTTGATTCTTAACACAAATGTAGGCCCTGTTAGTGGTAACGTCGTCACCTTTGAATCAAGGGGTTCCGGGTTCGATAATTGGTGCAGGCACAGTGGTTCGGATCCCACTTTAAAGTCCAGTCCAAATTACTATCTGTGCATAAAAGTGGAATTCAAACACCAAACTCCAAAGTCATATTTCTATGTACGGGCAACACCAAATGGACAGATACGGATTTCTAACAGCTATAACGATAAATTGTTATGCAAAATCAACCAAAATTTCAATGGTGCATACGTCCAACGTCAGATAGCAACAATTAACGAGGAACGTGAGGTGATTATATTAACTTTTTTGTGACCACAAAGAAAGCATTGTTGATGGTTCTCTGGCGTGGTAAATTCTCAACTTGTACTGGTTGAATTCTAACAATTACTAACAATGCCGCATGGTCGTATTACGTTAAGATAAACATATGCTCCAAACTTATAATAATGAACACAAAATTTCAATAATAGCAATTAACATTAATGGTAATGTAGTAATTGTCCTAAATTACGCAAGGAAAATTTGTTTTTGAAAGATGACCTTACACGTAGACCCGTATTCTTTGACCTTTGAGTTTGTTAAAAGAAATAACCTATACCTAGGTATATTTATTTTAACTTTATTACACAAATCCAAGTGATTTAATGACGTAAAATGACATCATAATGTAATGACGCACAGGTGGTAAGCTAAATGTTCAATAAATAGTAATTATTTCCAATCTGATGAATAGAGAATACGAATTATGGCTCCCTCGTGCCATGGGCGTTAACTTGAGGCCAAATTTGGGGGTTGGGGCAGAATCGAACATAGAGTTTTTACTTGGGGGACAGAATCGAAAGATTTTCCATCAAATAATAGGAGTGTTTCTCAACCGCCGGGTCTTGGCGTCATTTATACTGGGCCCCGACAGCTTCTCCTGAAGTTTTGGGACTTGCAGAAGAGCTGGCTAACATCTAGATCGCGGTTCATCAGCGATAAAGAGGAATTTATTTCTCGCCAGTGCTGGTGAGATATCAAAGCCAGGAGACTGTCACCCGTGCAGCCTTAAAATTTGAATTACAATTGTGGAACCGTTCTCGAGTTGGGGCCGGAAGAGTTAGGCGACTTGCAGCCAGAGCTGGCAACCACCTGGAAAAATATCATTTAGCTGGCGTGGAAGCTGTGGAAACGTGAAGTCAGTAAAAAGAAAATTACGAGTAAAATTGTTGGGATCAGGGCATAGAAGGTTGAGAACAACCGGCATACAGGTCTAGTTTGCTAAGTGCTACATTTGAAAAATCGTAAAAATTACTTCTAATTTGTTTGTTTCTCAGGTTTCAGAAGGTTAAGAAAAATACTATTAACTTAATAAACCTGAAAATTTTTGGGGCGGCAAGTACCCCCCCTTGCTCCCACCAAGTTACGCAAATGTCTCCCCTCAGTACACGAACCTTCTCTCCATTTTAATCATATTTTAATCTCCAAACGTCGCTCGAAAGTTCATCTCGACTTTCGGCGTGCTTTCGATGTGTTACATGTTGCAGTAATTTTGACATCTAAGCTTCTCACTGATAGTTCATTGTCCTGGTGAACCAGAAAACAAAATCGTATTTTACCAATTAACTAGACAATTTAAGCCATGCGGAAGGAAGGAAAAAAATGTTATTGTCAATCAAACTGGGAACGAGAGACCGATCTCAGTTGCATATTAAGTCGCCGAGTGTGAAGAGAGACGGGGGTGCGGGGGGCAGTAGGGGGCATAAAAAGTGAGCAGCGCCTTCTCAAACCAGAATGGCTGGTACATTTGCATCTTTCGGCGTGCATCTGTAATATCTGCACTGAGCTATTCCTGCGGTTTAAAAGCAATGAAAAACTCTCGAAACTATAAAGTGTCTGGGCTTCAGCTGCCCTCGGGCTGGGGTCGACCTGTTGTTCTCTTTGGTTAGTTTAATCAATTGTTTTTGTGCTTCCCCTTCTGGTTAAGACGTGTGGGTAGGGACGGGTGTGTTTGTGTTGGCCCTGGTGCAAGGAAGAGTAAATTGAATAAGAACATGTACTTTTATTATAGGACAGTGGGATGTTGGATGTCTACACGCCTTCACTGTTCTTACAGGGTTTTATTTACTGCTCTGATCAGTGGCGTGTTTGCAATTCCATTACGGGGGGATGACTTTACTTTTACTGGTGCCAATTATTGTCTCTCTCAGTGTGCATACTCCACGATTTATTTGCAGTTGCGCCTCTGAATAGTCACATTGTAAAGTACTACGTAGAAATGTCATCGCAATATCCATCCTTAAACAGACTCGATCCTGGATCTCCGTCATACTATGCCATCGCTATCTTCTTGTTTGCCAAATAGTAATGTAAAGACAGTGTTTTGTTCAGTTTTTCTTTGAACGGACAGATTTGAGCGTATACATAACCTACTAATTATTTTTGTTTCAGGGCAGTGGCGGCGATTGGGGGGGCATTTGTCCCCCACTTTTTGCCACTTTTGCCCCCACACTATGCAAAACCTTATGTACCAAGGGAGAGTAAACTGTCTTTGCCCCCCACAACTTCTTGCACCTTGCCCCCCTAGTTTTGGAACCCAATCGCCGCCACTGTTTCAGAGTATTGGGGGGGGTACAAGTCCCGTAGGTCCTCTTAAATACAACGATGCGTTTCATGGAAGCTTGAGTTAATAATGTTAACAAAAAAAAAAAAACCTGGAAGAACAACCCGAGTTCTGTCCGGCATATTTCTTTGCATTTTCTTGGTCTGAAACCTATTGAAACTACTACTTATGGGAGTCGCGAAGATTTTTCAACATTGTTGCGTTATGCTTCTTGGAATTCTGATTCAAATTTCTCTTTAAGATGTACACTTTCATTCATACGGTGAGTTTGCTTATCCCTCTGGAAACGTGGACTAGGAAATTGGGGTAAGCTTCCGTGGGTTCTGCGATAGGTGCCATCCCAGCATTTGCTTTGATAGTAGAGGAAAAAACCTTGCTAACCGACTAATATAGGATTTATTTTCTTTAACTCTCAAGCATGTATCAAAGGTATTGCACTGCAACTCCAAGGAAGCAATGAAACATGCAAATAAAGCGCAATGTAGTGCCTGTAAAGCATCCAGTTTTTGATGCATGCACCATTTATAATGGAAATGCATTTATCTTCAGAGCTAATTTTGCTGATAAACTTTAATGCTTCCGTCAGCTTCTTACCAAGAATAAACGTACAATCATTCAAAATAACGAGATATATAAAATTGTATTGTACCTGAAATCGTGTGTGTGTGTGTGTGTGTGTGTGTGTGTGTGTACACTCCTTGAGGAATTTGGAAGGTGCAGGATGTGCCTTTCTCCTCCCCTAAAATCGGCGCCTATGTGTGATGTCAGGGTTCTTGAATGTCAAAGAATGTATTGGAATTATATTAGGATGTACACTGTAGTTATATACTCCTACATATATACGTATATATCCCCTTCCCTGCGGCGACGTTAAAGTTAAGTGCGACCAAAAAATAATATACATATGTATATACAGGGTGTCTCATAAGTAATAGCGCAAACTGACACAGGTGAAAGTACACGATAATAGAATCAAAAAAGTCTCAGTAAACATGGGTCTGCAAACGAGCCGTTTTCGGGATAATCGCGAATGTGTGATTACAAGCCGCCACTGACTTCATTGTTTGTAAACGTCATCCTAGTTGGTGAAATGCTAATAATACAGTAAGAAAAGCGACTCCCACAGTACGATTAAACTGTGTACTGATTGTATCCATCCTGTTTGATTACAACGCCACCTCTCGGAAATCTTCTGTTTTGTAAACAAAGAGCAAACCTCGGACCGCGCAAGGAGTAAAGCACTCAGTGTTTACAAAATGCAATCAATGACGGCTTGTACCAACACATTCGCACACATTATTAGCATTTTACCAACTAGGACGACGTTTACAAACAATGAAGTTAGTGGCGGCTTGTAATCACACATTCGCAATTATATCGAAAACGGCTCGTTTGCAGACCCATGTTTACTGAGACTTTTTTGATTCTATTATCGTGTACTTTCACCTGTGTCAGTTTGCGCTATTACTTTTGAGACACCCTGTATAGATGCAACAGCAAATTCGTGTCATCGTAAATAATGTAAAAAATAACTATAAAGAGACTTGCCGCAATATGAAGCTAAGGAAAATAATCTATATATAGACTCTGCCGGAAATGAACATTCCATATTAGGTAAGGGCAAAGGTTAATGTTCCTCCTGCATACAACCCCATGCCTTGAAGGCACATTTAGGGTATATGAGGGTAGGGTCCCCCACCTCCGCTACATATTTTCGATCTACGACATTTTGGAGGTGATGTGATCAGCACCACGCTCCGGCCGCCTTTACCCTCCAGGGTTGCCCACAGGTACACATTGATTTCAGGCTGTGTGAGCCCCAGAGCCGCTTTATGCAGGGACTAGGCTGGTAAAATTCTGACTTAAGAACATCCAACCCAGGAATCGAACACGGGTCTCCCGCATTGCAGTCAGACACCCTACTAACTACAACACGGCTGTTCTAATTCCATATTGGAAAAAAAAATATTTTTCAGGAACGGACAAAGCATCAATAATGGATTTTTTTATTGCCAATAACCCACATAGACTAATGATAATAGTACGAAAAAGTGGTGTCTATAAAAATGACGCCGCAATACAAGAACCGTTAATTTTGAAATAACATCTATATATAGACGCTCCAAAAAAAGGTCCAATTTTAGAGTCTATATATAGCTCCGCCGCAGTTAATGGGATATTCATATAATAATCTCTCTCTCTCTCTCTCTCTCTCTGGTATCTGACTGTTGATTTGTGAAGCGTCGTTGCCTTGGCTTCTAGAAGTGGTGAAATGCTGCTACTTTGCGTTTCTCAGCTCCTGCACTGTCGCTTGAAGTTGGTCTCCTGTTTGGCCCAAAACTTAATTCGTTCTGGTGGACACATAATTCTAACCTTTTAAAAAGTATTAGCTATTGGAAAGAGTGAAAAATGCAACACATAAAATCGTTTTCCTGATCATTTGTTTACCATGAAACTTTCAAGAACTTTTTCGGTAAAAAGAGTTTTCTTCGAAATAGATTTATTCTCGTACAGGGTAATCAGGGCTGGACCTACAGTTTAAAGTGTCATCAGAAACACTATAAAATATATGCTCATAGAGAATCGAATTTGATAGCCACTCCTTAGGGGGACAGTGTTAGTAACTACAATAGCGGGAAGGCCATCTTTTGTCGCGATTAAAAATTATAAATACAATTTGAACTAGCACCAGCACGAAATTAATTACACATTCCTATAAAGAAAATTGAATAAAAATTGTTATACAAGTATAATGTATCTTAACTTTGCTTAGTTTCTCGGTTGAAGGTAGAGTTCGATTATTTTGGTAGAGTCTAGCTGGTTAGCATTGGCAGGTTCAGAGAGAGTAGCGCTGTCCTCTACTTCCAATGAGCTTCTTGTGATTGAAGCACGTCAACTTAAACACCACCAATCTGCTATTATCGTACCGAAGCCCCATTTTTCAGAAGGATCGCCAACTAGCTTAGCGTAATTAAGCGAAGAGTTTATGAAATGTATCTGGTTGTACCTCAAAATTTTTACCAGATAGTCTCTGGTGAACTGATTGGAGCTAAATTATGACCAATGGTGCGTCTACTCGTAAATAACAATTAATATACATTTATGGTGTTATCTTTGTAAACAATATGGCTATCAATTTAGCGTAATGTTAAGTGTTGTAGTTTACAATTCAGACTAATTTTGTCACACGATTGTCACATGTTTTCTTTTTCTATAGCTATTTTATTATTTTTTAACAGGTGGTGGTGAAAAGAAAATGCGAGGATTCTTGTCGAGATTCGAGATTATATTATTGAAAATGGCACCTTTACTTCAAAACAGCATTGCGTGTAGTTTACATTATTTAGCTAGACCAAGTGCATGTAATTTATGCAAGCATAGGCTGCGTATTGACAAATATGCAGCAGACGACTTCGTCTGAGATGACGGATCTCACCACCGCAGTGTCTGGATTCGAATCCTAGCCTGGGTGCTTTTCGTGGATGTCCATCAGTTTCATCTAATCATCAATCATCGTCGCGATTAGCCTAAAGATGCTCAAAGGCGTTAAAAGCTACAAACGAGGAGGTGAAAAGTCTAGCAATGTCACGGAAGAAGCGAATGATACGATTCTAGAAAAAAGAAAACAAAGTTTAACAAGCCAATGTGAATGAAGAACAGAAAGCTTGTTGGATGGTCACGTAACTATGCCTTCCGCCGCTAATGAGGTTATTAAGCAACTCAAATATAGGATATAAAGTCGCTTAATAATCCTGCTCGAGATAGAAGTTCGAGCGCCATCATCAATGCAAGCAAGTTCTTCCGTTATTATCGCGTTTATCTTCGCGCTCTTCCTCAGCTGCGATTGTTTTTGTTACTGATATTCCTCTTCCTTTATTATTAATGTTCCGTGCGTGGTTTTTGTTGTAGGATACTGACTACCGACTTCATTATCCACAATGGTTCGATTCAAGTTAATATGTTTTTGTGGAACCGAGAGTGTGAATGCATAGAAGCATGTTATGGGCATTAAATGCATCTATTGTACGAGTGTTGCAATTGAATATATTGTAGAGGAAGAAGAAGGCTTTTTGCACATTTAGACATATTTGTAATGTTCTGTTCCATATCTTCTTGTGCAAGGAGCAGCTGCACTAATCTGCTGCTATGAACCTTCCAGGTAGTAATGTTAGTCTAGTTCCCTGCGCACTTTGACCATAGGCGTAGCTAAGGGGTGTGCCGGGTGTGCCTAGGCACACCCTAATGGACTGTTCTATCAAAGATAATTAAAGACAGATATTTATATTTCAATAAGAGAGAAAATAAGCGGCAGTTTGTAAGAAGTTGAAAATGTCATTACTTGGTACCAACGTGTGCATTATCACTGATGAAACGAGTGTCTGTAGTTTTTCGATTTTTTGATGTAATTGGAGAAAGAAGATATTTACTGCATTCTACTCTGTACTACAGCGCTTTTCTTCTATACCTGTCACAAGCTGCACGTGTGTGAGAGAGCTTTCTCCAAGCTTAAACAAGTTACAACTTAATTAAGAGCAACTCAGAAGCAGGATAGATTGGAAGCCCTGCTCTTGCTATTTGTGGAACAGGAAAAAGCTTAGTCTATTGATGTAAATGAAGTTATTGATGAGTTTAAGAACATTGTACCTTTTGACAGACGTCTCTTGTTATAGATAACGTGTATTTTGATGTATTTGTTTGTAACATGTATAAACATTTTGTGTGTGTGTAATTTCCATGCAATTTGATATTTTTCTACTACATATATTGAGAAATTTTCAACACGGTCATTTAGTGAATTTATATTCCTTTACAAACATCAGTTGAGTTAAAGAGCCAAGTGATTGTGTTGCAAAATATGCTATTAAAAAGGTACAAGACATATTTTTTTTCTTTGTGCACACCCAAATATAAAGTTCTAGCTACGCCTATGACTTTGACACACGGTGTAGTGTAGGTGCATCCCAGTGCCAGGCTGGTACGGACAAGTTAGTAACAAGGTGTGTTTCATACAGCGTATATTGATACACTTGTAGGTTTAGTTGTATCGTCTTCTAATATGCTGTATAAATTACCAAACTGCCGGAGTACTACGTGAGATTAGTGTGCAAGGAAATTGCGTTCAACGCTGCATGCAAGAATAGCGGTGTAGATTCAACAAATACTTGTCTGCTGCTTTAAATGTTCATTTGATTGGTCAGTACGCACCACGTGACCACACCGTACACCGCTCCAGAAGTAGTACAAACGGTGCAGACACCAAATACACTTGCGTGAGACCAAATCAACGAGGTAGAAGACTCGATGCTGCGCTTTGTAGTCAACTACAGGGTGGTTCAAAAAGTCACTTAACACCCTCGGTACAAGGCCACTGCAGCGCGCAACATGGAAATGGTGATGACCAATCGTTATCAGGCCAAGGGGGAACCACATTTACGCCATCCGCACGGTCGCCGGCCATCTTGATGTCCGCCATCTTGAATTCAACTTCAGAATTTTAAATGGGAAGTGGGTGATATGACATCAAATCAGGTTAGAATTTCACGAGAAATGCAATGGTAAAGGTTTTTTTGACGTATCTTTAACCAGTAAAAAGTTATGACTGAATTCTTGTACCAATTTGCTCCTTTTCGAGGTGTTAGAAAAATGCCTTAAAATTTGTTTAGCGTGTCAGTAACGCATCGAGATCAAAGTGATTGATCTCGAAAAGGAGCAAATTGGTACAAGAATTCAGTCATAACTGACATAACATAACATAAGAAGTGATGTCTAGGGAGATAAGTTCGCATGCCATAACACTTGTCACTGTGAAGGACTTTTAATTCAATGGAAGCGTCACACTGTAAATTGTTCGCGACAAACATTCATAATGCGCAGCTCTTCGTGGATGTATCAGATTAAAATCGTGTGCAATGGTATGCGAACTTCTCTCCCTAGACATCACTTTGATCTCGATGCGTTACTGACACGCTAATTTCTAACACCTCGAAAAGGAGCAAATTGGTACAAGAATTCATCATAACTTTTTAATGGTCCAAGATACATCGAAACAACCTTCACCATTGCATTACTCGTGAAATTCTAACCTGATTTGATATTTCATATCACCCCCTTCCCATTTAAAATTCTGAAGTTGAATTCAAGATGGCGGACATCAAGATGGCCGCCAACCGCGCGGGTGGCACCAATGTGGTTCCCCCTTGGCCTGATAACGATTGGTCATCATCATTTCCACGTTGCGCGCTGCAGTGACCTTGTACCGGGGGTGTTGAGTGACTTTTTGAGCCACCCTGCAGACACGTGACTGCAAACAGAGTCAAGAGGTGCAGCGATCTGGACGGGGTATGTGAACGGAATATCTGCTTTAAACCTTTGGAGAATGTTTATTTCCCAGACCGCATTGATCTATGTATACTTGTTTAAAAATTTAGAGTACAAGGCGAGATATTTGGACTTTAAAGCACTGCAAAATATACCATTGTCATAATACACCACCAACGTTTCCGAAACTGGTTCTGTCTACATCTTCGGGGTTGATTCCGTGTTGCTTGCTTGTAACTGTGGGCTCCACACCAAGGCTTCTTGATGCTAAGCCTTCTCTACCAAGAGAAAGTAAACTGTCCTCGATCCCCCCCCCCCCTCTTCGTTTTGGCACTCAATCGCCGCTATTGCCTATTGGGTATATTATTGCGAATCATTGCAGTGTACATTTTGCAGTAAGAAATTACTGTTCTTGATAATTGAAACAATGAAACCTATGCTCTGTCCCAGAACTGCAGTCGCTTTCCCCCCTTCACGCAATCCCGTTCCCTTTCACGTGGTGGCGCCATCTCGCGTCACTACTTGCGCAGAGATTTGCTTTCGTTCGCTTGCCCCAGAAATAACTGGGACAGAGTATAGAATATTCCACTTCCGGCGAGGAATATGCTCTTTAGGGTACGTTGTTACTGCGAATCATTGCAGTAAGAAATTAGTTCTTGATATTTGAAACAATTAATAGTAACGTTACACGTTTTGCAAATACCATTCCATGTGTATAATTATTTTTTAAACATCAGTTAATATAGTACATGTGCTAACGAACCTTGCTGTATAGAATGCTTAACTTTAATGTATTTAAATGTATTCTAAAAGATTGTATGACGCTAACTAAATTATTTTCGCTGAAAGGAAAGACAAATTTTTATAGACAGAAGAAAAGTACTCTACTCGCGGGATATTTTAATTTATCTTCATCACAGTAAACAAAAAACTGCGGAGGCATCTAGCGAATTAATCAGAAACGTGTTCCAGCATTGGAATTCGGGCTCTTCATTTTCTACGTATGCAGTAAAAGGAATGAGAGATAAATGGAAGGAAAGGTGAAGGAGAGTAGTAATCCCATATTTCTTTCTTCAAAAAAGAAAGAAGAAAATATTACCTATTACATTAACTCAGATCACAGATGGCGCCATGATGTTAAATCTTGAATGAGGTGCGAAGCTTAGCCTTCTATGAGAAGTGCGATGTTTGTTATACAAAGAAAACACAGTGTATTAGTTTTTCTTATTTTTTTATTAAGGTTACGCTTATGTTACCACAATTGTTTTCATACCTTTCTCTTAACTGTAGTACATACATTAATGTTTTGCCCTGGACGTAATAAATATAATTTTGATGCATCCATACCAGAATCAGAAAAGTAAGATTTGCAATTTATCCCTAAGAATCTACCAGACGAAGTGCATTATTCGATTTTGTCATTCCAGATGGTATCCCAAAGGTATACTGTGGGCTTTGGCTGAATTGCTATAACTGCGAGTATTTTGTTTCAAGATGGTGACAATTGTAACATTTGGTGTTTTTTCTTGTCTCACGTCACCATATTTAAACCCTATGAATTGCTTGGAAAGACTACCTGTGTACTCTGATAAGCTGAAATTAGAATTTAGTCATCATTTTGAGAAACAGCGAGCCATCTTGCATTCAAATTCAAATTCTTAGCGACTCCATATCTGAAAATAATTCGTTTTACATGCTCTTGGTTTCATACTTTTATCATAAAATACATTTTTGTAGCCCAGGCTTGTAGCTAGGACCATGAACTGTTGTGTTGTCGCTGCTGATTTCTTTATATGCAAAAAAAGATGCATAAAATTGAAAATTGAGTGTCAAATGCATGAACCAGGTTATGCATTTTAAAACTTAATCCAAAGGATAAATAGTTCTAGAGTTTTCAAAATTCCAAAATTGAGATTTTTATGTGAGAGGTCACACAACATTAACTTTATGGCTAAAACTTCCCCTTAACTTTTAAATGATTTTTCTTGAACGAAGTCTGTAAAGATCAAACTTTATGAAATTTAAAAGGTAACGAAAAATAGTTCTGTTTAATAATTAATGTATTATTATTATTATATTTATTATTGTTAATATGTCAATTCACGTTTTATCAACGTCCTGAGCCCACCTACACTGTAAAAAGTAGACTGAAGATTTGACGGTTCAAGGCCGTCAATTTTAGCGCTGCCATACAACGACCGTTAAAAAAATGATCGTGACCGTTTTTAAAGTAGTAACGGCCATGAATAGTGGCCTTAATTAATGTAATTTGAATGTTTTAGTTTTAAACAATATAATTTTTGTGTAAAGGAACTGTAATTTATAATCATTATTTATCTTGATGCATTATAAAATATTCAAATTGAAATGAAAAACTGTGTGGACAGTTTTTATAAATAAACAGGTAGGCTGTTAATTTTTAAACGGTAGAATATTGTGAATTGTATATTGTGAATATTGTGTACAAAATGTTCTGGCAACGACCATGCTGTCAAATGTTCGTTGTTTTTCCGTCAATATTGGTTTGCAAAAGTATCACCAGTTTCTTTAAAAGTACAAGAGATCTTTCAATGGGTGCAAGGTTTGGCCATTCTTGGCGCTCGGGGAGAAATTCCGCGTACACCTTACAGCAACAGAAAGCTTTTAACATGAAACCGCTCCTTACAAGAAGCAGTGAGAGCGTTCCCTTTCATCCTCCAATTGAGTATGCAAAAGATTTGACATTCTGTCCTTGTTTAATCTTTATTGCCCTTTACGTGCAAGGATTTTCCCAATGTCCGTACACTTGTATGGTGTTTTCCCAAAGCACCACTCGAGGAACAGTTCAGCTTGCACGAACACATCTTTCCTGTTAAGGGCCATTTTTACGACCGAAATGTATGCTGTCAGTCTTTAATCAATCTCTACAACGAGCATAAGATCCCACAGTTTACGAGAATAGCATAATATGCTGGATTATTGTAATCCAAGGGCACATTCTATTATTGGAGTTTACCATACTAAGTCGCGCATCTGTGTTATTTTACTGCTCAGTAAGAAATCTGGACAGAAGGCCCAAAACGAATGGTCTCGCACGTCTCGTCTTTTTTTAGAGGTAAAAGTTCCTCGTTCTTATGAATTCAGGTCCAGATTTAGTTGGTCCGTAAAACAAATGCCACTCCTTAATCGTGTGGATTTATGGACCCAAATTTGAAATTCGTACGAGTCTAACTTGTTAGGAAACGTAATAAAATTGCGACATTGGTTGGTTTGCTTTTAGTATCTTGTAAGGATCGTGAGAAACTGGAACATCGAACCATCGAATTACCAATAAAAGAAAGGAAGGCGTAAGGGGAATCACAAAATTGAATACTTATCTTAACGGAGCCAACAATGCAATGCAATCGAATTTAAAACCATAGAGCCATGACAAAGAAGAAATACTACATTTCGATTATGAATTTAGTATTTTTATTCCGTTACCTGTTCACTTAGAGAGATTAAAATAATAAAGACACACATTCAGAGATGTCTGGGTAAGGTTTGTTAATAGATATCTACACGTTTTACAATAATTTTCATCTCCTGTTTTCATGATCCAGAGGAAAATGTCGACTTATTCAATGTCAGAAGATATTATTTTACCTATCCTCTGCAAAGAAAGAAAATAGAAAAGAAAAAAAGTTCTGTTACTTGTAACTAACTAACTAACTCTCAAGTCTTCTTAAACCCAAAGGTTTATTGATGCAGCAACACAAGCCTTCCATCTGTCGCTACCCTGGACAAGATCAATCCAATCTTTTCCATCCTTACCGATTAACTTTAGATCCATCTCATTGTTATCCCTCCACCTTCGTCATAGCCTTTCTACATTTCTCTTACCATCAGGTTTCCAAACAAGAATCCTGTAAACTCTTCTTTCCTCTCCCATTCGTGCTTCCTAGATCTTCTTGATTTATCGTAATTATTCTAATATTATCTGGATATGAATACAAATTATGCAGTTTCAAATGATGTAACCTTGTGTCGTGTTACTTGCATGTCGAAAATTTAATTTTGTGTTAAAATTACATTCGTAATTCTGTTTGAAAGTATACTAAGCAATAAGGTATATTTGCCAGTTCGTACTTTGTAACTGAACTTTATTTCTGTTATTAAAAATTAAATTTACAAAATTTCTGCTTTTTTGTAACTTGGACAATGCCAATTTCTAAAGAATCGGAATCTACTGTATTTGTCCAGATTAACAAAATTTAAGAAAGCATACATTTTTGTAACCCTTTGTGATAAACTACAAATTCAGACCGTTATTTCTTCGAAATGGTGTGATTTCAAATTATCCTCTGTGAACAACTTAACCAACGCTTTTTTTTAAAAAAATGCAACATGTTCAAAGTGCTGCAAGGAGGGTAGACATCTCATATGTACAGGGTCTGTATTTTAAGTAATGAGAATAAATCCAGAAAACAAAATTTATTACAGATATCGCTACAAACCTTTAGTAGTCTTCAAAGTATGCCCCTTGAGCATCAACACACTTCTGCAGACGAGTTTTCCACGCGTCGTACGCTCCCTGTAAGCCAGCAACTGGAACAGCCTTCAGAGCACGCGTGCAAGCCACTTTGACCGCATCCAGGGTTCCGTGGTGGTGTCCTTTGAGGGCTGTTTACACTCTGGGAAAGAGGAAAAAATCTGCAGGGGCAAGGTCGGGGCTGTAGGGAGGCTGAGGAATCGTTGTGATGCGATTTCGTCAGGAACTCTCTAACCACGAAGCAAGTGTGACATAGCGCATTGTCATGATGGAGCTTCCAATCGACGGCAATTTCTGGTCGCACTCGGTTGACCCGTCTCTTCAACCTTTTTAACACCCCCACGTAGAAGGAGCCAATGACTGTCTGTCCTGCAGGCACAAATTCCACGTGGACCACACCTTTCTTGTCGAAAACACAATCAGCAATGCTTTGATTCTGGACTTGGACATCCGCGCCTTTTTTGTTCGAGGCGACTGCGGAGTGTGCCATGCGGTGCTCTGCCGTTTTGTTTCGGTGATAAACTGTGATAAATTGTGATAAACTGTCACTGCCGTACGCGTGCCGAATCATTTCCAGCGTTGCTGCACCAGATTTTCCAAGGCGCACACAAAATTTGGTCGCGTACCGCTGTTCCATGCTTTGCTGCATTTTGCTCTTGCACACACTACTTTGTAGACGTCCACGCCACGCGTGATCATGCCTCAACGGACGCCAGCAGGCAACTGCCGCTTGGAGCGCTTTCAAGGTCACACCCCCCACTACCGACTCCAACCGGTCCCAGGGCGCTCTGACGTCTAGTCGCGGCAGAAAAAAAATATTCTCATTACTTAAAATACAGACCCTGTAGTGATAGGGTAGCATTGATCACACACAGGAGAAAGCAGCATATTTTTTACTGTGCACTGTGTCTACTACAGTTATTGATGAAAATTAATTTTCCTATGTTAAAGCTATGTAGATAAAAATATACTTATTGCTTTCTGGTAACTATTTCTGTTAGAAAGTTAGTTTCATTTAAGAGTGAGAATAATATTTCATTTTCTTTTTATTTTAGTCAGTGGCGATCTCAATAGGAACTAAATAGGTCCGTCATCTATTTGGAGGCATACAGTCGCGTAAGTATACTTTTAACCTCTTATATAGATCCACCAAGACATTTGAGACCCTGGGGCGGGAGCAGTGGCGCTAGTGTCGCTAGTTAACGTTACGGGGAAACCTGTAGTTCGCATATTTTCCGAGGTTTCAGAAAGCTTGGTGGATCTATAATACTGTTATATTGTTAATTGTGTGTAGAGATACTAACGAATGTGTAATAGGTTCCAACTCCATGACAGTGAACGTATACTTCAATACTCTAAAATTGTTATTTTTTTCGATACTACATATTTGTATTAGTTTTGAAATCACAACTTCGAGCTCATAAGTAATCGATCAATCTGAAAGGAATATCATAGTCAAAATTTCACTATAGATGGCCGGCACAGACTTGCCGCTGTATATCTGTCCATTGAAGAAACTTCGTGAAATTGCTGCGTGATGAAAAGTGCAGTCAGAACCAGACCGGAAATGCTGTGTATTGATTTCAAACTATTCGTACATACACGAGAAACCACTGTATCCTGTGGTAACGACATGTTACAAACTCTCATTTTTTACGAAGAGGGGGAAGATGTGTAACTTCTCGAGTTCTGTTCGCCCGGGTTACGTGCCCAGATATTATGTAAACTCGTCGATCCTCTCTAATAATATTGATCTCGTTGAATTGCGTAATGGCAACAAAACTCTTCAAAAGTTGTAACTGTCTGCTAATAATGTTATTTACTTGCATTCATATAACTTTGTTATTGTAAGTTATCCAATTTCAGAGACATCAAAAGCGGGTGTGATGGTTGAATATATTCATCCTGCTTTCCCCAGATGACACTAATTAG
This sequence comes from Lepisma saccharinum, assembly GCF_977018435.1. Lineage (NCBI taxonomy): Eukaryota > Metazoa > Arthropoda > Insecta > Zygentoma > Lepismatidae > Lepisma > Lepisma saccharinum. Next base: position 19,121,724 of record NC_139245.1, read on the forward strand.
CATTTTCAGTCAACGAAAGCATTGATTCATGTCATAGCCGGGAAATGGATTTCTTCAAATTTACAGGAGAAAGTACTTACGGAATTGAGTTTCTGTGTAATTTCGGAAGATCGTAGAAGTGTTTTCTCGCATTTTTCAATGTATTTGGCCGCTAAATCATGTATTTTTCTATAATAATGTCCGTCCGATGCACGAAAGCTGTTGCTTGCATTTCCATCCATGTACTTGAACCGGATGTTGCGAGCATCTGATGACGTTATCCCCGGTAAATGGTTTCAAACACACAATTTTTTCACTATATTGCTCAACCTAAAGCTTACCGTTATGGTGCGTCGGTCTGTCGTGAATGTTTTTTGGGGCTAATCGTGGATGGTTATACGATCCAGAATGGTTTTTGGGGCTATGCGTGAATGGTTTTTGCGTAAATAGTTTTTGGGACTATTTGTGGATCGTCATACTATCCCGAATGGTTTTTGGGGCTATGCGTGAATGGTTTTTGGAGCTATGCGGGAATGGTTTTCGGGGCTATGCGGGAATTTTTTTGTTAAGAAGCTTGAAACACTGCTTTGGCGTTTGAAACACAGCATATCGACAACGCTAGTCAAGATTTGCCCGCCATTTTGCGTGTTCAGGAAGCGAGAAAAGAACGAACAATATTACTCGATATGGCGAAAAAAAAGCGAAATCCCTTGTTAAACAATCTTTTGAAATGCAGAATAGGTAAGTACGAATGTCAACAATTACAGAATAAACGAGTTATACACATTTCCCGGCTTTGATAGTTTTACCCAAATTAATATTACACACGTATTTTACATTAGTAAACAATAACTCGTGTGAACATATAATATTGTACAATGTGTCTACATTTACGCCGTTTGTACATGTTATATAATAAGACGGTAAGTCTCTCAGCAAGATTTTGACTAATCATAGTTAAAATAATGAATTTATTTTATTGTTATGATATTTGTGTGACATCTGAAATTGGGACAACCTCCGGATAACTGGCAACATTTTACAAAATGAACGGAGTTTACGTAGTATCTGGACAAGTAGCCCGGGTGACACTCTAGAAATTTTGTATCCTCCCAGATAGACTTCGAGGGGGAAGGGGTCGTGAATTCATTCCGATGCCTAGACAAGTGTTGGTTGAGTTGAGTTGAGTTGATGTTTTAAGTCCACTTTATGCACATTAAGGCTAATCGAGCCTGGTTTAAAGTGGGATCCGAACCACTACGTGCCTCCACCGGGTATCAAACCCGACATCCCTTGATTACAAGGCGACGACGAGACAAGTGGCGGGCATTTTCACTATATTTCTTCTAAAACAATTAGTCTTTCAGGGTGAGCTCATCGTGGCCGCGGTGGCTCAGTCGGTAACGCGTCTGACTACCATGCTAAAGGTCCCGGGTTCAAATCCGGGCACTTTTCTAACGTTGGAAGCGGCCCCGGCGCCCACTCAGCATCGAATGCCATGGGTACCTGGGGGTAAAGGCGGTCAGGGGCGTGATGCTGATCACATCACCCCCACTCACGACTGGATCAAGAAAGTGTGGGGCGTTACCCCCTATACGCCTTCATTGCGTGGTGCTAAGCATAGGGGAACACTTTACATTTTTTTTTACCAAGGTGAGCTCATCATCATGGACTAAAAGCATACCATATTTAGACTCGAGATCGAAAACGTTCGTGTCTTTGTTAGAAGCTGATGGAGTATAGGCGAACTCAGTACAAGAAAGGACAAAACACTGGATAAAACATCAACAGAATGCAATAAGATCTGGCTGTGGTATCAGGCGTCAGAGCCTCAGTAGCCTGCAAGCTATTTACAAGTTGCAAGAGAGATTTTATCGGTTCAAACAACAGCTTACTAGAAGGATGTGTGCTCAACCCCTACACCATCATCTTCTTTTAGGGCATTTTGTAGCCTCATGTTAATGCGTTTCCGGTATGGCACTAAGTGTCAGTGAATCCTTTAACATAAATACCGTCAGCAAAGATTAAGCCAAAGATGCGAACGGGAAATGTGAATCTGGACCTTATTCCCGGCTTGTATAATGATTTGGATTGTTTCACTGGTTGCTCCAGGGCACACTATTTGCCTGTAAGCAATGTGTGAATCAGAAGTTCTATCTTGGATGTGCTCAGGAAATTCGTAAATGGGCAATATAACTCCCTACAGTGAGCAAGATGGATACCTCTTTGATGTTAGTGCTGTAAAATTGGCGTATCCAACAGATACCCACGAATATCTAGTAGACATGCACTGGACGACTCTTAGATATCTATCTGTACGTTCAGCAGATATTCATTGGATATCCATCACGGGTATCCTATAGTTATTTTTTACATCAATGTATGTTGTTTTGTACATGATGTAGATGAGAAATTGACATTTTGTGAATGAGAACTGCATCTTATCTAGACATCTAATAGATAGACATGGACAAGAAAATGGGTGTCCATTTCTGGAAGAGCTGTGGACACGTGTGCAATATCTAGAATTTAACAAGTTATAGATTTATTTACGCATTTGAAACATGTCCCGTGGATATCCAGAAACTAAATACTCAATAGATATACATAATATCTATTGATGTGAACTGGACATTGTGCTGATTAAGTGGATATTCGTTGGAGACTTCGGACTATGTCTTCTTTTCTTAAAACTCTGTCCTATTTTCACACTTTCCCTTGCACTTGACCTTTTTTTATTTTGAGAAAAATTAGCCGAAAAGTGTGGGGACGCTAAGACGCTATGATCACGAATGTGCGAAACATTACTTTGAAATAAAAACAGTTTAATGTTCATTTTCCTGGGAAAAAAACATTTTAACATTTTGATAACTGTTGTCATCGGTAAATTGTGCACAAACGTATGGCTACTTATTGTCATATTAGTTACAATAGGAATCTATCAACACAAAGTAGAAACTGAACTTAAGTGAAAACTAATAATTTACTTTTTGACATTGGTGCGACCATACACTCAGAGAACTAAATGCATCACATCGATTGATGCACCAAAATGCATCGACTGATCCACTAAAGTGTGTCTTATGGCTTCTTCAAAGAATCAGATTCACATTTGATGCATTTGGGTGCATTTTTCTATGTCGTGAAAGGAACACCAAAGTGCATCATTTGATTCAAGTGAGGATTTCTTTCAGTCGAGATGCACTTCAATGCATCAGTTGATGTTCCCTGATGCACCTTCCTGTATCTTTTTGGATGATGCACTTGAACGTTTGGTCTGAGCTACAGAGTTTATGTAGCTCAGACGAAACGTTTAAGTGCATCATCAAAGGAGATGCATTCTGGGGCATCAAAACTCATCAACTGATGCATTGAAGTGCATCTCGACTGAAAGAAATACTCACTTGAATCAAATGATGACTTTGGTGTTTCTTTCAAGACATACAAAAATGCACCCAAATGCATCAAATGTGAATCTGATTCTTTGAAGAAGCCATAAGACACACTTTAGTGGATCAGTCGATGCATTTTGGTGCATCAATCGATATGATGTATTTAGTTTTCTGTGTGTATGAGAGACCTCTCGAGTTTACCACCGTAAGAGATTGAAGCAGCAGAGCTCCTAGAGTAGGGAAAACAAAATGCACAACCGAGAACCGGTTGCGAATATAAATCATCACACACCCTTTCTCGAAATTAATTAATTCCCTTTGAACATCGTTCCTTCCCTTGCTTACTCAGCTTGCATATCCTCCCATAATGTACGGTTCATTTTGCAAATTGTGGAGAAAGCCTGCACCCCCACCCCCGTCTCTTAACGCCAGAAATATCCGCGGCGACCTCGGCCATTTCAAATAGCAACCACCTCCCTCGGAAATGCCTCCCCTGATGAGACGCTGTCATTTATTTAGATCACGTCGTCACGCAGGAAAATGAGTAATTTGTTGTGGACACCAACGCACACGCACGAATTTTCTCTGGAGTTTCTGTTTTGTAAGGTATTACCGACTTGTGTCAACAGGATCGATCACACGGCTCATTTTAATTGCCTTTGCGCTGGTGAAAAAATGTTTTTGTAGCTATAGTTTTTCGAAGCAGTGAACAAATCCAGCAAGAAACCATGTTAATTACTCTAATGAGCAAGTTTTGAACCTTTCCTGGAGACGAATAATGAATACATTTTCTCGGGCTTTCGACCAGGTGAGTTCTGGAAGGATTTCCAAGCTTTCGAGAGCTAACGTTACTCTCATCTTCAGTATAGAAGTGAATGAAATGCAAAGAAAATCTTCTACCCTGAAGATGAGAGTGACGTTAGCTCTTGAAAGCTTGGAAATCCTTCCAGAACTCACCTGGTCGAAAACCCCAGAGAATCTATCCTACAGTAATGATTGTTTAGAAATATGCATAATAGATGGCTCTCCATGAAGCACATGCCTCCACTAACTTTAAATCTCTGTCGTGGCAAATGGGCAAGTTTGTAAATCCAGACAGTTTATGGATACATGTTAATTCTTCTCTAGCGCACTAGAATTATTACGCAAACACAAGAGCGAAAGCAAAAACTGATCACATAATTCAAACAATTACGAAAGTAAATGTGACGCTAATAATAATAATATTGCATAGTTCTTATGAAAATTTAAGTAATTATCTGCAGTGATTGTTGGTAAGATCAGTGATCGGTTAGTTCGTATGAACTTTCCAGCCTGATCATTACCTGTGGGTAATTAGAGATCGGTTAGTTCATTGAACTCTCCAGCCTAATTATTGCCTATTTTTGTGGGAGCAGGAAAAGGTTTATTATCCATGAAAATTTAAGTTAAAGCTTTTAAAGGTAAAAGAAGTACTGAATGGGTGCGAACATTTCCATGAGTTCTTAATCTTGCATTATTTGAATCGGTCACACGAAACATGTTGTAACCAACAGTTTTGCCGACAGGGACGTAAAATTGGAGAAAAATTTAATTTGGCTTCGAGAATATAGTAGTGACACGTTTTATGAACAGATGGAAGAGTTTTATGCACCGTGGAACTTCATGTTTAAGAAAAAAAAGAGTAGCAACAGGGCTCATTGTTTTGCTCTTTCTGGAGAATTTCCTTTTTCACGGATACAACGTTGTTTGTGCGACTGATTCTTGATAGAAGCAGTACTATGGCAATGTGAATGTACAATGATACTTTTATTTAATTACCGGAACGCTTTAAATTTAAATCTAGTAATCGAAAGATCTTCATTATTAGCGTAGGTGGGAGACCATCCACTTCAACTATGTGCTAGGGTGTTTTAAGAGGCTGCTGCGACACTAAGAGTTTCCATTGCCTATCGGTTCTCATTTTGTATATAATCCCTTATGCTCCCTTATTTTCCTAATAACGATGTAACCGCCGATAGTGTAATTAATACAAAACACTGGAAAGTATCATAATGGAGATGTAAAAAAATATTATGAAATGTTTTGATAGCAGTCACTAATTAATTTTTGAGAATTATTTCAGTGCATAATGATGAAATATGTTTTGTTAAGCGTGCGGACTTTATTTGTAAATCATAACAAAGCAGATTATTGGGTGGGCTCGAGCCCCACGGGCCCATATAAGTTGGCGCTACTGATTAAAGATGAGATTCAATTGATCCAAATAAAGTTCATAGTTTTAGTTTGTTCTTAAATCCACTTTGTGCGCAGAAAGGCTAATCGGGACTTAACCACTATGTACCTACACCGGGTATTGACCCTTTGATTACAAGGCGACGATGTGACCAGGACCACTGCGCCATCAGGGAAGAGACACATGAAGTCAAGCTATTGCATAAAACTTACTACTGGAGAACTAAAAAATAACATTTGCAGACAAGTGAAAGCGCACTGGTATGATCAGATGTTATTAGGACCGTCACGCATTGATATTCCATGTTATGTTGAGATTATATAGCAAGCTATTTCAATTATCCTCTAAAATCAACCAAAAAGTTAAACTTTCCTTAACAGGAAAGTAGTCCTTACGAACGTTTTGCGTTGTGATCAGTTTTTTCAGCGCAGGAGTATGCACTTAGATACTCATTGGGACGGCTAGCCGACCTTGTATAATGATGCTACGTGACGTAACCGGACTCCTCCTTCATAATATCTTAAATAGGACCGCGCGGTCATATACTATGAAAAACTAACATTAGCGGGAAAAGGAAGGGCTTCCAAAACTAACACAGCAAAGCAGTGGGCTTGAAGTTATGATAGTGGTCTGGAAAAACAGCAATCCAACATGCATTAGTGAAGTTATTTTATACCTGGACACATCAAGGACTGTTTGCTTGGTAAAGTTATAGGGCATTCTGCGAACTGTATTTATGGTTTAGTTCTCTAAACCCTTCCTAAACAACTTTCATTGGGATTTTCAATTCAACCCACGTATTCTACTATTTATCCTAACCATCACTGAGAGCAGTTAATGATATTTATAGAACGATTTTTAAGTTCTTGGAATTCGAATCGGGAAGCAAGTTCACGTATTTTTGCAAGTCAAACAACGGCTGGAAACTTTTTATGACGAGAGCAGATGGCCTGACATCTGGTGGCAGATTTAGCAAAGCAGGCAGTGGACAAGCCACCTTAAACCCATTCCACAGAATATTCTCGTACCACTGCAAGGTCTTTGGAAGGCCACTACCAATCCGCATTCTTCCTCATCTTCCCGTCGTGAATTCAAACAAAACAAATTTCAAAGATGATAAAAATGTTATTCAAGGTCCTTTAACGCACACGACTATGGAAACAACACCCTCTGTTCTAAAACAAACAAATTAACTCCATTAAGAAAACAAGCTCGTTGCAAAAAGAAAGATAGCGTTTCTGTTGGAACGTGTTGACCAATCTCATGTGGAGACTAACTATAATCATAACGATCATAAAATTGCAGCTTCAATATTCTTTCATTCACCTGTCCTCCCCCCCCCCCATCACCAGTGGCGCGCCAAGGGTTTTCGAAAGGAAGGGGTTAGATATACATTTTTTAGTAGTCAGCCGTCATTTTGTCATCTTTTCCTGCATTTGATGTTCTTTTCTTTAGGAATACTGGGTCAAAAGGGGGGGGGGGGGTTATAACCAGTGATGTGCGACTACGCGTAAACAACGATAGTTTACATTCTACACGTAGACTATATTATACACGTAGATTACGTAATCTATGTAAACAACATGGCGAAAGGTGATAACTTAGCAAAGGGCACTGTGGAAGTAAAAGAAAATTATACTGCGTATCAGTTGCTGATGTGTGAAGGGAACATTTCATACTCTTTCTTCCAAATTCGAACAATTTCTCACCTAGGAAAAAACCTAATATAGGAAATATTCTAGTGTTTTATGGGAAAAAGACCACTCTTGCCTCACGACTGCCATCTGTTGTTGTTTTTTGCATACTATTTATCTTCTTCCATAGTTGGTAATAGAAGAGAAGATAAATTTTTTGTAAATAGAGTTCTTTTCATTTCGTTAGGAACCAATATAGTTGAAAATGTCACTTTCATTTCATGAAACCCTCTGAAAATTAATTTTAATGCACTTTAGATTGTCTACGTAGTCTATGTAAACTACAACCCAATGTAATCTACGCGTAGATTACGTGTAGACAACGCATGTAGACGTAAACTTATAGTCTACGGCACATCACTGGTTATAACCCCCATCAACCCCCTCTTGGGCACGCCACTGCCCATCAACCCCGAAGTGATTAACAGTGGCGATGGACGGGGAGGAAGAATGATGAAAATGCAATGCGGTGGTTCTCTACCTATTATTTTCTTCACTGTACACTAACGTACGAGTTGGCAACACTGTAGTAGACTTGTTCTAGCTTTATTGATAGACTTGTTTCATTTTACTTCGCTTTTTTTGCCCCTTTTGCCTAATGGCGAAGATGAGGATGAGTGATGATATGATGGCATTAATGAAGGGACACTCAAAGAGAACACCCAGGCTAGGATTCGAACCCTGGCGTCATAGAGCGCGACCACGAGGTCGGCAGACTTATTGTTGTGTGCCTTAAGAAGTGAGTTGTTTGTAGGATATCTGTCTTAACGCCATTTTGTTTGTGTTCTTGCAAGTTATAAGATTTATTGTTAGTTTGACTGACACGTGTTTACGTGCAGTATTGGAGCACTTTTGCTTCTTTCAAAGAAAAAAGTTCAGTGTGCAGTGGCGGCGATTAGAGGAAAGGGGGGGGGAAACTTTTTGCCACTTTCGCCCCCACACTATGCTAAACCTTATGTACCAAGGGAAAGTAAACTGTTCTTGCCCCACACTTTTTGCACCTTGCACCCCTAGATTTGGAACTCAATCGCCGCCACTGTCAGTGTGTATAAGTTTCTCTGAACTTTCCCATCACCTGCTTTACGAGCTGGGCTTTTCGGCATTAACTAACACAAAAAAACAAGGAACTCCATAGACTTCTCCACCAAGAAACAAGCTTAAGTTCGTCATAAATAACTCTGTATATCAAATGTTTAATCTCTTGAATCTGGGAAGTTCCTCGATACTCCTATTGAATCTCGCGGTAAACACCTGTTGTGAACAGCTGATGTAATGTCAGGAATATACACCGTGAAACCATATTCGTGTCGGTTCTATCTTATGACTAGAGCTCGGATTTGCATGTAATAACATATTCCATTCCTTTGTAGATACATACCTTGAACAGGAAAATGTCAAGGAATTATATAACTGACATGATCTTGCGTAAGTTTCATATTACACATCTTTACATATTTGCCATGATATTGCATATTTTACATATTTGCTGATTTACTTTACATAAAACAACATATTTCGGTAATTGTTTCCTCTCTCGATCCTTCTTCCTATATGTGCGAGCTCTGAAACACGATGAAGAAAAATTTGTAGCTCATGTAATGTCACATTTTCTAATCAATGAGATGCATAATGTTTACGGTTACCTAAAATTGACCTGCCATGTCGAAAGGCAGGCTGAAGACAAAAAAAAGGGGAGGAACTGTTATTTATCGAAAGATGCTGGAATTTCTACCTCCACCCCCAACCCTTTTCAGCTTACATGAAAATTTTATCGGATCTACGGCAGTGTATGACAGCTGAAAGCATGGGAAAGTACCTAGTCGTTTATTCTGTAACAAAGCATAAGTAAATCCTATAGCATTATTTCTTCTTGAATCTGCCCCTACATTGACATATTCTATAAATATGTACACGTGGGTGCTTTTCTGAGTTTATAAATTTGATAAAAAATTTAATTTGAACAACTTATGTCCTTAAAATTATGTTGAATATGTTCAAATAAAATAAATACCTAGCAGAATTCTTGAAATTGCTTGATTATTATTAATCTTACATATTCTTTGATACTACATATTCTTTTGATAACACATATTTAGGTACATATTCTATCAATTATTGTTACATATGTATGTACATATTTTGTACTTTGATATTACATAATAATCCGGGATCTACAAATGACGCTTGCAATAGGACAACGCCGCTGTCGCGCTGTTTAGGATATGCCACTCAAGTGGTTGTATGGAGCATCGAACATATTAGAAGTTGACGAGCTGTATCTCTGCGGGTGACCTTGACTAATTCGCGCAGATACAAGTTCGTAGATGCTACCTACTCGCCGTTGAGTGGTCGACAGCTCTTACAAAGTTAGAGGAGAATGATACCCATTGGCTATGGCAGCCGGTAGCTCCTCCCTTTGCTACTGCGCAGTCAGTCGTGGTCAAGGTTCACCCGCAAAGATATAACTCGTCCACCACACAAATAATATAAATGTTATAAGAATGGAGAAAAATACACAATGGTTATCGATTTGTTCAGTAACATACTACGACTACCCAATCGCTCATAAGTAATATTTACTAAACAAAATATACCAGAAGAACAAAGACCATGTGCTACTATTAAAGTAAGACCACCATTCATACCCCACGCTCTTATAGTTATAATTCCTATTAAAACAGACCTATATGTGCCACAGATGAGTATACAACCAAGGCCTTTAAATATGCATGTTTATTTCTGTGGTGGCCATTGTTATCTCAACCTGGGCTTTCTTTGTGACTGTCCAATCATCCTATCATCACACATCCTCATCGTCGCCATTAGCCAAAACAGAAAAGCGACGCTAAATAACAAACGAAATCAAATTGAATTCATTGTTCTGTTCAATTTCTATTTTTATTTTATGCCTCATTAAGTTAATCACGATGGTAATGAGCTGATGAAATGAATACGATACAAATACACAGGGGGTTCGAACCCAGGATACATGTCGAAACAAAATGCTTTAACTACTACACCTCACAGGTCGGATTGTTTCTGCTGTTAAATGATACTATGATAATTGAATTCAAATAAAGTGGTACAGATAGGACCTTCTCAAATTTAGTATTAAGATGCCGTAAGAACCACCATGATAACAAATTTGGAATGCAGTAGCCCGATGTAGGGATAGGAACCGAGCTCCTGCGTAGAATACTGGTTAACGCCCTCGCCTCTGGAACAAGTGCTCCAGTGTTCTGTTCCCTGTGTAACTTAAAAAGTTTCTATGTTAGCCCAGCACCGTGAGGATAATTGAGGAGCTACCATCGATGGGACTCTATCAGCTGACCAGGAAATGCTCAACGAAAAGACGCTTTGCAAGTCTTGGGCCCCAACCAGTGATGTGCGTCTACTCGTAAACAACGATAGTCTGCATTCTACACGTAGACTATGTTATACACGTAGATTACGTAATCTATGTAAACAACATCGAGAAAGGTGATAACTTAGCAAAGGGCGCCGTGGAGTTAAAAGAAAATTATACTGCGTATCAGTTGCTGATGTGAGAGGAGAACTTTTCATACTCTTTCTTCCAAATTCGAACAATTTCTCATCTAGGAAGAAATCTAATATAGGAAATATTCTAGTGTTTTATGGGGAAAAGACCACTTTTGCCTCACGACTGCCATCTGTTGTTGTTTTTTGCATACTATTTATTTTCTTCCATTGTTGATAATAGAAGAGAAGAGAAATTCTGTTGTAAATAGGATTCTTTTCATTTCGTTAGGAACCAATATAGTTGAAAATGTCACTTTCTTTTCATGAAACCCTTGAAAATTAATTTTAATGCACTTTAGATTGTCTACGTAGTCTATGTAAACTACAACCCAATGTAATCTACGCGTATATTACGTGTAGACAACTGTAGACGTAAACTTATAGTTTACGGCACATCACTGGCCCCAACCCAACCCCAACTATAGTTAACACATGAAAGCGCATATCCTAATGGCGACCCATTAGCGGACGGATTATGGTGTTGATATTCCGACACCCTGCCTTCGATTTTCTAGCTCTGTGTTAAGCGACAGTCCACAGAGATGAGCAAAGTGCGAACTAATGACGATGTAGTAGTTGTTGTTGCATAATTGCAATTAACGCCTAGTATATACCAAACGAACTTCCGAGATGAGATGTGTGTTCGTAAACTGTAAACAACTTAATTGGTATTTCAAGGATAACATCTTCGATTGTAGAAGTCAGGATGACACCATTCGATAGAATTAACACTAATTAACTGTTAATTGAAAATCTTGTATTCTTTGTTGCAACTGATATGCAACAAAAAGCTGAATCCACGCTCAAAATCAAAACCACTAGCAACTCAAAAGTCGTTAAATTCCTATGTAACACATTCTTTAGCATCCAATGTTAATTGGACATTATCCATTGTCTAGTGCTTTTAACTATACTTTTCGAAAGAGCATCTCTTCTCTCGTCTTCCGGTGAACAGATTTCTTTCTGGGGGAATCGAACCTACGGTAGACCGGTGATTTACAAATCTGGTGTGCTACCCAAGAACTCCACGGCCAAGACTATTAGAGGGAGTAGGGAAAATTCCCGACCTCCGTGGGGGAGTGGTTAACAAAGCAAGCTTCGACACCAGAGGTCCTGTGTTCTAATCCCGGCATGGGTATTCTTTTGTGAATCTTCCTTCAAAAGTTCATCACTCATCCTGATCTTAGCGATTAGCTAAAAAAGGCAGAAAAGTGAATCCAAATTTAAAAAAAAAATCTAAATTCTACTATATCTATTTTTTAGGAGAATGAACCATATTTACTTGACCTCTAGACTGGGATGACTTACAGGGTTTTTGGTCATTGCTATGAAGGCTGCTTGCTTGATTTTCCGTAGTTTCCAATTTGGTCCTGTATGTAGTACTGTTATGTTGTTCCATTGGATTCTATGTGATTAATTTCATGTATGTTTGGCTATTTTCGCCCTCTCTCTTTCATCGTGGCATATGTGCTGCTTGTGAATACGTGTCTATCATTTTCTGTAGAGGAGGTCCTGATTCTCTCATGTCAACTCGCCGCATTCAGATGGTATGTTGTGCATGAAGTGTTTGCTAGCTTGTATGGTGTTCTCTGGTTTGGTGTCTGATGGTACAGGGTGTTCACAAATTCTGTGACGATATAAACGGCTGTATTCTCACAATACAATGAAATGTTTACGAAATGAACGATACACTCACCGAATTATGATTTCACGTGTCACTCTGCTCCCATCCTATAGTCCATTTCTCTCCATACCGGACGTTTCTATGTATATTATAAGAAACAGAAGAACGTTCTCATTAAGTAACTATCCCACCCAGACCATGAATTCGAGAGTTTGGCACCTCAGTCCTGTGGCGAACACCCCATATGCCCCCATCTAGGTCAGCTGGCATTGAATATAATTGTCAAGGTAGTGAGTGTGAGAAGAACTTGTGTGCTTACATCGTACATACATTGGTTATACGTTGTCGCTCTTGTGCCACTTTTGTTTTGGCTAATCTTGACCATGAGGATGAGTAATGATATGATGAAATTGATGAAGGTACAGAAAGAACATCATGTCCAGGTTGTGATTCGAACCCGGGACCTCTCCCGTCATGGAGGACGGCAGATGGGTGCTTTGTGGCTCCCACCACCTCTGTTTCGAAGGGAATGTTCGTCAATACCTTCGTCCATATTGCACGTTACAAAACATAATGAACTTTATGACCAGTTATTTATGAACTGAAACATATTGGATGATTCTGTGAACCGGAAATATTCGTCAATACCTTCGTCCATATTGCACGTTACAAAACATAATGAACTTTATGACCAGTTATTTATGAACTGAAACATATTGGATGGTTCTGTGAACCGGAAATATTCGTCAATACCTTCGTCCATATTGCACGTTACAAAACATAATGAACTTTATGACCAGTTACTTATGAACTGAAACATATTGGATGATTCTGTGAACCGGAAATATTCGTCAATACCTTCGTCCACATTGCACGTTACAAAAGATAATGAACTTTATGACCAGTTACTTATGAACTGAAACATATTGGATGATTCTGTGAACCGGAAATATTCGTCAATACCTTCGTCCATATTGCACGTTACAAAAGATAATGAACTTTATGACCAGTTACTTATGAACTGAAACATATTGGATGATTCTATGAACCGGAAATATTCGTCAATACCTTCGTCCATATTGCACGTTACAAAACATAATGAACTTTATGACCAGTTACTTATGAACTGAAAGATATTGGATGATTCTGTGAACCGGAAATATTAAAACTGAAATGTCTTCCGTGTAAAGAGGAAAATTCTCTGCTTAAGATCACGGCCTTCACCCCGCTTTTGTTTTGAGGATCTGAAACTTTAGAACCCTTTGCGGTTCCATCGAATCCAGATGGATCCAGGTGTTGTGACGTAACTTTTTAAGGTTTTAGGTAGCAACTTTGGGCTACTCATATGGTCACTTGAGATATTGCTTTATTCAGGAAGCAGATTTAGAAGCCATTAATGTCATGGATATTTTTAAGTGGATAACGCGTACGGTGTCGGATCCAGGTGGGAGCAACTGAGGCACATGCCTAAGGCATACAGGGTGTTGCACTGACCAAACTTTCACAGCGTGAAAAGAATTATATGTATACAGTATGTAGACAGAAGTATGTATACAGGATAGAATATGCAATTTTCAAAAGGCTTGTAGCGTAGAAACGAGGCCTCAAGCAGGAAAACGTTAATGACGAACATTGTTAAAAGTATATAAGGCATCGTGATGGGAGTATTGAAAGAAAAAAAAGAGAAAACAAAAGTTCTAGTTTCAAATCTTTACACTTTCTCTCAACAGAGGGGTCTCCCCAAGGGCAAATTCGTATCGCCGTCGCCTTGTAATCAAGGGGCCCCGGATTCGATATCCGGAGGGGGCACATAGTGGTTCGGATCCCACTTTAAACTGTAGGTCCAGTCCCGATTAGCCTTAGTGTGCATAAAGTGAACTCAAAAACCAACTGAATCAATCAACCGACAGGCCACTTTTAAGTAAATTCTGGTCTCTAACAATCAGACGGGGCATGCTATTAATCTACTTTATGTTGCGTTGAGTTACTATTTGATCGGTATATTAGTTTATCAAAATTTGTCTTTATAGAAATTGTAGTTTGTGAGATAGCGGTAGATGGCACTGGCAGACGGACGGAAACGACTGGTACTTTTGCTAGCCTGAAATGACTACCCAAGTGGTATTAACGTCTCGGTCAATCCGATTTTTTGTGTACTTGAACTTCACTTCTAAGAACAGGAATTTTAATTCTTCAGTGGACAGCATTTGACTACAAAACTGGCCAGAAACTCAAATCAGTCTTGTTGATTCCTAATGAAGCATGGAAAAAAACAGTAATGGTGTTTACAGCACGATAATGAACCTCCTCACACAACGATGTTTCTCGTGCTAACGGTGCAAGGGGCAAAATAACCTTTATTAATCGACATGGTGCTTAATCTCGCAGGCAGGGGACGGCTTCTTGCTGAGGTGTTTCTGTCTTGTCTCGCAGGCGGACTCTTATCGATCTGACGAGTTGACACAACAGACCTAATTAAATCAATAGATTATTGTCATTGCTTCAGGTAACCTGCGCGTCCCCGCCCGCCTTGATTTCTATGGTAACCGTATTTTCATTTCACCCTCTTCGTCAGCTTATATTGCGACACAATTAATATTCGTTTGTGTACCTAAATAGATCACGATACACGTTAATCATCTTGTTTGTTTTGCCACTTCCTGCCCGCTGCTTCTGAACTCGCACCTGCTTTGTCCTGGTCTGGACTTGATCCCAGAATTTTCCGCTGTGATACTCAGTGCTTTTTTTCTGGCGGTACGCTGTACCGGCACCTAATTATAGGCGAGAATAATATTCATAGAGTGCGCGTCAAATCTCCTGCATATGGCGATAGCGAATAGCAGCGCACTGCAGCGGTGCCATGTCGAAATCTCACACGGAAAAGAACAGCGTGGTTGAGCGAAACGCCTTGTCACGGAACTAGGCAACGCCGCACGTCTGTGATTCGCTGGTGCTGTTCAGCCGTTCAAGGCCATATGCAGGAGATTCGACGCGCACTCTAGCATTTTATTCATGAAACAAATGTTGTGTGTTCACGTGCGTGTAACTACGTGGATACACGACCGTTTATGAACATACCACAATATTTTGAGTAGATGCAATGAACACAATAACAATAACAAACGAACTTGACGAGTGCAGGTAGAGTCAGATTATTTTCGGAACACCTCCGGCTGACTGCGCGAGTCTAGCTAACGAACCTACTGACAGCGAGGAGCGTGAGCAAGAGGGTCAGCGATTGGTTCTGGGCTGGGATGACGTCAGTATCTCGCTTGTTGATTGACTGTTTCGGAAGTTGTGACTCGCTCCCAAGCTGCAAATGCACAACAGTCAGGGATGTTATGGAAGTCATCTTGCCTTGCAATCAAGGGGTCCCGGGTTCGATACCCGGTGGAGCCACTTGGCACAGTGGTTCGGATCCCACTTTAAACTGTAGGTCCAGTCCCGATTAGCCTTACTGTGCATAAAGTGGACTTAAACACCAAATCAATAAGGAAATAATCTTACTCTACATTTCTTTCCAGAATAATGCAATGTATATATTAGGGATACCCAAACCCGGATAACATTTTATCTGGATTTCAAATATCCGAATATCGGATAATTTTTTATCCGGATATTTGGATTATCCGAAATGTGTACATTATCCTGACAATTTTATCGTATATCCGTTTTGCGGGCTGTTCATATATTCTTTTATTCGTCAGTTTCATATTTCACTGTACGGATTTTCTACAAATCCTTCATCAAATCCGAAACGGATATCGGATAATTTGAATTCCGATTATCCGTTATCCATATTTTGTGGCCTTGTATGTGTCTACAGTGCTCTTTTCCTTGGAATATATCCTATATATATTTGCAAAATTACTCTTCAAAAGTAACTGTAAGTTACTCTTTCCTGTAATTCATTGAATATGTTATTTACTAGAGAATCTTCTTTTCGTTTATTGTATTTGTCCTTTTGTTGTTTAGCGTAGCTTTGCTGCCACTTTTGGCTAATCGTGACAATAAGGGTGAGTGATAGGATGAATTTGATGAAAGGGCACTTACAACGAACACCCATATGTCCAGGGGCTGAATTCTAAACCTGAAATTTGGGTGGCGAGATCGAAATTTGACCACTGAACGCGCTTGGCTACCAAGTCAGTTCTTTTTTCTTACTGTAAAATTAATATTACTTTTCTCTGAATTAAATCAAACCTTATATGTTTCAATCAGTGATGTGCGTCAACGCGTAAACAACGATAGTCTACATTCTATCACGTAGACTATGTTATACACGTAGATTACGTAATCTATGTAAACAACATGGCGAAAGGTGATAACTTAGCAAAGAGGGCCGTGGAATTACAAGAAAATTATACTGCGTATCAGTTGCTGATGTGTGTGGAGAACTTTTCATACTCTTTCTTTCAAATTCGAACAATTTCTCACCTAGGAAGAAACCTAATATAGGAAATATTCTAGTGCTTTATGGGGAAAAGACCACTCTTGCCTCACGACTGCCATCTGTTGTTGTTTCTTTCATACTATTTATCTTCTTCCATAGTTGATAATAGAAGAGAAGAGAAATTTTGTTGTAAATAGGATTCTTTTCATTTCGTTAGGAACCAATATAGTTGAAAATGTCACTTTCATTTCATGAAACCCTTGAAAATTAATTTTAATGCACTTTAGATTGTCTACGTAGTCTATGTAAACTACAACTCAATGTAATCTAAGCGTAGATTACGTGTAGACAACGCATGTAGACGTAAACTTATAGTCTACAGCACATCACTGGTTTCAATACGCGAGAGACTGGGATTCGATTATTTTCCGTCAATATCCCTACACAGAGTTCACACAGACTCAATGGGTACTTGAGGGAAACTCTTGGAAGCAGAAGCTGCCAGAGTGTGATGCTGATCACTTCACCTCCAGCATGGCAAAGATCAAGAATATATGGACCCCTACCTCCACATCCCTTGCAATGCACCCTTACTACTTTCAGTATGTTTGAAATTATCTGCTAAAGGTACTTGGAACTTGCATATCCCCTTAACGAATCCAAAGATGTCACTATATTGACTAAATTATTAATCGAATCCACAATTTTCTATATTCAGTGCTATTTCTCGGTATGTGCCAATTTAGTGATATTTCTGATGAACGGTTGACCACACTGATTCATCTATTTTTTTTTATCGGCAAGAATGTTATTGAAATATCGCGTGTCGATTTTATCTTCAGTTCACAAGACTGGTCATCAGGAACCAGGGAAGTTGCTTTCTTTGGTATTGTTCTTTATTGATTCCTGGGGTGTTGTTGCATTGTCTTGTCTTATCGGTAGATTTCCTAAGACACATGTGATTGAATATACCGACAATGCTCGATTCAGAAAATATATTAGAACTCGATCTTGTGTTTCGTTTCCTAAGCAAATTTATAAATATATTTCTATTCTCCATTCACTGTAAGAACAACGTTAGCGTAAACAAAACCATGTCACCTTTAAGTTCCTATTTGTTAGTTTCGCTATTATCTTGCTCGTAAATACGTGCAGAGCATTCCCTGACATTCGCTACGAGACTCGGAGGCAAGCGGCAATGCGTCAGAGCTTGTCTTTCCCGGTGAACGGGGTCTGCGACAGTCGCTAGAGTCGGCTATTAAAATTACAGTTTTCATATTGTGTACTAACCTTGACTACAGAAGGTGTTGAAAATGATGTCCGTCTGCTGCAACACATTCCTGGCATCTCCCAAGGAAATTGGCATTTACACGTGCAAGTTCGTCTACTGTAATTCTCCCGATTTCTCGTACAATACTATCTTTTAACTCACGGATGGTGTGCGGATTGTCTTTGTATACTTTATTTTTTAGATTTCCCCATTTTTCTTTCCACTTTATTCAGAACTGACCCTGTAACTCTAAACTTTTTTACGAGGTTTAATATAGTGGTCCAATGTGCAACGGGAACGCCAGGAAATTTCGTTGCAAAACGTCGTCGCACTTCTCCACAATTCCTCTTTCCGACAAGATAAATCCTTTGTTGTAATGTAAACTTTTGTGGTGCCATATTAAGCCACAATCTTCAACACACGGAGACGACACAACACAACTTCCGAGGGAGGATTATACTGGCGTCAGTCTGCAACGTCAACAGAAAAGGAAAGAGAGCGAAGGCAGGGAGAGCGAAAAAAAAACAACAGACTGTAGCATGCGACTGTCGCGAACCCCGTTCACCGGGAAAGACAAGCCCTGACGCCGGGATGCTTGCCGCCGAGTCTCGTAGCGAATGTCAGGGAACGTTCTGTATATTGATCGCAGCTGTACAGCTTGAATACAGCAGGTATGCCATTACCATATGCACTAATTCCAACGTCCAAAAGTTCTGCACAGTGGCCAGTTGAATAACCAATAGCTTTCCTCACAAGCCACGTGTATATGTTTATCCTGGCTTCACGCTTACAGTAGACAGAGAAAAAGTGAATTGTATAACGGTTAAGTTTGATGTAATAACCACGTCTAGTTCACTGCGCTTTTTTACTCTCTTTGCACTCACGTGTCTAGTTGGTTTCAAAGTGCAACACCGACCCGTCTACAGCGTCGATTTGGTGTCACGTACTGTATTTGGTGTCTGCACCAGGTCCTGGAGCGGTATACGTGTGGTGTATGGTCACGTGGTGCGTGCTAACCAATGAAACGTACATTGAAAGCAACCGATATGCATTTGTTGAATATACACCGAGATGCACATGCACTAGACCTGATGTCAAAAGGTGTAGCGAACTGGACGGTCCTATTAATGTTAATTTTCGAACCAGTTCACAAATTGACGGAATGTGGTTAAATGAGAGGGTTCTGCTGCGATATTAAAAAGCATTAAACGCTAGTTTAAACAATGCTGCATTGCATCGGTTGTGATTACTAAGTTCTATCTAAATTACTATATTGTTGATTTAAATACAGTCTCTTGAAACGTAGTATTAGAGTAACAGATTTACAGTATACTATTACAATCAATAACGTGACATTAAAATATTCCATACTAAGGCTCTGTCCGAAAGGTACAAAGTGCAGACTTGAAGTATGGTCTTGGCGGAAGTAACGCCACCTAGTACAGTTCGAAAGCGCCAAGAACAGCAGGACACAGCGTGCAGGACAGATGGTTGGTGACTAGGTCGCGTGGTTTCCACACTAGTTTTTCATTTGTTTAAAATCACGGAGGTAGAAAGCGAGCAGCAGTTACTGGCCAGCAAGTTGTTGGTTATAGTTCTTCTAATGTGTGGAAATGTATGTGTACGAGCATTTCAAAATGCTATGTGATTACTATTCTGAAAAATAAGTGTTTAGAGCGCGAGGAAAACAACGAGTACTCAGTTTTATCTACTGATCGTATTTGGCGCTGCAGTCGAAGTGCAATTCGAAAGACGTGTACTTCCAGTCCACGACTTGAAGACCGCACTCCAAGACCATACTCGGAGTATGCTCGCTCCAAGTACGGTGTTGCACCTTTCGGACACGGCCTAAGACTAATTCTGCATCGCACATATCAAGGGTATGTGTGTATTGAAGTAGCATTCAAGACATCTTTCCTAAGGAAAATGCAGTATTGCAGACACACTCGTGACAGATCTCAATTCCAGAGGGGAAGAGATAAAGAGAAGGAGAGGGGGAAAGAAAGAGAGAGGGGAAGAGAGGAAGAGAGAGAGAAGGAGAAAGGGAAAATAGAGAAGGAAATACTGGAAAGGCAGGGAGAAAGAGAGGAGGAAAGAGAAAGATGGAAGAAGAAGAGAGAAGAGAAGAGAGGAGGACTGCTGAAAGAAAGAGGGGAGAGAAAGAGAGATGAAGAGGGAAAGGGAGGGGTGAATAAAATAAATTACCCCTATTGCACATCCTGTCAATCCTTAGGGAGCCGAGAGTAGTGAAAAGAGAATGTAGGCAGCTTGCAGTACCCAGTTCGCAATGGCAAATCGCTTTCAATTAAACATTTTACACTGTTGCTTCCGCGGGACACTTTGAACTCCAGTTTCGTTCGTAAGGGTTGTTGTGAATTTCCCGGAGGGTTGTGTGATGAAAGACTCGCTTCCATCGAGTGATGAGATTTCGTCACATTGACACCCTTCCTTCCTCCCTCTGTCTCTCGTGGATTTACAGACCAGTTCCATAGTAGGCAGTGTTTAGCGAGTTTCTGAACTAAGTAGTGACGCACTAACAAATAGTTTGATATAATTTAAATAGTCCAATTATTCGTTTAACCTTTTCCTGTCTTGTCGTCAAATACATGGGCGGAGTTTGAGCTTTTGCTTTGGGGGGGGGGGGACAGACCCTGAAAAAAGCATATGATGTACCTGAGGGTTATTGAATATCCCCTAGTTGATAAGGGGTCCGGAGGCCTTCTCCCGGAATTTTTTTTTAAAAAAAAACTACTTAAAAACACTGAGTTTTAGGCCTTTTAGATTTGAAAATGTTAAATTTCCTCGCTTAAGTAAACAAATATTAATTAGCATATTGGTTGTCAGCTTTAAAAGAAGCAAAACAGTACGATTATTGCATTTTGCATTTCATTTTTTTTATTGATACAATACTTGTATTACTTTTAAAAAGTTACGGTACAATAGTAAGCTTCAGAAATTTTAGAAAAATTAAATTGAAAAGTTCTTTTGATGCCTCAGCAGTAACTGTTGACTCAACACAAAGTCATTTTACGTTTTTCTTTCTTCAAACTGTACACATCAATCAAATCGTCTAAGACCCGCTATTGCGGCGCAATTACCGCACATGACATCATGCCAAACGTCAAGATTTGCGGTATGGCTTAATATCAAAAATGTAGTAACTGAACTTAATCATGTGTTATTTCTTTAGTCTTATTTCAGTTGGAGGGGCCAGGCCTATGATTATAACATAATAATGTGTTAATATGTTAGATAACCTCCAAGTTTTTTAGTTTCAATATGTGGCAGATACACACAATGTGTCGCCTCAGCGTCAACAGACTCCAAAAAAAAAAAAAAAAAAAAAAAAACAGGTGACTGCTTTCTTGCGATTTGCTGGCAATGGTCTTGATTTCATTGTACAGCAATCTGGAGTTTGATCCACAAATGTCTCTGGTGCGCGAGTATGTTCGTTCACTAATTTCACAACTTCATAATTTACAGTGTGGGTCAGAGCTGTCCAAAAAGGAACCAAAATTACCTAGCACTAAAACGTCCTGGCTTCAAAATATCCGCACCAATATGTTCGTTACGAAAACGTCCTATGGGTAGATCCGTGACGTCTAAATTTAGGTTTTTCTAAACTCAAATTTCGCATTTCACCAATTGGCACTGACTGTTTAAATTACTCGTCGGACACCTTAAGACATGGATCAATTATTGGAAAATAGTAACTGTTATTATTGCTTTCAGATAGAGCCACTGATTTTAGAAACTCAAACAGGAAAATGAATAAATAAAGAAAAACGTTACGAGGTAGCTTTTCAAAGTGAAATTTGTGGAAATATGGTCGAAACATAATGATTTTATAAAATATACTACTTGTCACTTTCCTGGACATGGGTAATCAGAAATTGTCGTTCTATATAGCAAAAATATAAAAAATGATACATATATAGTTGGATGTTGTCTTTACGTTTGAGTAATTTAAGAATTCTATTTTCTCTGCGATCCTATCCTAAAAGAGAAACCTGGTTCATTGACGTTCAAGAAATCATTTTGGATCGTGGTTAAGCTCAATAACAAAGAAATGAATACAGCATTTGGGACGTCTGGTTTCATTTTGTTTTTGTTTACTGTTTACTCAACATGAGGCTAGATGGCAGTACCAGTAAGGAAGTATATTTAATCCTTATCCAGGTCATGTTTTTGTTGAGGAATCATTATTTCACGATTCTTCTGACGGGCAAGAAAATTCTGCCCCACATGATAATTAAAAACTGCTCAGATATGATTAGCTACAAGTACTTAATGACGTGTTTCTGGTTGTACTGCATTGGTATACATAAAATTGACAGTGATATTCCTTTAAGCGTGCAAATACGTAAGCATATATGCACTTTAAAGGATGTATCAATACTTCGTATTGGTTTTCAATCCTTTGTGTTTGATTTAATTTATATTATGATACATTTTAATGTAAAATAATTAATGTTTATTGTAAATTTATTGACTTTCGTCATTAATATTTTGTGCTTATGAAACGGTAGGCAACATTCCGTTTGCTGCTGTTTTGGATTGTCGTATTTGGTACTACGTATATTCACTTGTGCGAAGCCGTCGGTCTGGGCTGCTTCAGGCTAAGGTAACGGAGGTATTTTACATCACACAAAAAGTGAACAAACGGATTGATTGATTGATTTTACTCCGCTTTTCTGCCACTTTTGGCTAATCGTGAAGGAGGGATGATAATATGATGAAATAGATGAAGGGACACTCACAGAGAACACCCATGCGAGGCCGGGATTCGAACCCAGGACCTCTGGCTTCGTAGCGTGCTGTGATAAACACTCCTCCATGGAGGACGGCAAGTGAACAACGGAAAATGTTCATAAACAACATAATCTTCAGAAATCATGTAAGTTTTCACTTTTTAGTGAAGGTCATGGATACAGTTACAACTTTCTGTCAATAAAAATGCTGAACCATTCAGTATTGTGGTAAGAAAAGCCATCTTTAGATTGTCTGTACTTCTATCATATTAGCCAATACATTCTGGTGGTGTTATTTGAGTAACTCATGCCTTTGCATTTATGGTGACATTCGGACGCCCAGTTCGAATCCTATGCTTGCATTTTCTTCAGGACACAATACAGCAATTGTGCACCCGCTAGAAAGTCCACGAAAGAGAAAAAAAAATCGTTTTTCATTTTCTTCCCTTTGATCTGCACTCCTTCATCTTCCCGACCGCGGAGGAAGAAAACATGTGATAGGTTTCCCCAGCGACAAGATGAATTGCTCCGAAAGACACATCGTTTGTCAAGGGAGTAGGTTTTCTGAGTTTCTTGGGACTTTTATCTCTCCCGCGGACGGCCCGTGCACCTTGCGACTGAAGCTTTGGGAAGATTGTTCGAAAGGAAAGATACTTTTCCTCTTCAGGAGATCACGAGATTAGATTTCCACTGCTTCCACCAAGTTTTGACTCTTCCCGTGATTTTGCTCGTGGCAGATAATGGTTCGTTTATATCAGCATGATGATGTGATGCCAAGAAACCTTTGACGGAAAATGGCGGATTTCGGGGTAGATAATAAAAGTTTGTGTGATCGAGAGCTCTCAATCATAGTGAACAACTTTAATTCAAGGGTTTGGTGCAACAACATGACAAACCAAATCCAGTGAATATTTCAGTAGAGCGATTTTTAACTTTTGAAAAATTCCATAATTTTTATCATTCCTTTAATGTTCGTCAGGCTTCATAATTCTTGTAATATATATTTTATCTCTTCCCCGACTGAAACGAAAGTATGTTTTAAATGTTGCTTTACTCAAATTTAATTATTTTCTAAAATAATACACACAATTTTGTGGCTTGTCATGTCCTTGCCCTCGTATCAACTAAACGTCTCACGACAACAAAGTTATAAGGAATATTTTCTAAATAACTTTAATAACTATTACAACATTGAGCATTGTTTGATGTCTAACAAGGTACAATACATATAAATAGTATAAATGATATGTATAAATATAATGTTTAGTTGTTCACTTACGAGGACAATCGATAAACGTCTGATTAAAACGTCATCTATTTGATGCTGTAAATAATTTTGTTCTAGAAATTGCAGACACAATAGCATGACAAGCCACATTATTGTTTACTTACTTCACTTGAACACGAAGAATTGTCACTTGATGGTTGATAGACGCATCACTATAATCTATAAGACAGGGGTTCCCTAACTTTTTCGTTTCCCAGCGCCCTTAGTTTTACAAGATTTTTCCACGGTGCCCAAGTCAGAATGTAGGCCTACCCAACACTTGCAACGCTAAGTTAATGTGATTAGTAGGGATCGGAAGTTGCTGACCTAAAAAATATAGGTGTATGACCTATAGTATGTCCAAAAGAAATGTGAAAAAATGACGTAATAAAATGCAAAAAATTACCATTAAATTTGTTAGTTTCAGGTTAAAAATTGAAATGAGAAGGATGCAATCTTGTTTTTTTTTTTTTTTAAAAATGCATAAAATTATACCACATGCACATTCAATTAACATATGCAACGAGGATTTCCAATGGAATCAACCGAATAATTTTAAAATTATTTAATGAAAAAGTCGTATAGACTAAATGAATTGGTGTAAAATGCATTAATTTCCCGCATCTTTGCCTGGTGATGTAGTGTGGTGTGTTTCTGTGACACTGTAAAGAAAAAGAAATTATCACGATCCACGTAAGGCTATTTTTGTTTAGAAATTTAAAAAAAATTGTATAAAAAATAGAGAACCCAAAATCAGGGACGCATCCGGGAAAGGGTTCATAAACACCCCCCCCCCCCAGGAAAAAGTACGTCGGAAAAGTAATTTTTAGCATCAGAAATTGTTTGAAATATCTGAGTTTGCCCCAGACGAGCACCTGGCGGTTTCCCTCGACACAACAAAGACTGTCCTGTCATCAGTTCAGCATTTCTTTTGCTCGTAAGTTGCAATCCTACGATATATATATATATATATAGTATATAGGCGTATGTTCACTTTGGTGAAAAGACTAGAATATTACCAAAATGAGAGAAGTGACAAAATATGACGAAACAATACACCGAATATTGCGAAAAATGACGCGAAAATACCGAAAATCGGGGGAAATGACCTAAAACCTGAAAATTGGCACAAAAAATGCACTTTAAAATTACCTTTTTTGTGTTCTAGACAAAGTGTAATATTGTGTATATTTAATGGGCATCGTGTCCGAGATGTCAGAAAAAAGATAACATTTCATCAACGTCCGCTCCCTAGTGATTAGGTTGCTTGCCTTAAGTTAAGAAATGAAGGCATATTTCAAATTCAGAAACATTTCATGTGTAAAAAATACTAAATAAGCACATATTTGGAATAAGTGTCATTTCAGTGAAAATATTGGAACGCTTTTGGAACTACTGTTGTAAGGTAAATGGAATCATCACTAAAATTAGGCAGCAAAGTGTCAAAAATTTTAAAAAAATCCTCCTGGGATTGAGAAACACCCCACAGTATGACGTCTTCTTACATAGTGGCTTGCCATTTTCTTCTCAAAAAGGAGAGGAAGACTCATTTGGGCAACAACATGATAGTCTCCATGGTGCTGCTGTTCCTTTGAAATTTACCCAAATAACACATGAAATAGTTTGATATGGTAACAACATACCATTTGGGGCGTAAAGAACTATTTTCGCCAAACACGTAGCATGTCACGTTGTTGTACAATTAGACGTTGTCTTAGAAAACATAGTGTATCCCAAAATTTTCAGTATCGACATCTTTAATCTTAACATGCAATGTTAATTGGACTTTATTCATTATTTAGTGCTTTTTAACAAAAACTATTCTAACTCTACGTCTCAAGAGAGCCTTTTCTCTCGTTTTCAGGCGGTAGGGATCGAACCTGCGACAGACCTGTTGATTTTACTACAAATCCGGTCAGCTAACCAAATACTTCATTGCTGCCCCCGATAGCCACCAACAAAAAGTGTGGTATTCTTTACCAAATTTGGTAACTTTGACCAAATTATTTCCTAACTCTTAACACAATCACTATAATAATTTGAAGAACTATTTGTTTGTCCACTATTTAAACAAATATTTGGTTACTAGAGAAAATATTTCTTGATAGTTCTGTAACGACCCCGGATCGTCACAAGTAAAGACGGATCCACCTCTAAGTTTGTTAGCTTCTATGATCAACTTTTGCAACTGTTTAATGTTAACATTGTTAGTTCAAGATTGTAACGAACTCGGATCGTCACAAGTTAAGACGGATCCACCTCTACGTATAATCAACTTTTGTAACTATTTAATGTTAATATAAGTAGTTCAATATTTTGCCGCTCGCTTACGCTAGCGTCGCCGACCGTATATAAGGGCGAAAGCTTGGCTGGCAAGTTAGACTCCGCCTGCGGGCGAGAGAAGGTGTGTTCCATCTACTGCGAGAGACCAAACACCTAAAGGAGAGAAGGTGCCCTCCGCTAAGGCGAGAGTCCAAGCACCATAGGGACATTAAACTCCACCTTCTGGTGAAAGAGATAAAAGGCCCCTTATAATATTTAGTTTTGGCTTAATCCCACCTAATAATGGGAAAGTATCTCGGTTGCTTTGTAAGAAACCGATTGAAGTAAGAAATGGGTTTTCCGTTTCCCTACTTTCTATGTATAGGATAATTTTAGTAAGATTAATGAGTAAGCTTCTCAAGGTACTTATCATTGTTAACCCTGGGTAGTTTTGTTTTTAAAACGTGTGTGTGTGTGTGTGTGTGTGTGTGTGTGTGTGTGTGTATATATTATTTTGTTAAGGAAATAAACTGGAATATAAACTTTCATCACCTGTTGTTCTGTTGAGGTAAAAGCTATTGGTCCCATTGCATCTGAAATCTTTGGAGAAGCTCTTTTAACACCCGATCCCTGAGAACTTTAGAGTCTCATCTCTCCGCTGAAGAGACAGTTAGCATTATGGATAAATTTATGCACATTACGAAATGTTGTCGTTCTCCGCAACACGCTCGCCGAGCAAAGGTGCGTGTCGAATACGGTGGAGTGGAGGCCATCCTAAGCGGAGGATGTTGCAGTTCCCAATAAACTCTATTCTGTACCTAAAATTGATTGGCTTTAGTTGTCAATTAATATCTCATAACTAAAGTTATGGTTTTTTTCCGTTCCACAGTTCAATCTCTCTCGATCACCCTCAGTTGTCTGAACCGAGAGAATGAAAATTTGAACACAGGACGTGTATGCAGTGCTGTAATAGTCCCAAAATTTTCACAGGATATACGCTAACACAGGACGTGTATGCAGTGCTATAGTCCCAAAATTTTCACAGGATATACGCAAAGTTTCGTAAAACGTCACGTGGAGATACGTTTTGATGTTTCCATTTAACTTATACAAAAACTGACATTCATGGCACGCACATTACAATAGAAAGGCATTTTTAAAATTAGAAATACAGTATATTGGAAACCCTTTCTTTAATGATTCCATTTAAACATGGAGACTACAGTAGTATTTTATAGGCTGCTGCACATGTTATTGTATTTTAGTTTCTTGTTGATGTTGCTTTTGTGAATTCAGTTTGTGTACTGTTAATAACTTTAATAATGCTGCTAATTACACTGAAAACTTAAACTTGAAAAGACTCCCATATAAAAAAGCGAAAAAAATGAACAGAAAAAGCAACAATTATCTTTTTTTCGTTTTCTTTGAGGTTAATAGGCGTATGAAGAAAAGTAGAACGTATACGGTAATGAGTACGTTTGACCAGAAGGTATGCGGTGTATACCACAGTCCTGCATGTAGATGTGTTCCTTCATGATTCTTTACTTTCGCGGTGAAGTTCGCCATACGATTTCGATGCCTGTGTTCTACAGCTTTCATCTTCACGCATGTAGTACAATGAATATTCTAATTTTGGAACTGTTCTTGGCAAGGTGACTTTTTATTTCGGAGAAACGGCATTGCTAAGCAACGAGAAGAGGGTGAAGAATTTATGGAATTATTTATGTCGCTGCCTGCAATTTCGCAAGAACGTGAAGTAATTTTTTGTGTCGATGTCAGAGAATTGGGCTTGGGGCACCGGGACAAGGGAGGCTCCATTATGTGAATACTTGTTAAGCAGCCAGGCAATATGGAAGACACTTGCTGTCGCCTTCGTTGAAGATATCATCTCAGTATCTGTCTGCAGTGACTGATGGTTTCCAACCGCGTCCTCTACACTATGAGTACGTCTGAACCTCCTACCTGACTCGTTTGTCAATAATAATTTTAGCTTTTCATGCTGCAACATTCTTACATCCTGCCTAATAGTTTCCCCGTCGTGTTTCTTATTTATAAAAAAAACCGTCCTCCCTAACAAAAAGTATATACACTCCCTTGATAATAAGATATAGCTATAAAACAAATAAAGTACAAATGTACAATCGAGAAAGTGTGGGGCGTTACTCCCGCACCCCCTATACGCCTTCATGGCGTGGTGCTAAGCACAGGGGAACACTTTACTTTTTTTTATGAAACAAATAATGTAAGTAAACTCTCTCTCTCTCTCTTTCTCTCTTTCTCTCTCTCTCTCACTCACTCTGTGTGTGTGTGTGTGTGTTTGCGTCCTGAAGTCTGTGTGGATGTCTTCCGCTCCCCAAAAAGAAATTATTTAATGAACTATTTACCCTGTGAAACAGGCTTAAAAAAATTATTCATAAAATATACAAAATGATAGTCTCTACTGTTTACAAGATAGAGAGCTTGCAATTAAAATTGCAATTTGTCGACTTTTTAGTAATAATTTTGCACAGCAGTCACTACGAAACAATTCCAAGGTATTTTCCCCCCTGACTATGAAAGAAGACCTCCTCCGTGTAAATCCAGTTTCACACTGAAACTTAGGTCGATCGTAAATTCAGGATAACTCTCCAGTATCCTTGCTTCTGGATGTTGTGCAAGATATCTTGTTCACACGGCCAGCACAAAAATTTCTCCCGTCCTTAAAAACCATTCAACTATCAATCAGAACTGCGGAGCACATCACATGTTCGACTGTTTCTGCAGGTAGCTATATTTTTTTAGAAACTGCTACGTATATGATTGAGGGAAAAGTGTTATTTATTGATTGAAGAATCTACTTATTGTGATTGTTTTGTATAAATAGTCTATGTGCTTAGATTTCCTATCATATTGATAAGTTAATCTCACAATCGCATATGACTATTTTGAACTGAATAAACATATGTGAGAACTGTGCTGCGTACGTACATAATGTAGTGTCATTATGATATATGAAGATTGTTTTTAATCAAGAATTGAACATGGCTCTAAAAGTAAATCTCACAGTAAGTGTTTATGGTCAAACAGAGGTCATTATAATGTAAAGTAAATGTGATAAGCCTAAACTGACGCTGTACAGCTATCATATTTTGAATATTATCAATTTTCTTGTTTATTTTCCTAGTTGGTATTTTGAAATAAATTTCAAAAACCGTACGGATAAGGGATTCATTAGAGGAAGCAACCCATACCGTAATTTATATGTCGGTGTGTTTGTAAACTGGTATATCAGCATCAAATATTTTTTTTGAACATACTTGTATTGATTGCAACGAGTTGCACTGTAAATGCTGCATTTTTTAACATGCTCAATGTTTGTTTTTTTGTTCTTTCCCCCGGAGAAAAGGTTATTTTAATGAGGAACTGTAACTGAGTTACTTTTTGTAATGAGGAACTGTAACTGAGTTACTTTTAACAAGTAACTTTCCTAAAACTGATTCCGAACCACCGTGCAACATGTCTCTAATGCAAGACTTATTGATTGCAAGGTGACAGCGTTGTCTCATTCATAGCAACTATATAACATTCTTACGGCGGCGCCCTACATGATGGTAAGGGAAGTGGTGAGCGGGAAGCGACCAATCCAGCGCGATACAAAACGAAGCAGCCTGCAGAACGAGATGCACGTAGTAGTTCCTCCCCTAGACGTCGTAACTCTCGGCGCAACCGCCGTTTTCCGGTTGGTCTGCGGCGTATCCCCCGCTCCCCACTTCCCTTGCCAGCATGTAGGGCACCCGCCGTAAGTGTAGAAAAGGCCAACAGTTGGCAATCGTGGTTTGCTAGACCAGCTGCAAGAGGATTCTACGCACATAGAAGTAAATGAATCAGTTGCATCAAGAAAATGCATGAAGTCTGTAGCTCAGACCAAATGTTCGAGTGCATCATCGAGAGACGATGCATCAAGTAATGCATGAATTTGTGCATTAAAATGCAGCTCGACACAATAAAATACTTACTTACATTTCCTTTACAAACGATGTACAAAAATGCATCAAAATTGTAAAACTGATTCTTGGTAAAGACCAAAAAAGCACATTTTAGTGCATCAAATAGATTTGATGAATTTAACTTTCTGTGTGTATGGCGCTTGGGAAATTAATTCTTTTCTCTCTCATCTATTCCGACATTTCATGGTCCTTTCCCACATTCACGATGAACCTCAAGAAGGATCAGTCGACGTGACAATATACGAGGGGCAGTCAAATGAAAACATTCATTTGTTTTCGTTTCTTATCTAGTCGATTTCTGCATGTAGAGTTGCACACGAATGCTGTCTTTAGTATATATCCATTGCTGATCCACATATATTTTCAAGTCTTGAGTTAGTGCCTGTATATCTCAGGAATGAGAATATTTGGGATGCACGCGCAGTCACTTAATACCCATTGGGAAGGTATTTCCACCCATCTGTCTGCGAACTGAAGCTCTTCTCCCTTCATTCGTAAACTTGCTGGCGTAGTAATCATGCATAGAGATACTGAATTTCATGTGCCAGATAATTTCCATAAGCTTTAAGGTTCCAGGGGCAGGAAACCACTGCTCGTCCCTGGCGCATATGTACACGTGGGTCGTTCAATATATAAGTTTCCGTATGCTGTAGAAAATTTTATTTTTAAGATACATTAGAAAACTATACATACGTGTGTAGGAGGATCCTTCCTCACTTCTCCACATAATCCCCATAGAGATTCAGGCATTTGTCCCATCGTTGCTCCAATTTGTCCATACCCTTTGCAAGAAAATCAGGGCTCTGGCTATTGAGCACTATTCTCACATTACGCTTCACTTCTTCATCTGTTTCGAAACGGTATCCTTGCAATTTATAGTTTAACACTCGGCACTAAATCGGGGCTGTATAGAGGGTGGGGCAACCGTTTCCACCCCAATTCTTCAATTTTGTGTTGTGTTTGCACTGGTGAGTGGGGGCGAGCGTTATCGTCAAGAAGAATGACACCAGCTGACAGGGACCTGGTCGCTTATATCGAATTGCGTTTTTCAGTTTATCCAATGTTTGACAATAACGGTCAGCATTAATTGTTCTTCCTCGCTCCAAAACGTCCATAAGCAGAACGCCCTTAGCATCCATGCTTCTGAACTCCTTATGACGCGAGCCAGCGTTTTCCGAACAGGCATTTACTTTTCGCCCTTGAGCGCATGCGCCTTCACGTCTGATAACGAATCGATTGTTGTTCCTTGTAGACGAAGGATGGCGCTTGTCAACCATGTGCTTCTTTTTAATGGCATTGCTTTTTATAATACTTTTTTAGCACAGGGAAACTTATATATTGAACGTCCCAAGTATAATAGTAACAAACATGGTAACAAAAAACTCAATATCCTGACCAAGGCGGAATTTATTTTATTTAAAACCTAAACAAAACGTTACGTTTCAACCTTCTAGCAAGGTCTTCTTCAGACTCTGTACCAAATACAAATGAAATAAGGTACAAAACAGGAAGATATATTATATATATACACACACAAAAATCGTTCACCTCCAGACACAAGATTATTAGAAAGTTGTTTATCTGGAACAAGGTATACTGAATATGTAAATAACATAACAGCCGAGTGTGTTGCTGAACCGAAGATGTTCTACTCGTTATTAAATTCGAGAAAACAAAATCCTCGTGTGCCTATGGAAATTGTAAATAATTCTGACACCGCTGTTGGAGATGAAAGAGCAACTTTTTAACACTTTTTTCATGAAAATTTCTCCTCAAAGACAGTTTCCGAACCTCTTCCTCATGTTAAGTCTGTTAGTTCCCACACACACTCTCCTCGGTTCAAAATCTCTCCTCCTCTCTTTCCGACAATGTTCCTTCGCAACACTGCTGACTCCCTGGCTCGCACTCTTTGTCTCTTACTAAACAAGTGTTTTTATGCAGGTGTGTTTCCTGAACTGTTCAAACGTGCAAATGTTGTACCGATCCATACATCTGGAGACAAGCATTCTGTAAAATCTTATCGACCTATCTCTCTTTTGTCACCTCTCTCTCTATCATCTGTGAGGGCCTCCCCCATGGCGCAGTGGTAGCGTCGTTGCCTTGTAATCAAGGGGTCCCGGGTTCGATACCCGGTGGAGGCACAAGTGGTTCGGATCCCACTTTAAACTGTAGGTCCAGTCCCAATTAGCCTTACTGTGCATAAAGTGGACTTAAAACAGCAACTCAAACAAACAAACAACTCTATCATCTGTGAGAAAATAATGAAAGACAGGTTGCTGAAGTTCACATCTCCCCTTATAAATACTGCTCAGCATGGTTTCCTTCCAGGCAGCTTTTGCTTGACCAATCTATCGGAATTACTTTCTCATGTTACTCAGTCTATCTCAAACAATTCCCAGCTTGACGTTATATATAGGGTGAGGCAGTCAAACGGGAAGATTTTAAAAAAATCACAAGAAATAGAGAGAACAAATATTAGTTTTGAACATGAATGTACTGTACATGAGTGGAAATTGCTAGTGCACCTGAAAAATGTTCATTTTTTGAATATGGTGTCAGTAAGATGGCGTCCTAGGTGTTGCACATATTGTCGGAGTCTCAGAGTAAATCCGACCATGACGCTTCGTAGCATCTCCAACGGAATGTTGTGGATCTCTTCCCGAATTCGCTCCTTCAAATTATCCCTGGTTCTTGGAGGGTTGTCCTTTAATATTTTGGAATTGAGCTAACCCCAAAGAAAAAAGTAAGGAGCCCTCAAATCGGGTGAACGGGCAGGCCACGGAATATCGCAGAATGTGCTGATGAGACGACCATGAAATGCGAGTCTAAGCACATCCATAGACACTCTGGCAGTATGGCTAGTTGCACCATCTTGATGGAAGAGTGCTTCTTCATCTGGGTCATAGTCATCGAGGACAGGCAGAAAAAAGGTTATCAATATGTCATCGTAACGTCATGGGCAGATTTACTCTGAGACTCCGACAATGTGTGCAAAACCAAGGACGCCATCTTACTGACACCATATTAAAAAAATAACATTTTTCAGGTTCACTAGCAATTTCAACTCATCAAAAATTAACTAACATTTGCTTTTTCTATTTTTTGTGATTTTTTTTAAAATCTTCCCGTTTGACTGCTTCACCCGATATTTGGACATTTCAAAAGCTTTCGATAAAATTAACCATAATCTCCTTTTCATGAATTACAATACAGATTTCACATTCTTGGTAAACTTCTATCTTTGCTAACAGACTATTTGCATGCACGAGAGCAGCGTGTTATCCTCTCTGGCTCCTCTTCCAGCTTTCTACCCGTCCTGTCCGGTGTCCCCCAGGGGAGTGTCTTAGGCCCACTTTTGTTCCTTCTTTACATGGATGATCTGCCAGACAGACTGTCTTCTCTTCCCATAAATGTACTTCTCTTTGCCGATGACTGTAAACTCTTCAAATAAATTTGATCGGAACACGATTCGCTAATCCTACAACAATCTCTTACAGATCTACTTGCGTGGTGTTGCCAGTGGAAATCTGAATTGAATCCTCAGAAATGCTCCTGCCTCACCATATCCTTAAAAAAGGAACAAACGGACTCTCTTTATACTCTCGAAAACTATCCCATCAAAAATGTTTTCTCTCAAAAAGATCTTAGTGTTATCATCGACGAAAAGCTAAACTTCAATGATCACATTACATATACTACTAAACGAGCCATGTGTCTCCTTGGTATTCTGTACAGGTTCCCTGAAATCCAACACCAATCAGCCAATAGCATATTTTTCAAATCCTTTATCTCTCCCATTCTTGAATATTGCTCCCCCATCTGGAATATGGCTTCTAAAACTAATCTTTCCAGGATTGATTCTGTCCTCAGCTTTTTCCTCGCAATTGCTCGCCATAGAATACCTTCTCTCAGACACCTCTATAAAACAGATATTATGTCTATTTTGAAGATCCAGTCACCACACACTCGTCACGAACTAGCAGACATTACATTTTTGCACAAAATCATTAATGGCAAAATTAAAACCGAATTCCTTGTCAACCAATTTCATCTACGAGTACCTGCACGGCAAACCCGCAACATAAAGCTCTTTCACATTCCCGCTACAAGGCTCTCTCTCCTACAGCGGTCTCTTTGCTATAGGCTGCCCCACTTATATAATAACCTGCCTGTAAATACCGATATTTTCTTGTCAGAACACAGTTTCCGACAATCGCTAAGAATGTACGTGTAACAATTTCTTTTTCTTTTCATCTGCTATCTTGTATTGTTTTGTTTTGTTGTTTTTATTGTTTTTTTTATTATTTTTTTTATTTTCTTCTTGTTGCTACAGTTTCAGTATAAAATGGTCTTTCAGTACTGTATCTGAAACTTTAAGTAAATAAAGTAATAAAATTTCTTTCCAGGCGTTCCAGCAGATGGCTTTCTCTGCCAACTGTTGTTTCAACTGACAGACGATTTAGATAAACATTTCCTTTCATCTGGAACATGGTTGGACTCCTTATCTCACGCTCTTTTTCCTTATCCTTTCTTTCTTCATTCCTCTTCTCCTTCGCTCTTGTCCTTTCCACTCTTTCTAACACTTTCTTCCGTTCTTTGTTTATCTTCAGTCCCCCATTCCAGTTCATTGTGTCTTCTTCCCCTTTCTTCTCTATTTCCATGGCCTCCTTCCATTTTCTCACTAGTATTCTCTTCTCCCTTCCTATCTGCTTAGCTTCATCCCACTCTATGCCATGTCTTGTTTCTCTCGTGTGCTCAAATATAGCATTTCTCTCTCTCTTAAGTCGTACATCATCCCTATGTTCTTTCAACTTGTCTTTCAGCCTCTTTTTCGTTTCTCCTATGTACACACTCTGACATTCTTTACACTTCAGTTCGTAGATAATCCCTTCCTCTTATCTGTTTTCTATTTTCTTGTTTGCATTCTTCGTTATTCTTAACATGCTTCGTCTTCCCTTCTGTAAGTTTTAATACCCGCTTTACTAAGCACTTTTCATATCTTTTCTGTGGTCTTCCCCATACTCCTTATGCCAAACCACCTCTCTTTTCCTTTCTCTTCCACTTTTATTCCTTCTTCTGTTTATGTCCAGTCTATCCTCCTCCTTGTAACCATTCTTTTCCAGCTGTTTCCATAGGCTATTTATTTTGCCTTCTTTTTCACATTCTTTTGTGCATATTTTCTTGATTCTGACCTCCACATTCTTTATATATTTTTTTTGTTTTTGGTTATCATGGAAACAAGGCTTAATGGTGTTGTGAATCTTCCTTGACCAGAGTTGCAGTTTTCAGGTCGTTTTGTAAATAACAGTTGATACCTGATGTAAATTTGACCTAGTCTGTCATAACAATTTTTATCGGACTTTTAATGTTTCATGTGACTCTCCCTCGTGCAATATTGTTGTATTTAAAAAGCTACTTTATGTACATTGGTGCTGGAGCTTAAATAACGTTACACAACACACGGGGAGCGCAGTTGCTATAGCAACGGCCTCTTGTTAGCCTGCTTAGAGTAAACAGCAATTTCTGCGAAACATCTATATCGCGGTATGATTCGGCCAAGCTAAACTCTTTTGTATCCGAAAGCTCTCAAACTACAGTAAAAGTTGTAATTGGCTCTTAAGAAGGTAATAAAACGTCTCAGCCTGGAGTGCTTTCCTCCCATAAGACATGCAGACGAGGTTTCATCTTCTTTCTCTCGAGAGGATGAGGGATGGGGGAGAAATAAGCGGTGTTTTCGCGCATCAAAGCAATGCCCTGATAGCATTAAGTATCACGGAGGGGATAAAGAAAATGAATATTGCCTTAAAGTAAATTAATAGGCCATTAAAATATTTTGAAATACTTTTTTCTCGAAACGTTAGAAGCTGAAAATTGAAGTCTTTGGTATTTTCTTTTAGAACGTTAAGAGTTCTCTTTGCAAAGATATAAGGATGTATCTGAGTAATCTAATGAGATACACTCAGAGAACTAAATGCATCATATCGATTGATGCACCAGAATTCATCGATTGCTGCACTAAAATGTGTTTCATGGCTTCTTCAAAGAATCAGATTCACATTTGATGCATTTGGATGCATTTTTTGGATGATGCATTCTGGTGCATCAAAACGCATCAAGGTGCATCAAAACGCATCAACTGATGCATCAAAGTGCATCTCGACTGAAAGAAATCCTCAGTTGAATCAAATGATTCCCTTTGGTGTTTCTTTCAAGACATAGAAAAATGCACCCAAATGCATCAAATGTGAATCTGATTCTTTGAAGAAGCTATGAAACACAATTTAGTGCATCAATCGATGCATTCTGGTGCATCAATCGATATGATGGATTTAGTTTTCTGTGTGTACAATACTGTACAGTCAACGGCAATAGTGAATTGGACACCTAGATCCTGGAATGCTCGCTTACCTGCAAGGCGTTGTGTGTGTTGCCTAACATTACGGCGGTAAGTGGATTTTAATACCAAATTGTCAATGGTAACTTCTACCAACACAGTAGTATTAAACTCAGAAACATAATGTAATAATGCACCAATTAACACACACATATGCCATACGTAACGCACACAAACAAGCCCGTGACTATGCAAACAATTGAAATGGAATTTTTCAGTGCGAACTGAACAACATCATTGATAATGGTTTTTCCAGGTTCTATTCTTGTGCGTCGCTTCATCATTTTTCATCATATCATCATCATCTTTGCTATTAGCCAAAAGTGGACAAAATCGAAGTAAAATAAACCAAATCAACCAATCAGTAAGTTGACATTTTTTAAATTTATTTTTTATTTTTTACCTGTTATAATAGAATTTACACAAGCCATAGCCAGAAGTGCCGTATGTCAATGTCTGCAAATAATATGCGCTGTTTTGACGGAGTTTTCAATAATGCCTTCATATCCGCCAGAATGTAGTCTTACTGAGAACAAAATAATTCTCGCATTCCCTTTCCAAGCGTTAATTTCTGCGAAAATATAAAATGAGGGGACTGCTGTAAAAAAAAACCTTTTTTTAAATAAAAAAAACAGGAGAAAGGTTTTTGCGTTTGCCTGTGTAACTTGATTGTACTTGCAAGCTTATAGAAGTATGTATACACCGAGTTCTTTTTTGGACATTTTTGCATACTGACAGGTAGAAACACTGCAACGTGTTTTATTTCCTTCACGCACATTACATTTCACTGTTGTGCGATATGTATTGCTTTCTCATAGTTCTCGAAACTTTCTGTTTCTTGTTCTTCGATTCTTTTAGGTTGTTTTTTTGCCCACCTCTTCCCATAACAACGATGCCCGGCCTACGCCACGTGTCAATAGGATTCTTCCTCTTGGCGTAGACGCGAAACAAGCACCTGTCACAGCACGTGTAAGACTTCTGCAAGACTTTCTTTCATGCAGTTTTGTATACTCATTTATGGCAAGTAGGACATATTCCATTCACTCTAGTTCTTTTCCGCGATCAGAGATGACGCTACTTATTCGTTATCAGCATTATCTCATTTTCGCCTGCGGAGTGAGATGTGGCTTTCTTTAAGCAGTCCCCCTAAATGTAGAGAAAAATGTATGTGATAAATAGACCATGTTTCCATTGAACACAATAATATTTTGTACGTAGTGTTCCAAACTTGCATACTTCTGCACTAATGGAACCAATGTTTTTAGCGCCAAAGATCAAGACGGCAAAACATGCTTACTTTCTTGCGCCTAAAAATTTCTTTTCGAAGTGAAACATGTGAAGAAAGCAATATGGCTGGGACTTTGTCTAAAATACAGTGTTTGTTTACTCAAATCTGGTGTTGGTGTTTCTCGCGTGGCATTCATTTGAAACGCAACGTAATTGTTTTCCACTTTGTGTTGCCCGATGCTCATACTGATTACATTGTCCACTGTAGCTCACGTGTAGGCAAAAAACCGGCCATAGACCAAGATGGAAAATTGTTTTTTGGATCTAAATGAGCGAAGAATGTATATATTTCAACACATTTATACATTTGTGTCTCTCTAACACTATTTGCAGACGGACAGACAGTGTTACTACTCTCTGTCCTCTTTTAGAACAATAACAGCCCTGCAATAAAAACGTAAGTGGTCATCGAACAGCTTATCAAACTGAATCGACGTCCGTTAGATTATGCTAGAAAGATGCATAAAGTATATCTACTGGACGTATATAAAAGACGCAATAGTATGCTCCTTCCGGGGCCAGGTACGAAATCATCCGCAAAAAGAGCCTGGATGTGCGCTCGCCCCTGATGAAGCGTTACGATCCACTTGTTTTTGTGGTTGTATCCCGAGGAACCGCTGAGGTCGAAATGTCCCCCCGTTTTTCCTCCACTGTTTCTTTTGACTGTATTTACTTCCTTTCCTCTCTCTCGCTTTCTTTACGCGCTATAAAAATTGATAAATGCGATTGGAATGGGACCAAAAGTGGCCATTCCAGAGGGAAGCACGCGCGTCCAGTTAAATCGACGCTGACCGAAAAGGGAGGACAAAAAAGCTCCACATCGGCTTCCGACAAAATCACTCCGCGTGCTGCGAGCCTCGCCCTTCTTTCGCGCGAATTTGCTCCCGAAGCCATCAACAAGGCTGTATCGTAGGCGCTACAGTGTGTATCTAGAGACAGTTTTAACGAGAGTCACAATTCGTTGCGTTATTACGATGTGTGCAGCGTCTTGCCGAAATCCACGACTACCACGTGCTCTCAGAATATAGCTTCTAGGCGTTTTGCCAGGTTTTTTCAATTGGAGATGCCTTAAAACAAATTGGTTAGGGGTGGTAATTTTCCTTCCTCTTTAACACATAGTAACATAACAAAAAATTGACAACCCTTAATAATTTGAATAATTTGGTATTATCTTTCTTTCTTCTTCTTTCTAATATATAAAAATGGATCTCGTATGTATGTTTGTTCCGGCACTACTCTCGAACGCCTGGAGCGATTTCAACCAAACTTGGTACACGTATCACTTGCAATCTGGAAAGAAATACTGTGGGGGTAAGACACCTCTGGCACCCCTAGGGTAGGGGTGGGAAGGGGTCAAATGCAAAAATTATCGAAAACGACCGATATTAGTGTGGAATCCTTAGTGTTCGGGGCCGCTAAGATGAATAGTGACACTCCCAATACCGTTCAACTCAAAGTTCATTTTACACTATGGTTAGAATTCATTTTATTCCTGTCTAATAGAAGATTGGGATAAGTAAATACCCGGGCAACGCCGGGCAATCAGCTAGTTAATTATATATTACAAAGAAAAGCAATAAAGTCATTAAGAGAAATAAAATTATTTAACATTCTAGCAGAATATCCTAAACGGCGCATTCCAGCGTTGCGTGGGTGACATTTCACACACAAAATGTAAGGTTCTAGACATGCGGTTGGATTAAAATATGCATAATGAACTGATTTCATAGAAGTTTGAGGTACTTTGAGGTGTGTGCTAACAAAACCTTGAATATGATGACAGTTTGAATGCATGAAAAGTATTCACGTAAATGTGTTACGTGTGTGTAGCGAAGTTTGACTACATTTGTGTGTGAAACATACAGGCTTAATTGTTGTTGGTGAAACATGCATTCACAAACATTTAAACCTTAATGCAATTAAAATAATATAATTTGCAGATTTTTCATTCTGTTGTTTATAAAATGTAGGATTTGTTTCTGTGGTATACCCCAAACAAAGAAATGAGTTAGCTCAAAATAATTAGTACTGGAGTTGGATCAGAATTCGCCTATCATTTTAAATTAAAAAAAAGTTGAATTCAAGATGGCGGAACCAAGATGGCGGTCGTCCCCGTGACATACTCCAAAAGGTGTCCCCCTAAGCGTATTTTGTATCGCCCATATTAAATTCCATGAAAATACATCACTGCGGATTTTACAAGGGGTGGTAAGGGACTTCTGATACACCCTGAATAAATAGTTATACGAGTTGAGAAGGTCACAGAAAATAAATAATAATTTTAATAACTAAAATTTAAACTAATAGAAAGTCCAAAGTTAGATGAAGTATGGGAGGCAGTCAAGATATTGAAAAATAGTAAAGCACCTGGTATAGATAACTTGCAAGCAGAGCTGCTTAAGCATGGAGGCGAGAGTGTCATTAGAGGCTTGAAGGAAATAATAAACATAATCTGGAAAAAGGGACAGATGCCAAGTGAATGGAAGACGAGTATCATAGTACCTATCCACAAGAAAGGGGACATGATGGAGTGTGCAAACTATCGTGGAATTACATTGTTGAACGTTGCATATAAAGTATTTGCAAGAATTATATATAAAAGACTACTACCATATGTAGAAAAGTGCATTGGACCATATCAATGTGGGTTCAGGCCAGGGAAATCTACAATTAACCAGATATTCACCTTAAGGCAAATACTGGAGAAAACGCTGGAGTTTGGGATAGGAACGCACCATCTATTTCTTGATTTTAAATCTGCATACGATAGTATAAACAGGACCCAACTATATCTGGCA
Source organism: Lepisma saccharinum (assembly GCF_977018435.1). Taxonomy (NCBI): domain Eukaryota; kingdom Metazoa; phylum Arthropoda; class Insecta; order Zygentoma; family Lepismatidae; genus Lepisma; species Lepisma saccharinum. The sequence continues at coordinate 19,162,576 of NC_139245.1, forward strand.
ATGAAAGATCTCGGAATTCCAATAGGATTAATAAGAATGGTGAGGATAACTATGGAGGGCTCTAATAGTAAGATAAGAGTAGGAGGACAACTCTCAGAACCTGTTGAAATAGAAAATGGACTAAGACAAGGCGATGTGCTGTCCTGTTTGTTGTTTAACATTGCCTTAGAGAAGGTTATACGGGAAGCTCGGGTGCAAATTAGGGGTACCATATATTATAAGTCAATCCAGATACTTGCATATGCAGATGATGTGGACATAGTAGGAAGATCTCTACATGCAGTGGAAGAAGCATTTCTGGCCATAGAAAGGGAAGGAAAAAAGATGGGATTGGTGGTGAATGAAGGGAAGACTAAGTACATGGCAGCAGTCAAAGCACACAGATATAATCCATCACCGACCATAACAATGGCTAATTATACATTTGATAGAGTGGATACCTTTATCTACCTGGGTTCTGTTGTGACATATGAAAATGATTCACAGGAGGAAGTAAAGGCACGACTTATAGCAGCGAATAGGGCCTATTATGGACTACAGAGACATTTTAAGAGCACCATATTGTCCAGAACAACTAAGTTAATACTTTACAAGACACTGATAAGACCTGTATTGACTTATGCTGCGGAAACTTGGACCAGTTCAAGGAAAGATGAAGAGTTGGTAGAGACCTTTGAAAGAAAGATATTACGAAGAATATTGGGACCAGTATGTGAGAATGGAAAATGGAGAAAGCGATTTAATAAGGAGCTCTATGACTTATATCAAGAACCAACAGTTATTGGTGTAATAAAGGCGTCTAGATTAAGATGGGCAGGTCATGTGATGCGCATGAGTGATAGTGACCCTGCAAAGAGAGTGATGTTGGATAGCCCAGGTGGACAAAGGAAACGAGGAAGGCCTAAATTAAGATGGGTGGATGGAGTGGATGAGGATGTTCGGAAGCTCCAGTATAGAAATTGGAAAGTTGTGGCGAAAGGTAGAGATAGATGGAGACAAATCACAGAGGAGGCCAAGGTTCATCAGTGGACTGTAGCGCCATAAGAAGAAGAAGAAGAAAATTTCCCCACAACTTCTAAAGCTTTTCCGTGTACAATGGGATCCATGTGCAAATTTACCGTGCAAATTATCCATGACTATTTTCATTATTTTTTCTCTTACACGCTATGTGTTTTTAAGCGATGGATGCTGGTGCAGAAGTTGTCAACAGCTTGTTTTGAATTTTCTTCTAAGTCTTGAAGCTCTTATTGGGTCAAATAAAGTGAACGAACATGTTGATGGACAATTTGTACGGTAATACTCATGGATCCCACTGTACACGAGCAGATAAATATTAAAATCAATCTTATAGTTTTTTCTGAACGCATACAATCTATTATAAGATAGGTATCGCAGTTCTTCGCCTATGAACTCAGAGAAGTCATCTAAGCGGATTGATACCAAATTCCTAGAATCTTTAATCGTTAAGTGTGTGTCATCTTTTTATGCGCACAATTATCTCAGGTGGGCCTGCCACAGAATAGACTCTAAATGCTTATCAACACCTCCACAAGCGACAGAAATCAATTTCTCAGCGTTCTTCCCTTTTATGAGCAGGTTTACAGGTCATATATTTGCCATGTGAAATCCGACAAGCATAAATTTTGTAGCTCCAAGATCCTGTCGCGCGGAATTTTGCTTCAGAGCGCTCTTTGGAACTTGACGCAAGCGACTCCACCGGAATCTTGCAAGAAACTGTCTCCTAATGGGAAATTAATGCAGTGACTGTGGGGAAGTGAAGGGGAGAGGGTAGCAGCGTGTGCCTTCTTCTTTTGAAGGGAGGAGAGTTCGCGTGCGGGAACTGGGAAGGGAAAAAGAACAGACGTCTTGACAAGTTTCGCGGCGGCAAGTCTTTGTACATGAATGTGGACAAAGCCGTGCTCTGCTCTCTTTTTTTTTATGTCACGATCAGGCCCGTAGCCAGGATTTTATTTCGGGGGGGGAGGAGGCTCATCCCTAATCAGCAGAGGCGGGCAGGCCATTAATTAAACTCGATTAGTACAAATAATAATGACAATAATAATAACTATTACAACGGTTATAATTGTGATTTCACAATAACAACTATTATAAGTTATTAAAAATAAACCAATTTTAATCCAAATTTATTGTTATTATTATGATATAAATGGAGGAACCTTGCTATTGAGTGACATTATCTTACATTTTGTACAGTTAGTGTACTAAAGTTCATAGTTATTGTACTTCGTTATTAACTTTCACAAACTACGTTAAAAAAAGACTTTAAAAGTTAGGGGCAAATTTTACTCATGCAGTTTATATTGTGTGACCTTTCACAAAGAGAACTATAAATTTTGGGAGCTGTGGATCCATTTATTCTTTGGATTAAATTGTAGAATACAAAAATATAAGCTGATTGCTCTATTATACACTACTTTTTTTCGCTCTAATGTTTAATCTTGCTAAGGAAGTAACATTAATTACCACTATACACTATTTAAATTAGATATTTCTAGGATTTCTGGGGGGCTTGAGCCCCCTTAGCCCTCCCCCTGGCTACGTGAATGGTCATTTTCTTCTGAGTAGTGTAGCCATTGCAACGGAACACAAATTCTTATCCTGTAAACTCTTCCTTGCTCCTTGGAAGTATAAAAATGTGTAGGAGGTTTTTACAGTAAGTTTTTAATAGCAACTTCTACACCGCCGTAGATTTATTCAACACACATAACGCCTTGCAGGGAAGCGAGTATTTCAGGATATAGGTGTACCAGGTTTTTGCTGGTGCCTGTACACGAACAGTCAACATTCTGTAACTATTATGTGGACGAAACCGTGCTGTGGGTCAACCAATCATTTTGGTTATAAAGGTATCGCTTTGAGGTATCTTTTTAATAGTGCGACCATTTCAACCGTCCACAAATTCTTATCCTGTAAACTCTTCCTTGCTCCTTGGAAATATAAAAATGGTTTTACTATTGTAGAAGGTTTATTCGATGGTTTCTATCGCAATAGTTCATTCTGCCATAAACATTTCTGGAAAACCAAACTCAGGAGCGTATATTCCAGGTTAGCTGGGCTCTCTGCCTCAAGTCTAGAATGTAAAGTACTGAAGAAAAATCAATTGGGAACTGTGAATTAAACTGATTTCAAAAAGACGATAAAGGCGATTCTGAAGTTGGCAACCTAAATTCTTAGGAGTTGGCAACCTGAATTTTTATAAGTTGGCAACCTGATTTTTTATAAGTTGCCAACATGAATTTTTATAAGTTGGAAACCTGACTATCGTTGGGGTGGCAACGTTGATTCCTTGAAGACGTGGAGATTGAGCCTAGTCTTCTCCCCTCCTCCATAGCCTAGGATCACTCAAGTGTCATACTGAACTAGTGCAGGTCTCAGACTAAGCATACGTCACTGACCAAACTCTCTTGGGTTTGTGGTAATGAAACAGATTTCTCGCATTCTTTATAGTTGAACGGATGGATCAATAAGTTAAATTTTTTGGTATGGCCATTTTAAGCCCTTCAAAATATACGAAGGAAAATCTTATGTAAAACCCTTACATTCAAGTTAAAAAGGGGTGTAAATAACCTCTTGAGAGACTTTAAAATTGTAAGGTTGTAAAGGGACCTCGTTTAATATCTAAGAAACTAAAAGTTAAAATATACAAAACAGTAATTTTGCCTGTAGTATTATATGGATGTGAAACTTGGTCCCTTACATTGAAAGAGGAACATAAATTGAGAGTATGTGAAAATAAGATCCTTAGGAAAATATTTGGACCTAAAATGGATGAGGAGACAGGTGAGTGGAGAAGGTTACATAATTTAGAACTACATAATTTGTATTCATGTCCAGATATTATTAGAATAATTAAATCAAGAAGACTTAGGTGGGCAGGCGATGTGGCACGAATGGGAGAGGAAAGAGGAGTTTACAGGATTCTTGTTGGGAAACCTGATGGTAAGAGACCTGTAGGAAGGTCAGGACGAAGATGGAGGGACAACGTTGAGATGGACCTAAAGGAAATCGGTAGGGATGGAAAGGAGTATATAGATCTTGCTCAATATAGGGACAGATTGAAGGTCTGTGTTGCTGCAGCCATGAACCTTTTAAGACCGCTAGAGAGTTAGTTAGTTAGTTAGTGTAAAGGGACCTGCATTGGACAAATACAACACTAGAACCTTTCTCAGAAACAGGGTATGGGACCGCTCACTTGCAACACTTAAAATGAAGTAGTTATATTACTATTGTTCACTTCCAGAGAATATTATCCATTGCTCACAAGTAGGTGGTCCTGGTGATAACTGCACGAGAAAGAAATATTTTATATATATATATAAAAATGGATGTGTGTGTGTATATATATTTGTTTGTTCCGTCATAACTCTCGAACGCCTGGAGCAATTTCAACCAAACTTGGTACACGTATCACTTGCAATCTGGAAATAAATACTGTGGGGTAAGACACCACTGGCACCCCTAGGTGTGGAGTGGGAAGGGGTGACATGTATAAATAATTGAGAACCACCGATATTAAATTCCGCACAGACAGACATCCGTGACTCTATGCAATCCGCACAACGATAGTGTTTCTCGGGTTGTCTTACATTCAGGCTGCGTTGCGAATGGAATCCATAGTTTTCGTGACACTCGCAATGCGGTTCAACTCCAAGTTCATCACCTATGGGCATGGGGGGTGAGAGGGGGTGAAAAATAAAATGCCACAAATGAACTAGATTAGTGTCGAAGCCATAGTTTTCAGAGACGCTTTCACGATCTCATTTAAAATTAGTTACATTTTACACTATAGTTAGAATTCTTTACTTTCCTGTCGAATACAACGCCGGGTAATCAGCTAGTATAAGATATATTTGAAACTTGTGTAAAATTGTACATGTATACCTACAGAGATAATATTACCACCTCCTCAGACTCTTAATTTTGAAGACTAACTGAAGATTTATTGGTATTACTGAAATGGTCGTGACATATTATTTGGCATCATAGCAAGGCTCTGATTGGACGATGATTTTCACGATATGTCCATAACCAGCCATGTCAGTGGGTGGCCGAGGGGCTGTAGAGTTGACTCAGGAACCATGAGGTTCCGAATTCGAGCCCTGGTTTTCCTTTCAGAGAGTATCTTCTTCAACTTTATCATGTCACTAGTGGCGATTAGTCAAAAGTGGTAGAGAAGTGACGTAAAAATAAGACAAATTTAAGTGTAATGGATAATTGAGCTTTCTTGTTTTGTGGGCACACACATCACACCGAAGCGATACGCGACGCAAGTCGAACGAACTAATCAACGCCATCGTTTCACACCGTAGCGGCATGATACGTTGGTTACAACCAACTGGTGACACGTGCCTCGTGTCTCTTCGGCGCGAAATCTCCCTAATACGAAGAATAGAAATGTCCAAAAGAAGAATACACAACGTTGATCAGAAAGTAAATTTCCTGAAAGGTCTAGTCTCAACCTAAAACTTGGGGAATTGTGGATAGTACGAATTTGCACAGGAACAATCCTCTAATAAAGAGAATACAGTTCAGCACACTTGTGCACCGCATCCCGAATAACAAAAGAACAGCAAGACGACCTCAAAACCCTTACTTTCTCCTCCCGAAGCTAAAAACTAGGCTAGAAGGAGGCAACAAGATGATAAAAAGAAGAGATTACCGACGCTCTGAAGCAAGATTAGAATCGAACCCCGAAACGTGGCCAATGTTCTCGAGGAGGTTTCATAACCAATAAACCCCTTCCCAGGAGTGGGTTGCTCAAAGAATCACGTTTCCCTTTGTCGACAGATCCTCTCGTCTCCAAATGACAAACGGCGGGCGGGGCTTTCGGGGTTAAGCCCGCATTAGGAACTCTTTAATAATATATGGGCTGCGAAAAGTAGTGCGGACGAACCACGCAGCCCACATTTCTGTCTTCCTCGATTATGAAGAGCAAGCGAGAGCGGAAGCCTTTGTTTTCGTTGTGGTATCCTTGTCAAAAGACTCGTTTTACAACTTTGTACGTTCGTAAACTTGGTTCCGCGGATGCATACATATTGCTTTTAATTCTTGGTTGTTTTTTTCTCCTCCACGTGGAGATCGTGCTGGTGCTAACGAGCTCTCTGCTCTTTTTTGCGAAAAAGCGACGTTCGATTTTACACTAAGTGGTGGAACGTACATGAGATTCCAACTCTCTCATACCGTCTCTTTTCTATATCCTCTCCTGTCTATAAAGGGTTTTCAAATAAGAATGATATGATATTGAAATTAACTGGCAACAACGATTCAAATGTTATAACTGTCACTAGTTGTCATTTGTGTTTAGTATACTGTGACAATTCATCATGGCTAAATACACGCTTCAAGAACGTTTGGTTATTATCCAAAAGTTTTATGAAAATAGACGTTCTATTGAACTTGAAACGGATCATAATTTTGGGCAAAAAAATATTTTCAGATGAATCTCATTTCTGGTTAAGTGGATATGTTAACAAACAAAATTGTCGTTTTTGGTGTGAAAACAATCCACAAGAGATTCACGAGAAGCCCTTGCATCCGCAAAAGATCACTGTATGGTGTGGTTTATGGCATGATGGCATCATCGGACCATTTTTTGTTTTCCAAAACGAGGTAGGAGATGCAGCTACAGTGACTTGTGAGCGGTACCGATTGATGTTAACAGATTTTTTGGTGGCCAAATTTAGATGAAATTGATTTGGAGGACATGTGGTTCCAACAAGACGGTGCCATAGGTCACACTGCTAATGCCACTATCAACATATTGCAAGAACAGTTTGGTGAAAGCATAATTTCAAGAAATGCAACTGTTAGTTGGCCTCCAAGAAGTTGTCACTTAACTCCTTTAGATTGCTTTTTGTGGGGTTATTTGAAATCTATAGTCTAAGCAAACAGACCACGAACCCTTCATGCATTAAGATTGAACATCGAACGCTGCATTCGTGACATTAGGCCCAAGTTATTGCACAAAGTCATCGAAAATTGGGTTCATCGAATTCTCTCGTGTGCACGAAGTCGAGGTGGACACTTAAATGATGTGGTATTCAAAACATAATGTAATAAACTATGCTTCAAAATAATATTAAAAGTTTCGTTGTATCTGAAATAGTTCTTATTTTATTACAGTGTAAAATCATATCGTTCTTATTGGAAAACTCGATATAATACCTGCTCCGAATATTGACAATTTCTTGCCAGACAAGTTTCCGACAATCGTTAAGAATATGTGCAAACTTGATTGTTGTGACACGAGACACACTTAGTACCCTATATCGTTTGCGTACATTGCAATTCAAATGAGTTATTGTGCAATGGCGCAACAATAAAAAGTAAATACCATTATGGGTCGTTTTCGACCCGGGGGCTTATGTATGGGTTAATATTTAAATGTAATCCACTTTTATTCGATAAAAACAATTGTGCAAGGCATACTAGAACATAATATCGTGTGTACATAAACTCCAGACCCACTTTGAAAAATTTATTTGCAACAACCTATCAACTTTTCACCATTAGGAATACAAAATAATTGTAGAGAATACATGAAAGTTATTTTACATGACAATTTGGTTACAAATGCTCTATGTGGGAACCGTGGGTGACCCGACAAATGTCTACACGGTAATCAAATTCCTGCCATGTCTTTTGTGGCTGTTGCTTGCTCAATTCTCCCCCTAAGTTCCACAATATCACGTGGAAGAGTAGGGACATAAACAAGGTTCTTCGCATATCCCCATTAAAAAAAATCGCAGGGGGTGATATCGGGGTACCTAGGTGACCACTTCATCACACACTGGTCACCTTTTCCCGCACGACCAATACAGCGGTTGGGCATCTCTGCGTTCAGAAATGCCCGAACAGCACGGAGGAGCTCCGTCTAACTGTAGCACATAGTTTTCTCAATCATTGTTCAACAGCATCTTTAACCAATTCTGTAACATTTCAAGAAACGACTGCCCAGTTACAGTTGGTTCTGGAAAAAAGAAAGGGCCATACAATTTTTTGGCGAGACAAAGCACAAAAAACGTTAACCTTTGGAGAATCTCGCTTGTGTTCCACAATGGCATATGGGTTTTCCAGTCCCCAAATTCTACAATTGTGCCTATTTACCTTCCCACTTGTATGAAATGTAGCCTCGTCACTAAAAATTACCGCATTCACAAAATCACCATCTTTTTGTTGCAATGCACATCAAAAATCAAATCTTCTGTCTTTATCTTGGGGGATATAACTTTTGTATTAACTGAACTCTATACGGTTTCAAGCTCAAATTTCGACGTAAAATCTTCCATACAGTCATTGTTGGCATATCCAGCTCAGATGACGCTCTGCGTGTAGATTTCGTGGCGTAAATGCTTCTCTCACTCGTTCAATGTCACCTTCACTCACGCCTGACCTACCATACCACCTCCTTTCTTGGCACACAAGTACCCAGCGTTAACAAATTTTCGATACCAATTGAGGATCGCCTTTCTGGTAGGAGGTTCTTTCCCATACTTGGTACTAAATTTCCGTTGGACATCTGTAGAACTTTTTGATTTCTCAAATTGTAGCACACAAAAGGCCTTCTCAGGTTGAGAAATCGCCATGATGAATCTGGCACTAAATAGCGGCAGAAAATGGAACTACTAGAAACACCTGCAATACAAAAAAAAAAAAAAATCAACTTTACTCTTTAAAATAATCTACTTTGTTACTCGACAGTGCTAACATTTTGCTTACAATAAATTTTTCAAATTGGGTAAGGAGTTTATGTACACACTGTATTAAATCACAAACGTCCAGAGATGAATTAGTCAATAATTGGTGCATTTCGAAGATTGATGGTTTCGTTAATTAAAAAAAAGCACCCACAAATTTCTAACTACTTTAGAAGCACCCTGTGCATTTGCTTGAGCATCATTTTTTGGCAACTACAATTTCGGCATGGCACCATTAATAAAATGATTTTCATTAATATGGACATGCACATTTATGAGTATGAACAAGTTAATTACATAATGTTCACAAAATCATAATGCAAACCCCATACTTCCACGCTCGATTGTCTATTTCGGTTTATGTACCCTGATAATGTCCATGAATAATACTCTGGAATCATACTTGAGGCGAGGGGATAAAATTCCAGGGTGGATAAACGCTGTGTAATGTTTACCATGTCAAGCCTGTCATTGGTGTTTACTAGGCGCGTCAGTATACGTCATCCGCTGATCTGCAAACAAGAAATTAGCCATACTTGTGTGCATCCCCCTGTCGCGTTCGATTGACAAAATGACAAGGGCTATTGAACAAAGTGAGTATGTGCAGTTTTGGGTGCATAAAAGAGGGTTGTATTTTACAGGGTTGAGTTGGGAGAAATGAAATACTTGTAATGAACAAGCAGCGGCTTGTTTCAGTTAGCCTACTTCTTTCATGTAGGGAGTAACAACTTTAGCAGTAATTTTTCTATTATTTTCTCAAAATATGTATACATACGAGATTTGTTGCGAGGGTGAGTTTTTTCTTCTTTTGCGAGAAAAGGTCTTTATATTGAATACGTTACACGAATTATATCCAGAGGAAAGTAATTGTAAAAATGACTTTTCAGTTACCCTCTAAATTAAAGTTAACTGTGTCGTGGTGACGCTGCGTATGCAAATGAACTGTATAGTTTATAAGACCTTTGGAATTGTCAATATGTTTGAACTAACAGATTGTGTTTTGTCTTTTAGACACGGAGTTAGTTATAAATTGTTAAGTGGCAGTTTGATGTTAAATAAATAACATTGGATTATGCCGTGCATACCTTTTAAAATCTACTCGACGCCTTGAGTGCAATCTGCATGTTTTGAATACAGAACAAACTGTAACTTAGTTACTTTAAAAACTCAATAACGATATAATTCTAACTTTTCGAGCGAAATAGCTTTAACCCAGTTAAATTCACACTGTTTGTCATATCGTTTTGAGTGATTAATAAGTTACTGTCATTAACGATAACTTGTACGACACATTTCGCATTTATATATAAAGAGAATTTTTATCCACATTAAGAGATCTCTGATGTTTTCTCATGTAAAAACGCGCTGTGGGTTCAGACGCCAGAGCTTTGTTGGTCTGCAAAAAGGGAGTACTCCGTGGAACGGCAGTTGACATTTTGGTGTCTTGAGACACCCTTTACATCCCTTAAAACATTAGGCTCTACAGGTCTCCGTGATGGAGTGGCGGATGTGTTAACCATCGTGCTACGACGCCAGGGATTCCTGGTTCGAATCCTTACCTGGGCATGGGTGTTTTTTGTATGTCCCTTCATCAATTTCATCATATCACTCATCCTCATCATCGCGATTAGCCAAAAGTGGCAGACATGCGAATTAAAACTAACCAAACCCTGTATGGCCTTATATGGCTCTTTATATGGCTCTTATACAATTTAAATAATAACTCAATTTGCTATAAAGTTCAAACACTAAGAGCTCTAAAACTCAGAAAGCTAAAATTGAGGCTAAAGCCGTTAACAAAAACATAGTGGAAAAAGGCAAAGCCAGTCCTGTTGTCTCAGTTGGTTCAACAATCAAGATTAGGCACATGTTCGTTTATGTGCGAAAAGGCAACGAATGAGCTCTCTCTCATAAAAGCAACATTAACAAGAAAATAACATGCTTTCTGTAGTCTATATAAGGATAATGTAGACTTTACTTTAAAATGCAATCATTAAAATACACTTTTCATATTTCTTATTTTAGAAATGCCTTCTTTGTTATAGTAACGTCGTTTGTTCCTCTTATATGCCAACTATGAGTACATCACTGACATTATTGGATACATAATCCAAAGTTAAAGGAAACAAGGTCTTCACCTAACGTTTCAGGAAACAACGTGAGAAGTTTGGCACTACAGCACTACTTGAAACATGGAGATGTAGCCCACGCTACCCCTCTTTCGAAGGAAGTGTTCGCCACAAGAGTGAATGCTATCACTAGCCCTTCCACTGGTATATAATATTTTTTGTACTCTTGCTTTCATTATAGTTCCTCGTTCTTGACCTGCCGATAGGAGTTGCTAACGGGCGCATCTCTAATACTATGCACATTTCGGCCATCTGTTTCGTAACAATCTCCTCCTTCACTGTTCTGAATCGCAGAATCCGTTCCTTATGCTCCACTCGCTTCGCACGAGTTACGAAGAGCCAAGCACACAACAACATCCGTCCATGGCTGTAATTGCCTCCATATCATGTGTTGGGAGTCGTAAAAGTCACCTTAATGCCCTGAAAAACATGGACGTTTCGCGTCTAAGGTATTAAGAGTGGCCAGGCAGTGGGTTGTTATTACAGTAAATCGTAACGGTTCATAACATAGGAAACGATGGCCAATTTGCACATATAATTGCGCGGCTCATCCAGGGCAAAACATGGCTCGCGGATGCTCTTAACCAATCACTGGGAAGGACTTCCTCTTGACGCTCAGTGTTGCCAGAAAGGGCTAGTAGAAATGAGCTAAATTGCACCAAAACATCTTGAAATGAAAACTAGATCAAGAGATGGCGTTTATGGTTCTTAATTCTATGAGCTATTTAGATGCCAGAACAACAGACTTGCACCTCGGTAACATTTCGAAACTTAGGCAAAATATAACCAAACCTTTGTAAAAATATGTGGAAAGTGTTGAAATTGAAGAAAATGAAAGGAAGTTACTTTACATATCCCTAAAAAACACAGTACATATCTACGTCGAACACTCCCCCCCAAAAGGAGGGGATCCAAATAGTGACCAGGATACTACATATATCATCTCATATATGGCTTTCTGTTCGTTCTATTTTGTTATCTCTCGGAATAATGAGATTTAGCTTTATTATATTTTTTTATTGTCGTTTGGTACGCATTTGCAGAGCCAAGAAAGACATTTGTTGCTGCAAACCAAACAATTAAACTTCACAATATTACATAGAGAAGAGGTAATGTTGCATCGTCATCCGAAAGAAGCAAGTCGGAAAGGTTAACATAGCGTTCAGTTACTACAGTTAGTATGCCAAATGCTATTTTTTAAATTTAGTTTTTGGTATAAATAAATTGATGGTATTTCAATTTGAAAAAAAATGTTACAGTATTACCGCTTCAGTAGAGTCTGTGTACCTGTATATAATTAGAGTGGAGTTTATTCTAATTAACAATTTGTGGTTGCTACGTTGTTTTCATCAAATTCAAGTAGATTCAATTTTGTATTAACAGTAGCAAAAATCCACAGAACAGATATTCAGGACATTAGTCTTCCAGAACATTTTAATCCAAAAGGTTTTAGGGCTAGGTATTTTTCTAGGTATTTTATTATTTCAAGTTGGCAACCCTGCAATACTTAGAAACTGTCGTATTGGTAAATAATTGTGCACATCAAGGCAAAGGTGTTAGTTATGTCTTCTCGCTCGTACATTTAGCTGTAACTTTGTTGTAGGAATGAACAATGAAGGTTTACTAAACTGGTGAATTCCGCAACGCTAAGCTAAAAGAAAAGCAGAAGAGGCAGATTTGGCTTCAAAAGACACAGGTTGGCAATATTGTTCATGCTTTTTTTGCCGTTAATAACCTAAGAACAGGATAATGTGAGAAGTTCGATTTTTTCTTCTTTGGAAATCCTGTGAGTATTTGACGGGAAAGGCTTGTTAAGTTGTAAAACTTTTAAAATATTACACTCCGACATGAAACATGGAGTCGGCCGGTAGATATTTGAGGCTGACTTTCATGGTAGGTGGCTGACACGAAAATTGCGCGCTGCAACAATGCATAACGGAGCTCTATGTTGTTTCAGTGCAGGAGAACGTTTCAAGCCAAAGAGATGCGCAGGAAATGGGCTGCAAGCCAGGAATCCCTAACACGGGTCTTTGTGTCGAGTCAAAGAGCCGCAACGTTGATTGTGTGCAGAAACACTTCGTATGCAAAAGGTGTGGTATTGTACGGATGCGGTATCTTGGTCCTCGCTCTGTGCGGCAAATCTTGGAAGGGCAAGAGCAAATTGAGCTTTTCTATTCTTGGGGTGGTGGTTGAAGGAATGTTTGAGTTTCTTTTTCTTTCACTTTCATGCAAAGATAAGCTAATTGGGACTGGACCTACAGTCTAAAGTGGGATCCGAACCACCATGTGCCTCCACCGGGAAGCGAACCCGGGACCTCTTAATTACAAGGCGGCGAAGTTACTACTACGCCATGCTTGATGGGATGTAATCCACTGTTGGATGTAAGGTTATCCGTTCAAGTTCACTTTATGTTTAATCGGAACTGAAACTAGCCCAAAATAGGATCCGAATCCGGGACTCCTTGATTACAAGACGAGAGCGTTAATAGAACGCATGTTGTATCCAGTTATCGATACATAATAATAATTGTAGTTACTAGAAGAAAGCTAAAGAGATTATGAAAGCTACATATTCATTTTCTCATGCAAATTTGGGGCATCCTCGATGACGTCGTCCCATTGTAATCAAGGAGTCCCGAAGGGCCTCCCCCATGGCGCAGTGGTAGCGTCATTGCCTTGTAATCAAGGGGTCCCGGGTTCGATACCCGGTGGAGGCACAAGTGGTTCGGATTCCACTTTAAACTGTAGGTCCAGTCCCGATTAGCCTTACTGTGCATAAAGTGGACTTAAAACAGCAACTCAAGGAGTCCCGGGTTCAATACCCGGTGGAGGCACACAGCGGTTCAGATCCCACTTTAACCTGTAGGTCCAGTCCTGATTAGCCTATTTGTGCATAAAGTGGAATTATATCACAAACCCATGCAAATTTTGGGTGTAAAGAGTGACCCTTCGGAAAAGACACTCAATGTCAACCTCCCTTTCACGTAATGCACCCTGGACTACATTTTACTGACTAACGAGGCTCTGGCGTCTGGTCTCACAGCCAGTATAATCCCCTGTTTGGCTCGTGTTGTGTCGTCCCTATATGATTGTCCTTTCATCCATCTGACCTAATCTCCATCCTCATTTTCCTGATTAGCGAAAAGTGGCACAAAAGCGAAGTAAAATTATACCATCAGTCCATCAATCAATCAATCTTGTTTTCTTTTTTCTGTGTTTCAAATTTCTGTATCATTTTCTGAATTCTTATCTCCGTATCTCATTCTTTGTCCCCATCAGCCAGCCTTCGTGGTCAGCACAGCGTGCCGCGATACAATGGGTGTTCTTTGTCAGTGTATCTTCGTCAATTTCATGGGCCATTTACCCACTGTATCTCCTCGATAATTACGTCGAATTTTCTTTTAATCGACAGATTTCAGTGTTTTACGTAATGTAAAAGTGGTTCCAGCTTTATGGAAAGCGCTAATAACGGAGATATTTGATCCCAAAGACTGGTCCACGTAAGTTATAATCCGCAATTTCAGAGTATTTTCGCCGTTTTTTGTTAGTAAAAACTGTTTGTATGCACACTATAATTGCGAAAGAACACGTCGAGAATATCTATCAGTACCAACTCTAACAATCCTAACCTAACTACGTAAAATTATAGCTGCTGTTGTGGAAAGTCGTTTTGGGTGCTATATTCACTTGCGCTAAGCCTTCGGACTGTTCTGCTACACGGTGAAGTAACACGCTAAGGTAACAAACGTACTTTTCTTCACAATAACACATTTCCGAGAGCTAAAATCAACTGAAAACGTTCACGAACAACAAAATCTTCATAAAACATGCAAAATATTTCACATTCTTCAAGGGAACAGAGGGTCAAGGGTACCAATTTCATCATATTACTCATCCTCATCTTCCAAATTAGGCCTAAAGTGGCAGAAATGCGAAGGAAAATCAACCAAAATCAATGAAAATAAATGAATCTCTCCTCATCATTCGCTCTGCTATTAGCTGTTCTACATATTTCTGATTCGGGTATTTATTTAGGTGGGCAGGAGGGGTGGGCTGAGCCTAGTTGACGGTGGGAATCCCTCCCGCCATCCCGGATACTCCCCTGATACAAACAACATCATCAAACAATCTTTACAACCGCCTCCTCTCAGAAACGTACAAAACTCTCCAATCCCCGAAACAAGCAGCTAATGGATATGCAGAAGCGCACCTTTCAAGTCGAAGGAGATAAAAATGGCGCCCTCTGCGGAGGAACTTCTTTCCGTGAAGAGCTACTTTCGGCGCTCCATAAAACACCCGAAGAAGAAGAAGACGAGCCGGTGGCTCCTGCACTTTCTGCGGGAAGAGGACACCGAATCCTCATCGAAAAGAAAACTTCGGAGAACGAGTGTAAATTCCTGAGGAACTTCCTGAGGGACATTTAAAACCTTTCAGCGAGTTGGTCGTTCCTGAGCGATGGCTCTTTTATCGCCTTGTTTCCTTTGAAATTTCACCCTTATCTACAAGTTGCTACACATCCGTCTTCCTCCTGTGAATGGCTTTGCAATGACGCTTATTTATAGTCTGGGGAATTTTGTTTCTCGATTTCCATACCAGGATCGCCCTTAAAAGCTGCCTCCAATCGGGTAACAGCGCGGGCACTTTTGAAGAATAACCTTGTCTGATTGGCTGCTTGAATTGCATGGATAAGACAGCCCACGTGTCGTTCAATCATATTTTATGCTTCATTCATAAATGTAATGTCATAAGAAAACCTCATTGGCGGCTATTCACGTTCAGTAGGTGCAGTGGCACTTCACCACGTTTTAATATAGAAAATGATTTTATTAAATTACAGTAGAGCGTCGATTATCCGAAGTAATTGGGGGACATGGGTGTTCGGAAAAATGGTTTGTTCGGATAATCGAACTGTACATGTTTATTTGCCAAAAAGAAGTACTGTACAGTAAATTTATTCATAAAAACAGGCATCTCTTTAAGTATGTATTACAAAGTAACGTACAAAGGCAACTTTAGTAGGAATATATAGTATGTGGTACAGTTTATTAAACAAAAATATGTACATATTACATACGCATTTTGCATGAACAATACACACAGTACACAAAATTAACGTTTAAAAAAATCCTTTATTTTGGTCTGTCTAAGCAAGCCTACACGCTTACGAGCAGCTAAGTCACGTACTTTTTTCATTACAGATATCTGAAAGTGAGCGAGTACACAGTTCGGTTAAGCGGTCGTTCGGTTGACCGACGTTCAGATAATCGACGCTCTGCTGTATCCTTATCACGTATATTAGTATTAAGAGAAACGTATTTGTGCATTGTAGTCTGTTACTCGGCGCTCACCCTCGGCAACAGCTTTTCATTTTCACACACCGATCCATCGCAAGTGCAGAGCTCTAGCTGAGGAAGGGATATCTCTGCACATGTTGGTTACCATGGCGTTGTGTTTATGTGCGTGTGAAAATGTCTTCCCAACTATTGTTCAAGCAGTGGTGAGGCTCCCTAAACCAGTTTTTCCCTAAATTTCTTCTTAAATATCGGAGCAGGAAAAGATGGTAAACTATTAGACTTGTTTCGTTCATTTAGGAGCCGGTCTCCTTGGTCAGCGTAATGCGCTACGAAACCGGAGGTCTCAGGTTCGAACTGTGTTCATGCTATCATTAAATCACCACCTATCTTCATCGTAGAGTTTAACTCAAGAGGTAGAAAAAGTAATAACAAAAATCGAAATTTCTTGCATGCCACTGTGCTTCACCCTTCGGAGGGTGACCCTCATGAGGGTAGTCCTCAGCCTCCGAAGGCTTGTGAGGGCAAGGCCGAGTCGTGAGGATGATAGCGTAAGGGTGAAAGGCTAATCGTGAGGGTTAGGGTGTGTGAGGATGAGGGCGTGCCGTGAGGGAGAGTAAAATTGAACGAAAATGACCACCTCTGCTTTGCTCATTAAAAAGCCGTGGGTGTAGTACAAAGGAATAGAAAGCGGGGAACACTAGACATGGTTTTAATGTAAGCCGTTGCGCTATGGGTAAGGCTTTTTTCAAGCAGAAGAACACACAGCAAGAGAAATCTGGTACGTATGCGGGGAAATTTGTGCAAATTTAAAGAGCGATGTTTCTTTCGTGTGTCCACAGGCATTTCAACGAAGATTCCTCCTAGAGATAAACCGGAGGAAAAGAAATGACCAAGGAACGGAAAAAGCAAGCGAAAACCTCCAAGGGATATTTTCAACCAAGCAGGAGGGGAGCGAACCATTTCTCAAAATAGTCGTGTTCTTTTTATCCCTCCTCCCCTCCTCATTCTCCGCCTTTCCTCCGCAAGGAGAGAAGGGAAAAGGGATTAGAAAGGACAAACTTCCCCTTGATGATTGAGCGGGCGTTTGCTCCTTTACTTCCACATGCAATTCTTCAAGCCGAGTCAACTTCTTATTTTTTTTTAAATGTGTTCATACGGGGATCCCCCGCAGAAGAGCGCTTGAATGGGATTCCCCGGAGGTCACCTTTAGGTAGTGGCCAATGCTGTTTCAGCATAATTTATCGGTTTGGCTTGGTCGAATGTTGCTTTTATTTGAGAACTTCCTGGAATACTTCAAAAAATTTGCTGACTGCAATGCATTTTGTGCGGTTGGCAGTCTTTTCGCCTTTTATCATAGTTTTTCTACCTTTCATCTCTTCTTATTTATGTGGCTCTGCTAAGAAATGTAAATTTACATTATATATATATAGCTTAACAATACGGTACTTGACTTGCATGCAAGAGCTCCTGGTGCTCTGCCAAAAGCACCACTCCTCGCTTTTAATGCTAACGATCGCTGCTTCTTTACTCGTTGGGGACTCGATTTTCAGTATTGGAGAGGTTTGAATAATGTGTGAGCAAGCAACAGCGTCAAGCAAGCAACTAGCGACAGCTGTAGCAACTTGAAGATATGCTAAAAGCACCAAACCTTACTTAACCTAACCTACTCACGTATGCATACACATATGAATAGGTTAGGCAGGCTAGGACTTGTTTATTTCTGCTATAATATGCATACGTGAGTAGGTTAGGCAAGTCAGGTTTGGCGCTGTTAGCTTACGTCTATGAGTTGCTATAGCTGTCGCTAGCCGCTCGTCATTTATAGGGCCCAGATAGATCTTCACTTGTTCACAACAGTGGATAGGAGGGAAGCGGTTTAAGAATGACGAGGATCTGAAAGGTACCGTTAACGGTTGGTTGGTTCACCAGGCAACAGCCTTTCTTGAGGAAGTCATAGGAAAGTTAGTGCCACGGTGTGACAAGTGGCTTAATTGATATAGCAATTATGTAGAAAATTAGACAAGAGATGTAGCTGTATTTTCTATGCAACAAATGTGTCATATTCATTCTTGTTTTTTATCCTTACCACAACGGGTGTGTTAAAATATGCCTCGTTAATACGAGACATTAAACCTACAAGAAATAAAATTAGCAGTGAAAATAACCACAAGACTGTAACGAAAATTAGACATTTTTCACTTGCCTATAATCTGAAGTTTCTTCCCTCTCTTGTATTACACCCACGCAGGCGTGTTGTCCATGTGAATCTTCCACCCACGATATCTTAAAAATGAAAAATAAAAGGAACCTTTTAGACGAAAAAGCCCTTGAAAAATTTCCCTTTCTCTTCGCGTGTGTGTCGCTACTGCTGCCCATACAAAGCCATGTCCAAAAAGCAAACTGCATCGCGAAATATAATATATACGCTTTTTCTTCTTGCAGGAAACAAAAACAAGGAAAAGCCAAACGGGAAGAGAAGCATCTTAAAAAATAGAGGCAGAAAGTTGGAGGGAGGGATACGTAACATCCTCTTTTATTTTTTCAAGTTAGCATCTCCTTTCTTAGAGAAATCTTGGAGCCTGCTGAGCCATTGTTCTTTCAAAGGGCTTGTGTTGAATTCCCAGAGCAATGGGATGAATCCCTCCCCGCTTTTTTCTTCTATCATTCTTTTTCGTGTGTTAGGATGAAACATGGCTTTACCTTAACCTCTGACACAGGCTAAAGACTTTTCATTTTCTTCGAAACCTTTTTCTGAAGAGGACGACAAACGAAAAGGAGAATACTTGCAAGCAATTCTGCTTCAGTCGCCGCGGTAGCGACGCATTTTGTTGTTTCCAGTTTGGTCAATAGCAACTCGATGTATCTTACAAAGGAGGTATACAGCTATTTTATTTTATGCAAGGTCAGATGCGTAAAAAATTCGTACCGTTTGACATAACTCATGGAGTATTTTATTTTGCTCTTGTTGGTGTTTTGCTTTGGTATTACCCAACTGCCTTGTTTATTAACTTCAGCATTATCTGCTCTGATCCCAACATCAGTCAATATCAAATTGAAATGCTTTCATTTTTTTGTCTCTTCACCTTTTTCTGCTTGCACTTTTCCCACTATTTGACTCTTCTTTCCTTTCTGTTCCCCCTCATTTCTTCCATTCACTTCTATCCACTACTTGCCTCTTCTCTCCACAACATTTCTCTTCTTGCTACCTTGTCTTCCTTTCCACCAATTTCTTCTTTCCACTACTTGAGTCTTCTCTCCACAATTTTTCTCTTCTTTCCACCTTTTCTTCCTTTCCACCCATTTCTTCTATCCACTTCTTTCCACTACTTGCCTCTTATCTCCACAACTTTTCTCTTCTTGCCACCTTGTCTTCCTTTCCACCCATTTCTTCTATCCACTACTTGAGTCTTCTCTCCACAATTTTTCTCTTCTTTCAACCTTTTCTTCACTTTCCACCCATTTCTTCTATCCACTTCTTTCCACTACTTGCCTCTTGTCTCCACAACTTTTCTCTTCTTGCCACCTTCTCTTCCTCCACTTCTTTCCACTACTTGCCTCTTCTCTTCACAACTTTCCTGTTCTTTCCACATAGTTTCCTCTTCCTTCCACTTCTTTCCTCACTTCCCCACAACGTCTTTCCACTACTTGCTTTTCCACTTCTTTCCACTAATTTTTTCCCTTTTCCCACTATTTTCCTCTTCTTTCGACTCGTTTCCTACACTTTCCACTCCGTTTGCTGTTTTTCATCTCACCCGTTGTTTCCTTTCCATACTCATTTTCCATGTTTTATTTAGCATTCTGTCCTCAGTGATTCACCTTGTGCGAAGCGAGTAGATCATTCAGTCAATATAAAGCCCTATAAAACGATAACAGATGTTTCATATTTGAAAGTTTTTTTGTTCCTTAATATTACGTGGATCGTGTGCTGGAAAAGCAACAGAAATACCTATGCAAATATTATGCTAAATATTGTATTTGAGATGTGATTCTGTTGGTATGTCTGAAAATAGGACGGAAATGCTGGTATAATATGATACCCTTGATGCTAACTTTTTGAATGATTACAGTACATATTTTTGGATTTTTAATAGTGTATATGTACATATTTTTTATTTTTTTGTGCATAATTATTGGGGCCATATATTTGTTTTTATAGTAGTAACCGGATACTAGAA
This sequence comes from Lepisma saccharinum, assembly GCF_977018435.1. Taxonomy (NCBI): domain Eukaryota; kingdom Metazoa; phylum Arthropoda; class Insecta; order Zygentoma; family Lepismatidae; genus Lepisma; species Lepisma saccharinum. The sequence continues at coordinate 19,182,891 of NC_139245.1, forward strand.
TCTGAGAAGAAGTGTGCGTGTTTGATTTGTTATGTAGCGTCGCTTTTTGCCACTTTTGGCTAATCGCGAAGGAGGGATGATATGATGAGATTGATGAAGGGAGGCTCACAAAGAATAACCATGCCCAGACCGGGATTCGAACCCAGGACATAGAAAGATGTGTATTTGTGTTACAGTCCTTTTATGTTGCATTTCAAGTTTATCAAGGCCAATCACAGCGGTGTGAATAATAGATGATAGATGGATGAAGAAGCAGTCAGAGCCCCTGGATTTGCAAGGCTTCTAAGTTGAAATCCTGATTCCAGCGCCACTTTACTTTAAAGAAAGTTACGAAAGATCAGTTCCCTCTGTTACAGGAGAAAACAACCATCCGTCACAACCGCGTGGGACCCAGTGCATCCTCCCCTCAAAACTTTCCCACCAATAGCGTCCGTTTTAGGAACTGATAGCTCTTGTCAAGTCCACGTGGAGTAAACGAGATGTTGCCAATTCAGTTTCATTAGAGATTTCTTAAGCTGAGGTTGCGGTTGCGTTATCTTTGCTAGGTTGTGTTATTGTGTTGTACTATTTGTTATACAATGTAGAGACCTTGGGTATATAACGTCGCAGTGAATGAATGAGTGTCTAAAACACTTCAGGAAAAAGCGACAACAGCGCTTCTCAGATAAACAGGTGCAGGATCGAAACCAGATACAGGTCCGGCCGGCTTCCTCTCGAGCTGTGTCAAAGATCACCGAACTGGCGTTCGAATCAGGACTTCAACTATACCTTAGTCACTTCAACACGGAGATCGAACAGATGAAAGAACCACAGACTTGAGATCTCGCAAGAAGTTGTGGATTCAGTTCCGACTAGCCTACGCTTTGAAACAAATTTCCGAGTTGTGGTGCATAACTGCAATGAACCACGCAGGTTGGCTGAGTCTGGATCTAAACGATGGAGCAACGGCGGTAACTTAAGGGTACTCCAGTGCCCTTGGATCTCACGTAGTCTTTGTTCCACCAAGTGTTCCACGGCGCTTGAGACGAAAGGAGCTCCATGACAACTGAAACGCTACGTCACAAGCTCTCAGAAGTGAACCCAATTTAACGGCAAGCACCTTCCAAGTAAGCGTTCTCCACAGAACAATGTACTCCTTGCCACATTCTCCGTTCCTCAAGAGGAAGGGGGGGGGGAGGGAGTACGAGCAGTCTCCTCACAGAAATGATTAATGATGTTCTTTTGTTCCTCCACTCTTTCCTTGCATCCTTGATGGCTGTCAGCGCTGATCCATCATCATTCCAACCTTCCGCATCATACTTCCATTCGTTGTTTATTAAACATCGCCGCCGGTAAAAAATGTATTCCCTTTCTCATGCACGGATTTATACACATATGGAGGCACAGGGCCGTGAGGCTTCCTTATGCAATTTCAACTGTAACTTTTAGGCCACGTTTTTATCACATTTCAAATATCTTACTTTTGTCATTTTGAGGCCCTTTAAAAAAACACATTTTCAATGCGAGCCCATCTTTGCAGTTGAAGACACCGTCTCCCGCCAGCAAGTTGTTGAAGTTGTCTGGAATAGAGAAGGTAACGCTCTCGTCTCATCTTGTCTCTGTACCATTCCTAATCTGGAATCTTTACAACTGCCACCATTGCAGGTTAAGATGACCTGGAAAGTAAGTAATTATCTGTTTGCGTCTTCCTTTCTGTACCCTTACCTCCTCCTTGACGGGGGCAGCAATCAACATACTCTCATATCCCTGAATTAATGATCATAGCACTTCAGACACATACAACTATCTAATATTCCATCAATTTGGTTTACATATGTGACATACAACTGGAAACAATAAGAAAACACAAGAAACCAACAATCGTGTCGGAAAGCAATTGTAAAATTAAAAAAAAAGTATGTACACACACACACACACACACACACACGCACTTCATGATATCGATATAACCAGGAAAACAATATTGAACGTGATCATTTCAGATCCTTGTGTGGGCTGGCATTATGATGGGCACTCATACAACTCTCCACATATGTGCTAGTGGTTCCGTCACTGGTCAGATATACGGGGATGAAATTGAGGACTAAAAGTGGTAAACGTTGTAAGTGCCAAAAGCGAAACTGTTGGGAAATCGCATCGTTCCGCACGTCAGCCCATAAGAACGTGCACACCAGTGACCTCTTTACACGCCCTTTGAACTACTTAGAGGGCTACCAGCCACATTATTAAGCATGGCACATTTTACAGTTTAACGTGGAAAACGGTGTTTGAATTATTGTGGCACTTACAGCGTTTGCCAATTTTAGTCTTCAATTATCCAACAATACGTCCGTTTATTCAGGGATCTCATGGGACTTGCTTTCCTGTTGTTTACGGACGATAATGCAAGGACTCATAGAGCGAAACTTGTCAATGAGTTACTAGCCCCTTGTAGTTCGCTGCACTTTTCGACTCTGTCTGCACTCACGCGTCTAGTTGGCTACACTGTACAACACCGACGCGTCAACCTCGTTGATTAGCCGTCGAGTACTGTATTTGGTGTCTGAATCGTTTGCTGTGTAGTGTGTGCTGCATGATCACGTGGTACATGCTAACTAATCAAATGAACTTTTAAAGCAGCTGACAGGCATTTGTTGAATATTCTGAATTTGAACACCGCTATAAATCTTACTTGGTGGAACATTTCCTTGCACCAGCTTGACACCGGGATACACATGCACTACACCTAGTGTCAAAAACGTGCAGCGGTCTAGACAGGCCTAGTGGAATCAGAGGATATCCGGCAAATAGATTGGCCGGCGAGTTTCCCCGATATGAACCCCATAGAACATGCGTGGAATATGCTCAGGCGACGCAATGCAGGACGGAATTTCCCTCCCCGTCCCTCTCCAGAGCTGCGTACATCATTGTTGCAGGAGTGGTACGTTATTCCTCAAGCCTAGTTTCCATTCTGACAAGTTCCAGACTCTATAAATTTTACTACTTTATCTTTCGACCACTCCATATTGTCCACAAAACAAACACTCACGTACAACTACACAACCAAGTACAACAGCTACATTCAAATAACACGACGTTGTGTCGTGACGCCGCTTCAGCCCGAACAGCGAGCACGTGGTTGTCGTTTCGTCGTCTGTTTCTACTCTAGTGCGCATGCCCGTGCCCCAGGAACTTGCTGCAGGCTGTTTCCATTGTCCGCGGCGCATGTTGTGCGTCAAAATCGTTTGGGGCAATTTTGTCCCCGGCACTTGAGCACTGCAGACAGTTTCCATTTCAACAAATGCTTGGCACATGCCGCGTCGCATGCCCCGCGTCATGTTGCACTGCAAATTTGTGGTAATGGAAACGGGGCTTGAGGAACAGCTCAGTACTCTTACGTACAGTATGCCACATCTTTGTCTCGTATGCATTGCTCTCAGATGACACATTCTATTCGTTATTTATATGTCTGCTGCGCATTCAAATGTGCCTTTGTGTGAAGTCGTACCAATCACTGTGTGGCTCTACATTTGCTTTTTTCCCATTTTTAAAATTGCTTTCCACCACGATTGTTGGTTACTTGTGTTTTCTGTTTTCAGTTGTATCTCACAAATTTAGACCAAATTAGTGCACGATATATGGCTCTGTGTGTTTGATGTACCATGATCCTTAATTTATGTCCATGTGTGTATTTGAAACATGTTTTAAACATTGTTTTTTTGTCCCTCAGCAACAAGTGCAGTGCATTCTCTAGGAATTTACTTGAGATGCGAAGTTGAATTAGGTGGGATGCACCAATTTCTTTCCTGCCATGGTAATACACTGAAACGGTCCATACCATACTGAGCATTCGAGATCAGGATCCTTACTTCCATATCTAAGCTGACCGATCCGCCAAGGAACAAATATTGAAGAGTATCTATAACATTACAGGCTCACCACCTAAGGTTCTTGATCGAGTTCTTTATTGGTCGTTTGGTTTCCTCATTAATTTCATTCAGTAACTGTTCATCCAAGTGTGGACAAAGGAACACAAACGTATGTTCGTGCCAGGAGTCGAACCTAGAACTTTTGCTGACAAAGATCATAAGTCAGCAACGCAACCATCTCGACCACAGAGCCGATTGGCTGATTTTTTACGTTTATTTTAGTTTGCTGTTCTGCCACTTTTGACCAATCGCGAAGATGGAGATGAGTGATGATATGAAATTAATGAAGGGACACTCACAAAGAAGATCAATGCCCAGGCTAGGATTCGAACCCTCGAAGACTGCGGAGCGGACATTAGTTGTCGTATTTAGCGCCCTCTGTAGTCCGTTTCAAGAATCGGATTGCGGTATGAAGACCATAGGGAAGCGAATGCTGACGAAAAAAAATAGTTCAAATTTTCACCACCAGGTTAAAATTTAACGCTGAAATGTGGTGCACAGTGAACAACATTCCGGCAAACGCTTCGTGAGACCATTGATAACGCTGTCTTACGCTTTCAAAGCTTCATTCACATTGAACACCCTCATATACTCAAATTACTGGTTGTTGCTACTGCAGCGCCTCAGTGTCACCTGGTGGTGAAAATATGAACTAATTCTTATTTTTGTAGGCATTTGCTTCCCCATGGTCTCCACAGCTTCTCTACAAAGTTTCAGCGCGATCCGATGCTTCAAACGGACTCCAGAGAAATCTGGGTAGGGCAACTTTAATTGTGAACACCCGGTACATTTCTCTCTTAGAATGAGAGGTCAGTGTCGAGGAATACGAGCTATTTAATTTCTTAGGGTAATAGAACGGAGCTTGAATTTCATAGACTTTTCTCTTTACGACTGTTAGGCTCAGCTAAACATGACATTATTTCTGTCGGAGGGAATCGAAAATAACACAGCAGCTTACAGTAAGAGCAGTCCTATCTGTAGGGAATGCTTAGCGCCTGGCAGACATTCTCAGCCGTAGCATTTATCTCGAGTTCGAATAAGGCAAACGGTCTCTTGATTCAAAATTAGTTTCCTCCTGTTCCTGTCATTTCTACCGGCCTTAATTAACTGCCGAAAGGGAATTCATTAGAGAATATTTCCTACTGATAACTCCCGCTTCTACTTCTCGCCGTGGGAAGGGTTAAAAAACGCCTTCTTCGCCCTCTCCGGTTCAACAGAGTCGATTTCGCTTTATGCTGCACGAGCAAGTTTCCTTTAGCAATTAGCCGCCCCGAAAAATTATTTCTTAAAAAGCTGCGTCGCTCGAGAAGAATGCTTCGTCGATATCTAATTAAAAACAATGCGGCCCTGCAAAGGGTCAAAAGGAGTCCAAGTGAACCACCAAAATTGAGATTTTAAAAAAAATAAAAAAAATTGCTGATCCTGTGCTCGCCTTTCCAGCTGGCGAATCAGCGATCAGTTGAATTCTCTTCGACTGACATCGGGCGTTTTCGTGTCACAAGGCACCGAAAGTTCCTGGCGGGAAGAAACAAATAAGCGTCGCATACACAGCATGTTGCCTAAAGTACTATAAAACGAGGGGAGAGAGAGAGAGAGTTGGTCAGCGCTGTTACCATGGGCGTCGGGGGGGGGGACGTCGAACGGGTCAGTGACCCCCCTGGATATTGACATTGTTCATTTACAGATACAAGAAAGTCGACAGTTTGTTACTCTTTTTGTTAAGAACAGAAAAAAAGTTCATTTAGTTAGTATTCGAACAGAATAATCAAAGTAAAAATGCATTGGATGGAAAACATTGAGTAGAAAATACATGAACAAGGTTATATTCTACCATTTCATCCAAAGAACAGATGTTTCTACTGCTTTCAAAACTCTAAGAATTACAGTTGTAGGTGAGAGGTCAAACAACATACTTTATTAAAAAAAATCTTATGAACAAAATCCCCCTAACATTTAAAGCCTTTTCTTGAACGAGACGTTCAAAAGTTAATATCAAAATGCATCTCAGATACTAACTGCATAAAATGCAAAATAAATAATTGAAAAAAGGTATGCTGGTATTCACACGTACGGTGGATCGAGTCTACGCATTGATATAATAATATTAATAATAATAATAATTATTATTTTGAATAAAATTTATGTTAGGTTATAATATTTATTATTGTATAATAACATTTATAACCATGATAAGTAATACTTACAATTTTTCTACTATTCAACTTTTATCACTTGCCCGATCCCCCCCCCCCGCAAAAATTTCTGGCGACGCCCATGGCTGTTACTGCATCAAAATTGTACAATAGTGCACAAAGTAAGGATAATTAGTACACAAAACACCCAAACACTGTACCAAAAGCTAATAGGAACAACTGACACGGACGTACGCTAGGCAACGTGGCAATGGGAGAGCGACGTTACCCCTACAGCTTTTACTTCGCTGTTGTTGTTGACACTCATCGAGACACACACCTCCGAACACGATTGGTGGACAGATGGAGGAGCTATGTATGTCAAACGCCGTTGGGCCCGCGATCAGTATAATAACTCCAACATCGAGATTAGCCATTGTGTGTAATAATAATAATAATAAAAAAAATAATAAAAAATGGATCCGGGTTTCCAGGGTCCGAAAATATCCGGGTAACTGGATCTGGAACCAAAATCGGGTACCTGGACTCTGAACTGTAAAACAGGTACCGCGACCCGGAACCGTGAATCAGGTACCATCCTCTGGAACAGAAAAATAGATATCCCGAACCATAAAACAGGTATCCGGGTCTGTAACCGGGTTATTGTCACTTTGGCAAATTTGCAAAGGTGGGGATGAGTGATGACATGATGAAATTGATGGATTTACACTAACACACATCCACGCACATGCTGGGATTCGAACCTGGGACCTCCCTAACGGTTTAGTGGTAATGATGTAACTTTGTAATCAAAGGTTGCTGTTTTGGTTCCCAGTGTGGGCACATTCCTCAATGGTACTACTTTAAACTTTAGATCCAGTTTATTAGCCTATCTGTGCATAAAGTGGACTTAAACAAAACTCAAACTACAGGAGCGAACGAGGATGTCCCTTACCAAACTTTTCTTAGTCGCGATGCAACTCCAGTTGCATCCTTAGAGAATTTTGTTCGTCATTTGGTTGCTCCAAGCTTTACATTGGAGCACGTTGCAGTGTGCTGTACAAACGTTATTTTCACCGAAGTGGAGAGTTTTCCATCTACTGTTTCGTAGACCTTTTAGATAAATCATAAGTTTCCGAACATGAAGCTAAAAATGAAAGCGAAACAGTAAAGGTAGCTCGTACGGAATAAATAGCATTGATGCACAAAGAGCGTTAAACTTGAGTCATTTGTTTCGTTCCCAGCTACCGTAGATTAACAATACAAATATTAGATTCTCTGGTTGCGAGTACTATGCGTAATTCAACCGCGGATGTCGGAATCGGTGATACTCCCCAAATAATCCATAAAGATGTATTCAGTGAAGTGTATGTATGATACTAAATCAAGAAGACTTAGGTGGGCAGGCCACATGACACGAATTGGAGAGGAAAGAATAGTTTACAGGATTCTTGTTGGGAAACCTGATGGTAAGATACCTGCATAAAGGCCAAGACGAAGATGGAGGGATAACGTTGAGATGGACCTAAAGGAAATCGGTAAGGACTGAAAACATTAGATTGATGTTGCCCAGGATAGCGACAGATGGAAGGCTTGTGTTGCTGCAGTCATAAACCTTCGAGTTTAAGAATGCTAGAGAGTTAGTTAGTTATATGTATGATATTTACTGCACATTATGCTCTCTACAATAATTTAATGTTAATGTATGCCTTATTTGCATTAAGCAGACCTTTTCCCATTGTACCTTTGTTACAACACTTTCAAATTTACGACTTGAAATAGAAGACGATGTTTTTCTAATAACTATTCTCGACAAATTTATAAATAAAAGAGAAGAACATTTTTACTAACTACTTCCAAAATGATATATCATGTAAAAAAACAATTATTAACTACAACTATAAAAATAAGAATTTGTTCCTACGGAATTATTATGTATTGTTCTTTAACAATAAAACACTTAAATTGTGGAAATTTCTAGTGAGATATTATGTCGGAACACAATAGATTAATAGTCTGCGGTTTACAACTAAGATTTTAAGACAAAGTTAATTCATGCATCTATTGTATTCCAGGTCAGACTATAATTAATCCTGCAATTTAATAGAATTACAGCAGGTCCAGCATCGAATTCCCCGTGTATTTTAATTGGTAAACAGTTGCCTGTCGACACAACTATGGTGCTTCCATCTTCAATTAGCTTTGCCTGACCAGCCGCGTTTCCGAAGAGAAAGGAGCACGAAGCCCTGTGGTGTACTCAGCCTCGAATGGCTGTGTGAGTCCCCACATAACCAAACAATATTTTCTTCAGGTCATGTACATAGTGATCCTGGTACGTTGACAGCAATATCTAGGATAATACCGTTGTTATATTGGTTTGAGTATTCATATTTGGTTACGTAAACAATTAGCTTCAGTGGAAATTAATATTGGGTTATTGCTATTCAAACCCACCGCAGACATTCGAAATGCTATATAGATGAATCGACAATGAAAATAGTCTCTCTGTGTAGCCACACGCATTTGCATCAGTCTGCCACAGACTGGATTCCACGGTGAAGGAGGTTAGGATTCTGTGATGCGAAGAAGTTGTCAACAGCGAATACTTTTTGGCCAAGAAGACATCATGTTGGCGGAGGAGGTTGTAATCAGTGAGAGATAAGTTGGGGAAATGGTGGGTGACTAAGGGTCTTGTACTTAACTCGCTGATGGCCGTGTGCACGAACGAAGATCAAATTTTAAACTCGGATCGGGAAAGGATCACTGGAAAATTCCATTGCACGAAGACGGTTCAACACTTGTTCGCCATCTAGGAACATCAAAACGAGTTTATCTTCTGATCGGCCATTGGCGACCGTTTTGGTGTCTGATCCTGGTTCACGATACTGACGCTTCGACTGCAGGCAGTTATTTTTTAATATAAAAAGAGCGGAAAGTGATATCGAGGGCCTGCAAACGCTAGAGGTGTTGGATGTACAATGCTGATAATTCGAGAACTATGTATACTAAAAACTGCCAATGGTCCTGTGGTGCAAAGTCGTAATGTTTCTAAATACTGTACTTTCTATCCCAGAACACAAAACATATATAAATGTCATATATTACGTGCAAGGTAAATTAGAACCGAGCAATGTTTACGATATTGCTACATGGTGTTGGAAATATGATTGTATAAATTTACGAAAATACATGTTAATGGCTATTTACACGACACGACAATATAAATATATAAGAATTAAGAAATGAAAAATTCAAATACTTACCACACTACAGTGATAATAGAAATAATAATAATATATCTTTATTGAGCGGGCGAGGTTCAGCGTACGCTGTTCTCTCAAAATCGAATGCATTTCGTAAGGCATGAAAGTCCCGTAGAAGAAGGTTCCATGCTTTCTCATTCTCCTTTTGCGTTGTGCCATCAGTTCTTTTTTAATATTATTATTTTTTTACACTCCACTACATCCTTGTACATATTGACAAGGTTGATTAGTACATCTCTCAAATTCAGAGAAGTTTGCAGCCCGAATTATTTTCTTCTCCTACATGTTGATACTTTAACACATCACATTACTCTATGGAGTTCTTGATTGTCATTTGTTTTAGCCAACCAATCAGGTATAGCCTTACAAATTTATCTCGGATCACAGTTAAACGGAATCTCCTGAACGTCGTTTTTAGTTGGTGCAATATAAATCTTTAAACCAAGTTTATTTAGAGTGGACTAAAATTGATCGCGTTCATCTGAACTTCGAAATAATCGGCGTTGGTGCACGCGGCCATGAGAGTTTGCACTGTTTTTGTGAGACGTGTGGCCGGGCATTGCCATGGAACATGACGGCATCATATCTGCGGAGAAGTCGACGGTTAGTTAGGCACTGTAACGATGCACAGTGACAGCCTCTTCCCGACAGAGAAAGGCTGTGAATGAATCACTTCAATAATAAACCACCACACAAGCAGTAATAATTGTTTGTAAGTGAAGGAAGTGATTTGGACAGTTCACTAGGTGTTGATCACTATCTCCCCAGTGTGCCTATCGTTTAGGATTGTCGTACCATATCGATTTTTCATCAGACGTGACAACCAAATGCAGAAATCTTTCCAGTTTATTCCTCAGACTAAGAGAACTGCACACTTCCAGACAGTGTGCCTGCCTTATTGATCGGCACCAATTCATGTTGCACCCATGTGATCAACTTTTTCACCTTACCGCTGAACAGCAGTCGTACGGTACTCTATACCAAGCTTTGTTCAGTGGCACACGGAAACCTTTTTTCCTTGATGCACTGCTCTAGGACGGAGATGAAACTCTCGGTTATCCGATGTTTCGTGAAGGGACACCATAAGCGTGGAGGAAGGGCATCACGCACATAGTGAAGGTGGTGTGCACAGCATCGGTCTTTTCCGTTGGTCTGCTTCGGCGGTATCTTCTGGAGCTCATCTGACACTGCTGTAGGTCGGTGGCCACGGGCTTCTGTCGTATGGCCAGAATGAAATTCCACATACAATTGTACCTACTATGTTATTTGGCGCAAGTCATGCAGACCGTCCCAGTTGAAACTCATACAGCAAAATCACTCAAAGTTGTTACTGGTCACGGTTCACTTTGACACGGCCCTGTCTAACAGCGTTAAGCTTACTAATAAGTTAGAACAGCCTGTCCTGTGGTTGTGACGTAACGTATGTGACTTCGGTGGACCAATGTTCATGGTTCGGAGGGTAAGTTTCCAGCATATGTACTACAATCGGAGATTTGAATCACACCAACCCAATACTTTAAAAAATATGTTGTACAATTATAATAAACATGTCAATTAGTATTTGTATTGTTATTTAGCGTCGCATTTCTACCATTTTTGGCTAATCGTGAGGATGAAAGTGAGTGAAAAGTAGATGAAATTGACGAATGCACACGAATAATGAACGTCAATGCGAACCCTCTCTGAGAGCCTGGTATGCTTCCCGTTTTTCACAGACCGCGGAGTGTCCTGAATTCGAGTCCCTGGAAGAGCATTCAGTTTTGCAAATATTCGTGAGGGTGACGCAACTGAAAAATAACCTCTATGTTGACGCACTCTGAAATTGTTTATTTTCAAACTGGAAGGAACACTGAAGCAAGTTATTGAATTTTAGAAAATTTAGCTTCATTGTAGGTGCAATTTAGTTATTTTCAACTAATCTGGTTTAGAAACACAGTTACGCCGTTTTCCACTGTTCTCTCCCAACATCAGTTAGTTCAAGGAATGAATGCAGATATAGATGGCAGTGTAAATGTAAAAGTGTACATGTAATTCAAATGGCTATTGGCTTACAATAAATTATTATTTCAAGTTCCTTTTTTGTAGTATTAATTTTAAGTTGTAACGAGATATTGAATTCAATGTGTCTATGAAGAAAGGTTAAGTCCAGGGGTCGTTCATGAACTTTGTTTCCCCAAGCAAATAAATCCCACTTTTATATGAATTGGCCATGCCTCTCATAGGTTGGAAATGTACCAAATATTTTTTTAGATTCCACAGTGTACAGTCACCAGCAATAAAAAGAAACACATAACGCCTTCACTCCAAGGCGTTGTGTGTATTGCCTAACTCTATGGCGACAAATAGATTTAAATAGAAAATTTTCAGTGTTAAAGTCCACGCGTTTACTTCCTTAACGTACAAGAACTGAAGCGAGCAGCTGCCACGAACTTGGGTGGGGTTAAACAGCGGGCGAGTTATTTTCGTCCAATCACATTCAACCTTCAGCCAATGGGCTGTCATTATGCTCGTCTACTCCACGTGGAGTCTGAGTCACATGACTACGGATGCGCTGTTGCCGTACTTTGCAACTTCAATGTGCAGCCGTGGGAAAGTGCTAGCTATACCGATCGCATCTCCACCTGGCGGCTGACCTTGAAGGCTATTTCTGGCCCTTTCCGTCCCCCAATCATTTTAGCGGGCGTGTGGTCCGGTGGGTATCAATAAACTCAGTTGCGATGTAAATGCTGAAGGGATCACATCGCTCTCCCGAAGCAACGTTGCCAAGCGTACTTCTGTTTTTAACAGTTTCTTTATATGACTGTGTGTCCGCCTGCATTCCGACCTGTGGGTGGTCCTTCCGGAAACTTCATCGTTCAGGACCGCGTGTGCAGATGTACCATCAACCCCCGCTGATTTCTGGTGCTGACAATACCGTTGCCCGAGAATACTCTTTCTCGTCTTACGGTACGTTTGGCAACATGTGGTGGATCCAGCGCTCATTTGTCTCGTCCCGCGAACAACGTTCGGTACCTTGTGACTCGAAAATGCCCGATCTCAGTCGAAGAATATTCAACTGATCGCTGATTCGCTGTTTCCCAGCCGCCAGTTGTAGTTGCGTTCAGTATAGTGCTAGTGCGGGAGAGGAACAAGGTGGCGTAGAGTAGATGTGTGGCAACACTGTGCGTTGAATGTGATTGTTGCAGCTGGTGGGCGTGCTCCGTGGACTCCACAGCCGTTAACGTTAACGTTAACGAAGCTAGTGCGTCGACTATAACTTCTACCACCGCCGTGGATGTACGCAACACACACAACGCCTTCTAGGAAAGCGAAGTATTTCAGGATTTTTATTACGGGTGACTGTACAGCTCACGGCTCAGGAGATGATCCCCAACGGAAGTGCAGTGACGTAGCGACAGGCGACTCCACTATTAGGTTTGGGGGAGTGCAACCTGAGTGAGAAACATATGTGGGCTCGCTGTAACCGATACAGCGATACAAGTCGTTTAAGGTTACCAGACGTCCTGTTTTACCTGGACTAATCCTCTTTTTCGAGTCCTAAAAATGGTCCGGGCAGATTTTTAGAAAAATTTGGAAATGTTCTCTTTTCTGGGATAAAGACAACTGCTTAACTTCAAGATTAGTAACAAAATGTTACTTAATAATAATTGTTAATATTACTTCCGTCTTCAATTTCAAAGTAAAGAAATACGACACTCTCAGTTGCAAGCGGAAAGCGAAGAAATTTTTCTTCCAAAAAAGAAAAAATTGTTGAACTTTCGCGTCTCTTCTGTTGTCACCGCTCGTCGGGTAAGGTTTTGATTTCAAAGCATTTCCGACATCTACCGCGGCTCATGGTGATCAGCAAGTTTCTAACAATAGGTAAGAATATGCGATACGCCGCGGCTTTCTTTGATTTGAGTTTCACGACATCAGAGTTCAGAATAAACAATAGTTTTTAACTGCTGTACTCTTAGTTGTTACATGGCAGTGGAGAAGTGAAGTTCTGTAGACCAGCGATCTGAACCATGCCGAAACGCAAATGTGACTTTAGTAACGACTTACCTTACAAAAACGGTTTCCTGACTTTAGGCCTGGAAGAAACAACTCCAAGGCAGAATGTCTTGCAGAATGTAAATTTATGTTATTATTTTAAAGTTAGAGACCGAGTTTCAGAACCGGAACCGTATAATATTACGGGCATAGTGAATAAATATTAGAATATTCAGACATATGCCTATAATGAGGCATATTATTGGTTATACGGAAACCGTGTGAAATTGTTTTACAGGGGTGTGTGATCTATGAGCTCACCAAAGCACCACTAAATACAAAACGTGTATTCGAAGTGCTGCATCTTCGTCGAAAGTTGTTAACTTTTTGCAATCTAAAAATGCCATCTTTTTTAAAGTTTGTCAACTGGAACCTAAAGTCGTTGCCGTATATTATTTTTAAAATTCTTTGAAATACAGTCTAAAGAATACACATGATAAGCAATACAAAAGTATTCTGGCCACTGAAAGAAAAGCAGCAAACTGTTGCTGCGGACACACGCTCTGCATGAATGACGCAAATCAACTCCCACGCACTTCGAAAAGGATACTAGACCTCAGCGGAAGGCTTTCTGCTACCCCTAAAATCTGCAAATGGATCGGTCCTTCCCTTCACCCCTGCTCCCAGTCTCCCCTCGTTTGGGGATTTTCTCGTGAGCGTGCGCTGTACCTCTTTCTTACATAAATAAAATATGATAGCGCTGTTTAAAGATAATCGTCAAGAATTCAAATAACATACAAGAAATGGTTTTAAAATTAGAATGCATTTCTCAGCTCGATGGCACAACGAAATGAGGTTCAGTTACCTCCAGAGCTGAATCTATCCTTCCTCGAGATTTTCCAGGCGAGAGGGTTGCGATAATAACACTGTCTGATTGCACATGGGTGGCACTTCCGGTTTTTCTTCTTTTTTTTATGTGCGCTATGAAGGCGACGCTGCTTTTTTCTGAAGCTGATAACGTCTGAAGAATGCTGTCGTTCTCTTCGCGAGCGATTTGCCAGGCGGGCGATTAAATGGAGTGCTTTCCGGGATGTTGCCCAAACGGGATTAGGGACTGGGGGAGGGGTTGATGGCTCTCCGGGAATGCATATTCACGTGTGTGGATGATGTGTTTGTCGAAAGTAAGGGCGAGTTTGGAATATTCTTCCTGTGTGTTTCCGAGTCGGAAAGAGGGTTCAGTTTGCAAGCAGGATACGCCGGATTGAGTTTTGTACAGGCAGGTCAACACCTGTTGGAAAAGATCACACCGATAGCGTAGGACTACCGTTGTCGGTTTGTAACTAAAGGGTTGCCAGTGGAGGTACATTGCACAACATTGCAGATTTCACTTTAAACTGTGAATCCAGTCCAGATTAGCCTAGCGACTAAGCTCCGTGACGCAGCAGTATTGAATTGTTGTTTTAAGTCCATTTTGTGCACAGATGGGCTAATCGGGATTGGACGTTGAGTTTAAGGTGTGAACCACTGTGCAATGTGCCTCCAACGGCTATCGAACAAGGAACCTCCTGATTACATGGCGACGACGTTTCCACTACGCCATCGAGGAGGTCCATGACGTGACGCAGAAGTCGCTGGAGGATCAAGAAAGGAGGCGTCGTCATCGCAACGATGCCCACCGTCTGTTACCTGATTCTCAATGTCGGAATCCGCTTTGCATTGCCAGCTTTGAAGCTGTACACATCACATTGTTGTTGGGTTGTTGTTGTTGGTTTGGTTTATTTTACTTCTCTTTTCTCCCGCTTTTGGCTTATCGCGAAGATGAGAATGAGTGATGATATGATGAAATTGATGAAGGGGCACTCAGGAACATCCATGCCCATGCCGGTATTCGAACCCCGGACATTGTGGCTTATGGATTACCCAGATGATCCCAGATGTATTTTTTCCAATTATCGTCAACTTAATAAACTTCTGTCACTGCGAAGCAACTGGATTTAGTATTAACTCAACGTCAAGAGTGTACGTTACGAAGACTTAATCCCGAATCGCTGAATTGTACTCACGATACTGCGTCAACGGCATTTTTGAACTACCACCGCAAATCAAACCCAGTACCGCAAGCACCAATGGTGAGAGCGCTAGTCAATTACATACGCTAAAGTTAAGAATGTGATATTTTTATTTCCTGTTACTTTACGTAACTTTCTTGTACCTCACTAGGTTAATCGTGCCAATTAGATTTAATGGCGAACTCAAGAAATAACACGAATATGAACGTCAGAATTCGATCTTGGATCAATATCTTTGTGGCGTCCTTTTTAACCTCTGCTGCAACGAATTTCATTCCGTGCCACCATCCACAAATAGCGTAGTCTTGTAATTAGGGAGTATTGGGTTCGATTCCCGATTAGGACACTTCTCGGTAGTTCGTACGGCATGTTACACTGAACATTCGGTCCACATTTTGAACGATAAATGTTTGACATTGACAGAATTGTGTCAACTTTAAGTACTCAGGTTCCCAAAGTCATAATAACTTCATTTTTCTTACGTCTCTTTGCAGTCACATTTGTGTAATCGGGAAGAACTGCTTAGAATAATATAGTAATTAATATCAGTTGCAATCATGTTGTATATGGTCTTGTAGTTGTTTTTGAACAGTATATACTTGTAATAGATATGGAAAGGATGACACCTTTTTCTTTCGGCAATTACAACATGCACTTGTTATGGTAATACATATGGTAAAATATTCGTGAATACTCAATAACCTCATCAGTGTTTCCTAACTAACTCTCTAGCCTTCTTAAACCCGAAGGTTCATGGCTGCAGCAACACAGGCCTTCCATCTGTCCCTATCTTGAGCAAGATCTATATACTCTTTTCCATCCCTACCGATTTCCCTTAGGTCCCTCTCAACGTTGTCCCTCCATCTTCGTCTTAGTCTTCCTACGGGTCTCTTACCATCAGGTTTCCCAACAAGAATCCTGTAAACTCTTCTTTCCTCTCCCATTCATGCCACATGGCCTGCCCACCTAAGTCTTCTCGATTTAATTATTCTTATAATATCTGGACATGAATACTAATTAAGTAGTTCTAAATTATGCAACCTTCTCCACTCACCTGTCTCCTCATCCCTTTTAGGTCCAAATATTTTCCTAAGGATCTTATTTTCAAATACCCTCAATTTATGTTCTTCTTTCAATGTAAGGGACCAAGTTTCGCATCCATATAATAATACAGGCAAAATTACTGTTTTGTATATTTTAACTTTTACATAGTTTCTTAGATATTAAACGAGAAGACAAAAGTTTATGAGAGAAAAGTAAAGTTAGTTTTAAAAGCAAACACTATTTATCATATTAAAACTCGGAATGCATTTCGTGCATAATCTGAAAGGTACGTCAAATTCTTCGAAGAAAATGTAGTACCTGTCAGCGCATATATAACCTAAACCAACCTAAGCATATTATCAAAAATTCACAAAAGCTGGTTCAATTTCTCCACTAAAGTTTCCTGGTTCGAAACCTAGTCTGGGTATATGGATGTTTTTTTTCATCAATTTGATCTGATCTTCACTCATCTTCATCGTCGCGATTATCTAAAAGTGGCAAAATGCGGCGTTAAATAACAAAAATACCAATAAAAATACACAAAGTGTGAAAAGAGATAAAAATCTGTAGAAACGTGAATATCACGTCAATTTTTCAAAGCGAAATAATTTTTGAAGAAGTTGTTGAGGCTCATCAAAATCCCAGATGATCTTTAGTCGAGAGGGGTGGGTGGGATGCTCAGGTTCCCATGGCTTTGTATCATGAATAAATACTGAAGTACATGCGGATGTGAATTTGCCCAAGGGAATTGTAGAAAAGCTTTCAACCGTATGGAGATAAGCGTTTCCTTTCGCGCAGAGATTTTTTTTTTCAATATTGCCTTCGCGAACGTTTCTTAGTTATTACCTCTGTCTGAGATCATCTCTCTCCTTGGCTTATCTCGGATGCTGAGAGCTAGAGATGGATTTATTACCGTCACGCTCAAATGCCTTCTCATTGTTGCAAGGGTCAACCTTGTCATCTTCACTCACTGCGAGGCTATTACATTGATCAAACCGCAACATGCAGAAGAGGCGTTCGGCGATGGAGATGCATGGGTGTAGATATCAAAACAAACGCAGTGTTTCCAACTGAGATTTTAGATATTATGGCAACCGGGAAAGATTCTATCGAAAGTTTTATTATGAATGTCCAAATGGTGGTAATATACCGATTTTAAATGTCACTATTTACATCCTCACTATTTACAATTATAATAAGGTTCAGTGCAATGTATAGGAATTTGGTATGGAGGTGGAAGGATATGTTGTTATATCTTCCTTCTCAGCAGCCACCATTTTTTCTGTCCTTTCTACAATTCATTGTTATTTTTATTGTGTGAAATGTGAGGGGGAAAAGGGGTTAATATCCCCGGCCAAGCCATGCAGCGCAATAGTCATATGTTCATTACAATTGCATATGTTCAACATAATCGTTACATTGTAACATATGAAACTCACAAGAGCTGAATCAAAACTCCCTTTAGCCAAAATTTTCTGATGATGCTTTGTAATTTGTACCTTTTGTGTGTGAGAATTGCTTGAAATGGAAATCCTTAACTGGGGGATGCTTGTTAGAGTTGAGGGATATGTGGAACAACATGGAGACAGTGCAGTATTTTGAAGTCTATGCAAATTATCCTAGCTGGGGGTATGTTTTAGGAAACCTGTCTTAAATATAGGGCAGAAGGTTTAACCTGGCACAGTTCGCGCCAAACCATAGATTTCCTTCTGCTAGCAGACTTTCCCGGGCGTCACATGAGTGTTTTCAACCATTGGCAGAAGCCTTGGAGACAGCACGTGCTTTGTCCTCCGCCTACCAAGGGTCGCCGCTTCCTTCGCGTGTCCTTTGTTGCCACGTTGTCAAGGACGTGAATGTTCTGGTGGTGGAGACATCTGTGCTTGCACCCCCAAATTACCTCTCGTAGCCCTGCCTGTCTCTACGTTTGCGCCGAAATCAGTGGCAACAACGTCCTGCAGACGACAGAGAAGGTTTTGGCGGGAGCCGTGACAGGTTAAGCCTTTTGAACTGTAGTGAAGGGGAGGTATGGAGATCCCCCCCTCTTTGAGCACCGTGTGTGAGAGGAATAGTTCAAAAGTATGGTAATATGAAAGTTATACTATGATTCTTGTGCATATTTTCGAAATTATATCTGACAACTGAGGCTCCTGTCAAGCGATGATTGGTTGAAGTCCATCGTGAAATTATTTTAGCCTGCCCATTAAAATAGCCTGCATGAGAAGTTTTTTAAAAAACAAGTAGGTTAACACGACAATAATGTATAATAGAGCAGAGAGGAAAAGAAAGAAAAGTAGAGAAGAGGAAATACGAAGAAAAGGGAGAGAGTGGATGTGTGAGAGAGAGACAGAGAGTTTGAGAGAGGAAATGAGACATTAAGTGATCTGAGAGAAAGGGATGGAGGAAAGAGAATGAGAGGAAAAGGGTGAAAGGAGAGAGCGAGATAGGGGAGTGATAGAAAGAGAGAGATCGAATGATATGGGGAGAGGTATAAAGGGTGAACTGAACGGGAGATAAAGATGATGAGGGATGGGAGGAAGAGGGAGACGGAGAAAGGATAGAGAGAGATGGAGGGAGAAATGGAATTAGAGAGATTAAGAGATGAAGAAGATAGGAAGATAAGAGAGGGAGAATCGTAATAACCATGATCTCCGGGAAACCCATTGGAGAATATTTCCTCCACTCAGACAGAATTCTCTGGCGACGACATGGTATTAAGTTGGTTCAAAGAATTCCATAGATATTGAACTTTGTACAATCTTGGCCCCAACGATAATTTCACAGTTACTCTCTGCCAGAGTCGCGAGTGCAAAAACTCCTGGGTTGCCACCGCTGACCCCGTCCGATGCCACACTGCATTCTCGACCCTCGTCACGGTTTCACCTCGATGACCGCGAAGGTCAAAGCCAAGCATGGAGCGAGTTCACAGGCGATTAGCCGGAGCTACCTTCCAGCCTCCTCTCGCATTCACCACGCCCACAGGCAAACATCTCTTCCTTGATGCACTGCTCTCGGACGGAGACGAAATTCTCGGCTACTCGCTGCTTCGTGAAGGGACACATTAAGCGTAGGGGTAAAGCACCAATATGTAGTGAAAGTGGTGTGATCAGCATCAGTCTCCCTACTCTAATTTGCCTCCAGGCACTCACTGCTGGGAGGATGGATGAAGACAAAGAAGACGGAAAATTTAAAAATCAACCATAATGGGAATCGAACTCACTTTGGTTTTCTGCCACTTTTGTCGCGAAGATGAGGATGAGTAGGCATAGGCCGGGATTAGAATCCGGGACCACTAGCGTCGTAGTACTTTACGCACAGATCGGCTAATCGGGACTGGACCTACAGTTACAATTGGGTCCGAACCACTATGAGCCTCTAGCGGGTGTAGAACCCAGGATCCCTTGATTACAAGGCGACGACGTTGCCACTGTGCCATCTGGAAGCTCCCTCCCTTGAAAACTGTGATTATTAATTTCCACCTAAATGCACAATAATTTATGCAACAAATTTGGTTCAAATAAACACAGGGTGTCTTAGAAGTGTTTCCATGATTACAAACTTTATTCATATCCGCTATATGCAAGGTAGAGATGTGAAAGTGGTGCCAAAATGTTGGAAAACTAACCAAGTTTATTTGTTGCAGGTTTCAGTAATGTGGCTGTAGTGTAGCAGTGTCAGTGTCCAGAAAACCGGAAATGTTCACAAATCAGCATGACCTCTGGTATCACGAGACCCGGTCACCAATAACAGTGCAGAGGAACTTTCAAATGTACAGAATTCTTTCGTCTAGAATATCTGCCATCAATAAGTTGGTATTTAAAAAATTGAATTTATCTTCATTCCCAAATCCTGTCAAGTCCAAGAAACATTGTATGGAAAGATGCCACCCGATGTCAAGAGCATTAATTCCGGATTCTTTGGCACTGACACTGCTACACTACAGCCACATTACTGAAACCTGCAACAAATAAACTTGGTTAGTTTTCCAATATTTTGGCACCACTTTCTCATCTCTACATTGTATATAGAGGATATGAATAAAGTTTGTAATCAGGGAAAGACTTCTGGGACACCCGGTATTATTCTGTGTAATTTTATTTAGAGGATGTATGAGTGTATGTATTTTTGTTGTTTAACGTCGCTTTTCTGCTTACTATTGGCTAATTGCGGCGATAAGGATGAGTGATGATTATATGAAATTGCCAAATATCCCTTAAAATGCATGCATTACGACGGATTATAGCATCTCTCGTGTTTTACGAATTCATCATACATTTGTATCGTCTCGATTAACCAATGGTAATATAATACAACCCCGTACATAATAAAACATTAAAATGCTGACCAAGGAAAACTTTTATAGTATAAAAATATACATAAAAACGTAACGTTTCCACCCTCTAACAGGGTCTTCTTCAGACGAAACCTCACAATAAATTGATCAGAGAAGGCAATGAGGAGAACAAAGAAACGCTTCCCCCTCCCCACTTCCCTTGCCAGGATAGGGGAAGGACTCTTCTCTTTTTTTTATATAGAGAGACAGATAGAAAGACATAAACATGAGAAAGAGAAACATACAAGAGAGAGAAAAAGGGAGAGACAAAAAGGATAGAAAAAAGAGGTATTTCTTCTTCTTTTTTATCCCCTTCCCTTTGAAGAAAGAAGAAAAAGAAGGAAAGAATAGAGAGGAGAAGGGAGGGGGGAGAGAGAGAAAGCAGAAGTCTTTCTTCTGCTTCACCGCTTTCCAGGGTGGGGGGTCTCTCCTCGCATCTTTTTACTTTCTCCAGAAGGGTAAGAGGAAGAAAGAAGAAACTCACCTCTCTCTTTCTTTCTTTCTTCCCTTTGTTGGGTATGATGTTTTACTTTTCTTACTTGCCTGTACCCTCTCTCTCTCTCTCTCTTTCACTTTTCTATCTCTCTCTTTCTCTCTCTCTCTTCCCTCTCTCTCTTTCTCTTTCTCTCTCTCTCTTTCTCTCTCTCTTTCTCTTTCCCTCTCTCTCTTTCTCTCTCTCTCTCTCCCTCCCTCTCTCTATCTCTCTCCCTCTCTCTCTCTCACACACAACGCACACACACCTTTGTACCTCTTTCCTTCCCTTCGTTTTTTTTAGTGGAAACGTTACGTTTTTATGTATATTTTTTATACTATAAAAGTTTGCCTTGGACAGCATACGAGGGTCACTATTTATATTTTGAGCCTAACAATGAAAAAACAGGAATTTGGCATTGAAAACTGCTTTATTGTTTTTCCAAGTATTCTCCTTTATGGTCAATACACTTTTGCATTCGTTCGAACCATTTGTCAAAGCAGTTTTTCCAATCTTCTTGAGACACCTCCATAATATGGTTTTTGAACGCATCAACGGCGTCTTCCGCCGACGAAAATCGTTGTCCACGCAGTTTATTCTTGACATTCGGGAACAAGAAGAAGTCATTGGGTGCCAAATCAGGACTGTACGGCGGATGACCCATCAATTCGATTTTTTGACTGTTCATAAAGTCGGTTGTTAGACGAGATGTGTGACAGCTGGCATTGTCTTGATGAAGAATGATCCGACGGCGTTTGTTTGTTTTCCGTATTTGACCGAAGACCTCTGGCAAACAAATTGTTGTGTACCATTCAGAGTTGACCGTTCTACGTTCCTCTAAAGGCACAGTTGCCACATGACCAGTTTTCCCGAAAAAATAGGCGACCATTTGTTTCGAAGTGCTTCGAGCGCGAACAACTTTTGTTGGATTGGGTTCATCTTGAAACACCCATACAGTCGACTACTGTTTACGTTCCGGCTCATATTCATATATCCATGATTCGTCACCTGTTACAATCTTATATACGTCTTTTGAAGCACCATTTTATTGATTGAGCATTTGTTTGCACCAATTGACGCGAGCGTCTTTTTGAGTTTTTGTCAAATTGTGTGGGATCCAACGAGAACATACCTTTCTCACAGCTAAATGATCATGTAATATTTTATATATGCTGGTGGAACTAATGCCTATGGTTGCCTCAATCTCACAGTATGTCACATGACGATCTTGCAGTATTAGGTTTTGCACAGCATCAATGTTTTCTTGAACAACAACTGATTTTGGACGACCTTCGCGAATCTCGTCGGTGAGCGAATGGCGGCCACGATTAAATTCGTTATACCAGCGTTTCACAGTGGCAAAGGATGGGGCTTCATCTTCAAATGTGGAAGTAAGTTGATCGATGCACTCTTGTCTTGATAATCCACGTCGAAAATCGTAAGAAATCATCGCACGAAAATGTTCACGAGTTAATTCCATTTTATTGTTGTCGCGCAATCTCCAAGGCAACATAAACAACACAAATGAAGCTATTAACAAAACATTTGAAGTACGTTATGGTCAATAATGCCAGACGATTCCGTGCAAACGTCAAATCGCGCCTAACTTCAATCAGTGTTGCCAAGGCTCAAAATATAAATAGTGACCCTCGTATTAATGTTTTATTAATATGGAAACAAGGCTTAACAGTGTTACCATCGCACATAATATGCAATGGAAATGCAATAAGTATAATATTCTCCGAACATCAATCTATTCAACTAAATTACAATAGGTGAGGCTGTATTAATCAACTAATGACTTCACTTCCAGAAATAAAGCTATGGGCCAATGAATAATTGAAACGCGATTACGTACTATTAGCTTTATAATTAAAATATTCTGTGGAGTAAATCAATTTAAGCGTTAATTATGCACGTGCACCTACTTCTTTCTGGCTATTTGTTGTAAATTATTGGAAATATTTGATTAATAGCATTGCAAATTGTTTCGTCCAATTGTACAATCGATGCTTCTGCCAGTGGCGAATTAGCAGTGTCGCGGTTGGGGGATGGTCGGGCTCTTTGCTACCTCTCACCGCACTGAGGTTGATAATTACAATTGTGTGACGTCAAATGTTCTGAGTCACATGATTCTAACTACCTAACACTCTAGCCTTGTTTTACCCCAAGCTTTGTGGCTGCAGCAGCACACGCCTTCCATTTGTCCCTACCCTTCTTCCGCTCAGCTCGGACCATCAGGAAGCATGCTCCACTCTCCCCCTCCTCTCCACGGAGGTGCACAGGAGACGCGGGTCTGCGCAGATTATTTTGCTTGTGGTTTCACTATACTGGTCTCTTACCATCAGGTTTCCCCACTATGACCAGCTTCTTATTGCACTTCCTTTACAATTATTCACTAAGAAATATTGTCCTTCATTAGTACACAAGGCTTGCAACTGAAGTCGGTATATTAACCTATCAGAAATATAAAGATATGACAGTGGAAGACTTAAGCCGTAAAATTGTAGGTTTAGATAAATTATACACAAAAGGCTTGATAGTATAGACGTTTATTTAACAACAAAATGCCTGAAGGGCTTGATACTACATAAATAATGATTATAAGAGTATAAACCCCCAATATAAATACAATAAATAATAAACAATTAAATCTTTACATAATTTAGATTTCCTTACACGTTATTTAACCAAAAAGAGAATATAGTAATTTCATTTTAATATTAGTTTCCCCCCAAGAGACCTATCTCTGAATAGAACTAAGTGTGCAGTGCTTTAACTAAAAATCCCAACTAAATACTCTACATAAAAACTTAAAATACTAAACCACTACAAAACAACTACTCCCTAAACTTTGTTCCATTCCGAGATGACCCCTTTCAACACTCAAAGAGAACTCAACTTAACGTGCTTTAACCTCTGCTAATCAGTGGGAAGTGAAGTTCCCACACGAGGCTTGCTTTCCTCCGATCTCCGGAATTTCAACCACGCCCCTTTTTCCAAATTAAAGCCATCTGGTGTCAAACTAACTAAACATTTCTTTCTTTTCACTCGTACACCTTGCATATGGTTATACCTAGAGGCACATATTTTTGGTAAATAAAAAGGCAAAATTTCGGTACAAAAACTGAGTCAATTTCGGGTTCAAAAGCGGTAAATAAAATAAAATATCGGTGTTATAGCGGTGAAAAAACGGATGAAAAGTGGTATATAAAAAGACATATTGGTTATAAAATTGTGAAAATAATCCTAAATTTGATTTAAAAACTACACTTATTCCACAGAATTAATATTTCACTTCTAATAGCACATTTATGTAGTTATCAGAGTATTAAGTATATTTCTGTGTAAAGGAGTCCATTTTTGCTTCTCCAATATTAACAGCAGAATTAATCAATTTTCCGGGAATTGCATAACTCTCAGGATAATTCAGACCTCGGAAGGTGTCACGGCGGTGAATAAACCCTGAATTTCGTGTTTAAGAGTTAATTTCGCTTTTTGCAGTTCATTTCGCATTATTTCGTGACAAAATATGGTCACAAAATGCACCTCACACCTTTCAAAAACATGAAAAATTAACACTACAATGTGTTTTTTCAAATTTCGTTTTTTCGTCAAAAACGAAATATGCATGCCCCTAGTTATACCACACGAATTCTGTAAACACTTCTTTCCTCTCCCATTTGTGCCACATGGCCTTCCCATCTAAGTCTTTTTGATTTAATTATTATGATCCACTGGTAATATTTAACCATGAATTTATGACTGAAGTGTCCAACACCGCGGTCGTACTGTCTAAGGCGCCGGGCTTTGGGCTCCGATTACGGAACGCGTCTCCTCGGGAAAGCGTAACAACTCTTCTCCTGAGATTTCGGCCTGTGTATGAGATCTGTGGCCACCTACCATCGTGAGGAAATTAGGGAGCTACGAATGAGTAGTGTAACTCGGTCTTGAAAAACCTACAATGACGACTGGGAGTTCGTCGTGCTGACCACACGTTACTCCGTAACTCGTTGGATGATCTCCCACCTCGGCATGTTAGAGTGAGGCCGGCTGTCGGTAGGCGGGCCTTGAGGGATGTTGCACCATAAGTTATATTATGACTGAACATTACATTTATTCTTTTCCATTCAGAAATGTTTACTATTTTTAGTGTTCGTTAAAGTAGGATATGCATCAGTTTGTTACGTACCTTTGAGTCTGTTTAGGAATTTACCCTTCGCTCCTCACGTCGTTTGAGACTCTGCTAATCAAGGGGTCCCGGTTTCGATACCCGGTGGAGGCACATAGTGGTTCGGATCCCACTTTAAACTGCAGGTCCAGTCCCGATTAGCCTTACTGTGCATAAAGTTGACTTAAAACACCAACTCTATCAATCAAAATACTCTGGTAACCATCAGTCGTGATAATCAAAACTTCCTCTTTCACCTTAGTAAGAAGGTTTGTTATTTCTGAACGCACTTAACTATTTAGAAACTGAAATACATACATCGCTATTGTTCTAGATATATCCATATAACAGTTACCTTGTTGCTATCCTCTTTATTGCTTGTTGATAAATCTCTCAGTTTGTTAAATTATGTTTCAGTGTTGGTCTATTTATCCATCTAATACAAGTTGCCTATGACGTCTTAAATATTTGCCAAATTAAAAAAAACGTACAAACTCAATGTTTGAACTAAATAACAAGCAACTACAGATGTCCAGGGCGTTACATCTTCCCCTTTCGTCCCTTTCCAGAACTGCGTTTCACAAGCTGGAACGACTGGCAAGTTAAAAATAGCTGGATGAAGCTGTTAGTGAACCAATTAGTAAAGCGGTTAAGTTGATGGTGTCGTTTTTGAAAGGTCTAGGGTTCAAGTAATGATTCCGATCACCTGAGATAGAAGATTTTCCGTTGCTTTTTCGGTCAGTCCAGGAGTATTCTGGGAAGACATCTCTAACCGAGGTCACAAGATACCTTCCACATCTTCACTTGTCGCGCTCTCTTCTCCGTATTGGCTTTCACGTTTTAGCTGTCGCTACTTATTCGCACCCCACCAATTTCCTCACGTTGGTGGGTGGCCACCGGTCCCACACACAGGTCGAAATCTCGGGAGAAAAGTCGTTACGCTTCTTCTGAGAAGACTCGAACCAGCGCGGGACTCATATTGTCTGTGTGACGTCATAAATTCAAGATGGCCGACACTATAAACCTCGTACTTTTGTCTACGTGGTTCATTAGCTATGCCTGATTTCCGAGAGAACAAAGCTACACTTACTTATTTGGGTTGTAAATTTAAATGTGACAATACTGTTAGGAAGATGTGATAAGAACATATGGTATCAGACGGTGAGCATTGTCAGTTGGTACCCATGTCGATGTGTGGAGTGCCAAAAGTGGTCGGTGCGGTGAGTGCTGTTATTGATGTACGAGGTTGAAATGAGCCCCATTTTGTTCACTTCCCTAAAACATGTTTACCAAGGTAAGACCGCGATTTTGGTTCAAAGTCCAGGTGGCCAGTGGAAAAAAAGTCACAACAATGCCATCAATACTTGCATGAAGCTTGTAGCAACAATACATAGCCATATCTGATAGTTATACAGTGGTGACAATATAGGGAACCCACCAGGATGCAATTTTCCTCATGTTCTCTGTGACACATCGCAACCTCCTCAAGAAATGCACTTAGCCTTACTGTGCATAAAGTGGACTTAAAAACACCAATCACTAGCAAGGGGGGCAAGGACAATTTACTTTCTCTTGGTACACAAGGTTTAGCGTAGTGCTGGGGCAAAAGTGAAAAAAAAAAATGGGGATGGGGCAATATCCCCCACGTCCCCGTAACGCCGCCAAAGCTATCATCCCTTGGACACTGTGTCATGGATAATGAGATATTTGTTTTTGAAAGTTTAAAAACGCTGCTTGGATGCAACTTTTCTTACCTGCTGTCTCGTGTTCGTTGAATGTCCTTTGGGCTGTGGTTATGAAGTGTATATCAACGCCTAATCGCTATGGCATACCTCGCTGACCCCCACGTGCATTGCATCGGACGATGACGTATAGGTACAAGGTAACGTTTCGTACTGTTCCCTCATATATCGTCGGACGAGAAGGAGATTCCCCTCAAAGGTCACCATATGGCATTTCCGCGACTCCTCAACCCCCCCCCCCCCTCCTTCACTCTTTAGCCCAAGGCATTTATACAACTGGTCGTTCAGTGAGATTTAATGAGTACCTGCAATTGCGAATGGTGTCGTAAGATTCATTGCAGTGACCTTACCAAGATGGGGGTAAATATTGAGAAGATATTGCAGATCTTATTGGCTTTGCAATGAAATTTTTTTTGTAGTGGTTAGATGAGCATTGCTTTCAAGCACGGTTCTGAGAATGTATTATCATGTATACACTTTTTTTCATTTTTGTTTTGGAATTTACAAACGGCGTGAAGTGGTAGAATTGTTAAGCAGTTGGACATCCTGATTGTACAGACCGAGGCAAACTCGTCCTTTTGTCCGTAACTTACACTGTATCCATCTTCAATAGCCTAGCTGTTTTGTTTTCGGAAATTACTAGTTTATCTCTACCTTCCTCTCTCTGTTTCTCTGTCTCTTCGTTTTGCTTCTTTTCCCGTTCTGCTATTTTATCTTCCTCTCTCTTTCTCTCTTTTTATCGCTATTTCTCTTTTCTTTCTCTATCGTTCATTTTCTCTCTCTCTTTATCACTTCTCTCTCTCTCTCTCTTAATTCCCTTTCCTTACATCTCTTTCTCTCCAACTTATTTTTATATCTCTTTCCGTTTCGCCTCCATATTTCCGTCCATTTAATCTTCCCCTTCCCTCTCTTTCGCTCCTTAATCTTCCCTTTCCCTCTCATAGTCTATAGTTCTCCTTTCATTTCTTCCATCCAATCCTTATATTTTCCTGTGTGTGTCAGAGTAACCCATTTTTGTATCCTGCATAATTAAGCTATCAGGCGAAACGAAAACTATGTTTTTCTTGTTCATTTTCAAGATGACGCACAATATTCTTATTGTATGCACAGCTGTGCACCTGGAGTATTTATAACAATAATTTGATGAAGAATTTCGAGGAATTTATCACAAACTAGCTGATTACCCGGCGTTGCACGGGTATTTATTTATCCCAATCTTGTATTAGACAGGAAAATAATGAATTCTAACTATACTGTAAAATGTAACTATGTATGCAGACTCAGTAGGGGTGGACATATGCCTGACCTTGTCTTTGATACGTAAGTGGGATATGTTACTGCTTACATATATGTGAAATATAATTATTTTCATGATATTTTCCCTATTTTTATTTAATTTTCTAATTCGGGGTCCTATACGGATCACCCTATACTTTTATTGTTAGTCTATCCTTCGCTTTCTCCAACCATCCCTCTTTACCGCCGCGGTTCAACTCACAGCAGAAATACGCAACGTTCAATACCCCGTAACAGCCATTAGGAATCGAACCAACGGCCATCCATCCAGAACTTTCAGCATGACGGCGCTCGGATTTTTCGCAAGCACACTTCTTCGCGCAGACCTTAATGCCGCTTCGTTTATTCACCTTGGAAGGAGTTTTCCTCTCTTTTCCGGGCAAAGAAAGGGAGGGGGGGAGATGTTGGAAAACATTTCCCTGGGTATCTGGCAGCAGCATCAGAAATATAATTTCCGCGCCAGTGGAGAGCCCAGACGACCACATCAGAAGGCAGCGAACTGGAAAATTCTCACGGACTTGCCGACAGACCAGCGAAGAGGGTGAGAAGGGTTATGTAAAAGTGGTCGGCGAAGAGAATATCGCTTGCTTTTCCTCCCCTGAACACCCATTCGCTTTACCTAGGATGCATCCCTTTCCGTCAGCTGCGGGACAGGAGGAAATGTATCCAGGTTTTCCGACAGGAGAATTTTTTTTTTGGGGGGGGGGGGGGCGCTCTTCTCTTCTTCATATTTCATCCCTGATCCTAGGCTCGTTCGTCTTCAGAAGGGACCACTTGTCTTTTTACATGTCTTTTTTTAAACCCCTACGTGATTTACATTCACTGGGCTTGTAACTCATCACCGTGTGGCAAGGAACCTACATGAGTGCAATGCGGCATTGGGTTTCTGTCACATATCCGTTTTTCTCACTCTATCTCTCTTTACAAGAGGTTGATACAACGACTATGGATAGTGCCAACAGCAAAAGAAGTTAAATTTGTGATTCAATCTTACTTGTAGTCATCTTCGGGTCATCCATTTGCATGGTGGAAGATTTATACTAAACCTTCCCCCTATAAAAAATGTCCCTATTTATTTCAATATTATTATATTTATTGGTTTGGAGATTGCTAGTTATTGTAATTTTGTTATAATTTATTTGGAATTTTAATTAAAAATCTAGTTTAGTTGGTAAGATGAGATGAGATGTCAGTGGTTTTGTCAAAACATCGAGATTGGTAGACGAAGGTGGGTTGTGGCCAGTGATGTGCCGTAGACTATAAGTTTACGTCTACATGAGTTGTCTACACGTAATCTACGCGTAGATTACATAGGGTTGTAGTTTACATAGACTACGTAGACAATCTAAAGTGCATTAAAATTAATTTTCAAGGCTTTCATGAAAGAAAAGTGACATTTTCAACTATATTGGTTCCTAACGAAATGAAAAGAACCTTATTTACAACAAAATTTCTCTTCTCTTCTATTACCAACTATGGAAGAAGATAAATAGTATGCAAAAAACAACAACAGATGGCAGTCGTGAGGCAAGAGTGGTCTTTTCCCCACAAAACACTAGAATATTTAGTATATTAGGTTTCTTCCTAGGTGAGAAATTTTTCGAATTTGGAAGAAATAGTATGAAAAGTTCTCCTCACACATCATCAACTGATACGCAGTATAATTTTCTTTCAATTTCACAGCGCCCTTTGTTAAGTTATCACCTTTCGCCATGTTGTTTACATTACGTAATCTAAGTGTATAAAATAGTCTACTATCGTTGTTTACGCGTAGACGTACATCACTGGTTGTGGCCCACCGTTTAATAGTCACAGCCCAGCTTTCGCCCATTCGACAGCCTGAATCACAAATTATCAGAATCCATTCTAGTATAGAAAGGAGCACACATAGAATGATAAAGAGGAAGAGATAGCAAGGTCGAGATACAGAGAAATGGAAAGGAAAGGGAGAGAATGAATGAAACTGATAGAGTAAGGAATAGAGGATGAAAAAGAGTGAGAAATAAATAGAAAATAAAAATATCGAAATACAGACGCTGATAGCGAGAGGAGATGATAAAGAAAGAAAACGAATGTAAGAAACAAAGTAAGAAAGGGAGACGATGAAAAAGAAAGCGAGAGAATGGAAGAAACTGATAGAGTGAGAAAGAGTTGAAGAAAGTGACAGTGAAAGAAAGAAAGAGACAAATAAAGAAATAGTGTGATGGAGTAAGAGAAAACAGTCCAGGATAGAAAGAAAGAATCAAGAACCACGACGGTCAAGGCAGACCACGAAAATATTTCGCCCACTATTGAACAGACACGAACGAAATTCTCTCGCGATGGCACTGCCGTGCATATTTTAACATTTAGTTTCTTAGATATTATACTAAAACTTAAAATATAGAAAACAGTAATTTTGCATTTAGTATTAAATGGCCCCTTATATTAAAGGACGAACATACATTAAAAGTATTTGAAACTAAAATCCTTAGAAAAATATTTAGACCTAAAAGGGATGAGGAGACAGGTGAGTGGAGAAGGTTACATAATATAGAACTGCATAATTCGTATTCATGTCCAGATGTTATTAGAATAATTATAACAAGAAGACATTATGTAAATATGTAACAATTTTTTTGAACACTGTATTTTCATACACTGCATTAACGGCACAAGTATTTTTTTTAAAACTGTTTTCCTGCCATCTGTTATCTTCTGCAAGTCTAATTTTTGTAGTTAACGCTTCTACTGACAGTTTGCAAACTAAATTAAAAAATTACAGTCAAGATAGGGCATTGAAGAAGTTTGCAAAGATAAAAACAACTGGTCCGAATCCAATTTTGTTACCACTAGACTTGATTTCCAAAACAAGGCTTTCAATTAGTGCCTACACAATGACTGCCAACAGTTTTTTTTTTATTATCGAGCGGCCAGAGCCCAGCGGGTGCCCGTTGAATTAGTACCCACCCGGGAAACACTACAACACTGGATGGAAAACCCATTCATTGCAAATATCTATGCTGCTCCAACCTGTATTAAAGGGATGGGCGGTTGCGGTGCCCCAAGAAACAAAAGACTGACAGTTGCTGTAATCGCTACAGCGTTAATATATTCGTGTATTTTATTTGGGCACACATATTTATACAGCGCGATTTCCCTTAATGGAAACCGTGTCATTATTTATGTAGCTTTGAATGTGGCCCGTTCGCTTTCCAAAGCCAGCTGCCACTCCCTACGTCACAGCGGGTGGCTGAGACGTCAGCTCGGTTGTAGGTAGAGGATTCCGCGTGCACGCAGATTGTTTTATGCGTCTGGCACTTTTTTTTTCTTTTTTAAACGCGTGTCTTGCTCGTAAATCTTTGCTTGATGGTCCTGCCACGCTGCCTGTGGTTTAGGGACTATGGTATGATGTCTTCGGGTAGATTGCTTTGGGACAGTCACACAGAACCCAGCGTCCATTGACACAAACATTAAACTGCATTAACTGCCACTTCTGGTGTATGAAATACATACAGGGGGTACTTTTATCAGCTGCTAAGGACAATGGTGATCTCTGTGAATGTCCTTTCGACAATTTCGGTGGAGGCACATAGAGGTTCGGATCCAACTTTAAACTGTAGGCCCAATCCCAATTAGCCTCTCTGTGCATAAAAGTGGACTTAAGGGCATGAAGAACAGCTTGTGTCCAGCCAGACGAGAGCACCTAAAACTGCGGCGTAGAAAAACACATGAACTGAAAGAGAGCAGACTCAAGATTTCATTTCCGCTTTAAAAAGGTCGAAGTGCCCATTTGATTGGGCATAAATTGAAGGTTGAAGTTGCCTCTCCATAAGGAATATATGGGATCTTGTAAATACTTATTCATCATTTATCTCACAGATCGTATCTGGCTTAATAAATCAAGTTAGAAAACCGCTTCCACTTCCAACATGGGGAGAAATTGCTCTCCTTTGCCTCTGTCGTTTTTCTCAGTAGCAGTTCACATTTCGACGTTCTTGAAACTGTCGCTTGTAGACTTCAAATTAAACTCAACTAAAGAACCCTTCATCAATATCATATCAACACTCATCCTCATCGTCGCGATTATCCAAAATTGGCAGAAAAGCAACGTAAAATAACCTAAGGCGGTCGATTAATCAATCATTACAGCTGTTGTTTCGTATGATGCAATGAAATCAGGGCTGAGCCGATACCGATACTTTTACCGATACCCATACTTTTACAAATACCCATACTTTTACCGACACCCATACTTTTACAAATACCCATACTTTTACCGATACCGATATCCATACTTTCACCGACACCGATACTTGAAAACCAGCATTTAAAAGTGGTTCAAAATATTGATTAATATTGGTGGGTGAGTATTGCATTCCAATTACAAGCGTCAGTTTACCAGAACTTTGCTTTAGAACATTAAAAAAATTACTCCTTTCCGATACCAGTTCTAGTAAAAATGCATCATTTGATAAGATCAGACAGGATCATTTAAAAGAAAATTACACGTTTAACTGTGTCATTTGACCACAAATTGAACTGATATTACTGAATGACGTCGTGCCTCACTTTGATTGGTTCACATGGTCGAGGCCTCGAGGAGGAATAAACCAGGCCGAGTCTTGAGGTATCGACTAGGGATGGCCAAATCCGGATCCTGGTGGATCCGAAATCCGGATCCGGTTCCGAATCCTAAGGATCCGGATCCTAAAATTTTTCGGATCCGAATCCGCGTTTCCGGAATTTTCAGATCCGGATCAGGTACTTTCGGATCCGGATCCAGAACTTTCGGATCTGGATCCGTTTTTCCATCCCACATGCGCTTCTTTGGAAAGTAAGAATGTGTTTATAACATAATGTTGCCTGCTAATATACATATGGATATATATAATATACATACATACATACACATATACTATATTAAAGTGTGTGTGTGCGCGTGCGCGATTTGTAATTAATTAAAACACTTACAAGGGAGGTGTAAGTCTCCCCCTCCGATTTCCAAGAAACTTGGCAGGTGTGTGTATAAACGGGCCCAAAGGAAGAAATACGTGTTTCTTTGTTTCGGCTTAAAAAAGCTGTTTTAGGGGGCAACCCCCCTCAAATGTCAAGATGAGGACAAATTTAAGTGGGAATCTTACCCCGAAATCACGTAAATATGTCATACGAAGAAACAGGGGGCATAGGGCCTCTCTATACACCTGCCAAATTTCATGGAAATCGGAGGGGGACACAGGGGTCAGATCATTACTTCAATTTGTCCTCATATTGAGATTTGAGGGGGGTTGCCCCCTGAAACAGTTTTTTAGCTGAAACAAAAAAAAACGTATTTCTTCCATTGGGCCCCTCTATACACCTGCCAAGTTTCATGGAAATCGGAGGGGGACACTTAGATAATCTCCCTTTTTAGTCTTACACTTTGTAATTATATAACACTTCATATATTATAATGTTTTATTTTAATTTGTAAAACTGTAACTGTAGAAAAATTGTATAATTTTTGTATAACATTTCCATCTTGTTATATGTGTTAAAGGTTTCATCCTGGAATGGAATGTCTCACATTTATGTGTGTTTCCATTTCCAATGCATTCGAATGAATACATATTGGTTTCAATGGCATTTACAAAATCACCTCTCACATTTTATGTTAAACAAGTAAGATTATTTTTGTGCATTAATGTGTTAGCCGGAATTTTCGGATCCGGATCCGTTTGGCCATCCCTAGTACCGACAGGGGACAACGTACAATGAACATAACTCTCCTGTGAACAATGTGAATGGTGAGTATGTCTGTAGGATTGGGAAGTTTGTTAGTTTTCTATTAGTAATGAATTCGTCATTACTTAAGACTTATGTGATTATTCCGGGGAATTTCATTGTCACGGATGGGACATGCGGACTACATTTGTTTTTATATAAAAGTAACTATTCTGCTTATAGTCAAGCAACATTTCTCTTACAGTTTCTGTGGAATGAAATATGAAACTTAGCACTGTTAATTAAACATAACTATCCTTAAAATACTTTCCCAGGTTTGTAGCTATAAGTAAACAATTTTGTGTCACTGCTGGGACGGAAGCAACACTGCCTCTTCACTTGATAAGAAATTTATTTGAATTTCTGTGAATTGTCAAATAATGAAAAATAAATTATTCAAGACAAAGAGAGAAGGTAATTGACCTTCGACAATGAATGGGAAATTTAACAGTTAAAGGAGAAATTAATTGATTTTTTGTGTCTTGAGTTGTTGTTTTAAGTCCACTTTATACACAGTAAGGCTAATCGGGACTGGACCTACAGTTTAAAGTGGAATCCGAACCACTATGTGCCTCCACCGGGTATCGAACCCGGGACCCCTTGATTACAAGGCGACGACGCTACCACTGCGCCATCGGGGAGGCCTGATTTTTTGTGTCATGGGTGGAACACAATAGAAAACAACATTAAATTAAAAATATAAAATAAACGAACAATGTGTAAAATATCTTCTACCTTCTAAATTAATTATGTATAATACTTGAATGTTTATGCAAATGGCAATATCACTCACAATATAGGATAAAGTTACAGCATTAATTTTAAAAATTGAGGTTCAGGGATGCTCCTTCTTATTTTATATATTTGTATCTCTTTAGTTAAACAGAAACTCATTCTTGACCTAGTCACTATTCACTACCACGATTAGGTGTGGTCCACTTAAATTTATGATAAATGGGTAAATATCTACATAATACATTAATTTGTTATAATTTCGTATTATTGATGAAATTTATTGTTGATGCTTGATTTATAATTAAATGAAAATGAGAGAATAATTGTTCAAATTGTTAATTTATCTAAGTTCTTGTTCATTGTTGGTTACATCATTAGTTGTTCAACAAGTCTGAAATAAACTTACTTTTAATTCTTTATATCTGTAATGTTCAAGTCCTGCAATAACGGACCCTGTCTTCTGTACGTTTTATTCACGTTCAACTGGCTTGTTTAATGCATACGAACCTTGAATTGCGAGCACAGGGGAAGATTCACGCCTTAAAGGTCTACTTATTTGCTATGAGGCAAACTATGCTATACGAATCTACAGATACAACAGTGGTTCAGTTAATGCGAGTTCATTTACATAGTGTGCAAGCACCTCATCTAGTTTAACATTGTCTCTTATCACTTGGCCAGTTTGATGGATATTCATTGAACCGAACTAATAATGACTTAAATTTCAAAACATAGTTTCTACATGCGCTCTGATTTTGGTAGGTCTTGTAGATATGTAGTTTAATATTGAACCTGTAGTAACTCTGAAGATTGGGTCTTTAATGAAGCAGAGTTACAACTCAGAGTGCAACTTTGCGACCCGGAATATTGATTTGATGTTTTTCGAGATCTGTATGTATAGGTTGAGATACTCCTTGAGTGTAGCCAACTCTATTGACAGATTAAAGTACAATCTTATTCTTCAGTCTAGATTTTGTAATAGTTTCGTGCAGTTTTTTCACAATACTCCAAATACACTGATTAAGTTACACAATGTCGCTGGTCGATGGTTACTTATCTATGCCAGACAGACGTTCTTGTTCCACAGAATCAGTTCCGTGTTCAGGAATTTCATAAGGGGGTTTATCACCATAAGATGGATGGTACCTTCTTTCTCAACTAGTCAACACTACAGGGTGAATCAAAAGTCCCTGAAGACCCCTTATAAAATGAGATTTGCTGGTGGTCATGATAGGAACACGTTAGGCTCAGGGGCAAGCAACCATAGTTGTGTGCGTCAAGCGGAGGTCCGCCATATTGTTGGCCGACATATTGAATTCTACTCAAAAATTTTAAATGAGATATATCAAAGTCATCCTCAAAGTCACGATTAACCAAAAGTGGAAGAAAAGCTACGCCAAATAACAAAAAGCAAATATCAAATCTTGATTGGACTGATTGAATTAGGTTAATTTGCATCGCTGTTTTGCCACTTTTGGCTAATCGCGACGGCAGGGATGAATGGTGAAACGATGAAATGAATGAAGACATATATATATATATATATATATATATATATATATATATATATATATATATATAATATATCTTCGGGACTGTGCAGGATGAAAATAAAGTATCTCACTGCACAGCTGTACACTGAGTCTACAAGTCAAATTTCAAGCACATGCATGCACATGTGAAAGATGGTCAAACGGTAGATGAAACGATGAGTGTGTGTCGGAGCGAATTGCGAAGTTTAAGGAGCATCAGAGAGAGAGCGAGGGGGAAAAAAAAGAGGGGAGGAGGTACTGGGGAGTGAGTTTCATGTAGTTGCCGCCAGGGAGGCACCACATGTCGGCATGTTTTATGCATTAACGTGTTCGTTTTAAAATGCGTACGTGACTGTGCGATCAACGCCTCTTCGGATATATGCTGATGTTAAATAACCACGCGGAAAATACGAGGGGAGGGGGGGGATGAGGAATGGGAGCAAGTGAGGCACTAATCTCTTTTCCAGCGGGAGTAAATTTAGATTTTTGCTTCTATTCTTCTTTTTTTATTTTCGCAAATGGTCGGAAGGAAGGATGGATATTTTTTTACATGATAGATACTGGTACTCAGGAAGTATGTCGTTGTTAGGATGATAAATGGCGTTGAGGAATTTACAGTGGTTTCCGAGTTTGACTTACTGGGGTATTCATCCTGTTGTTGGTCGGTAAGCGTAAGGTTCCGAAAGGGAAGAGATCTGGGTTCGAACCTTGGATATTTTCGTGACAATGCACTTGATTAAAAGGTAAAGTTATCCGTGCATATAGCACGGTGCCATGAATGCACATTTAGGGGATGTGGGGGTAGGGACCCACACATTCTCGAGCTCGGCCATTTTGGAAGTGATGTGTTCAGCACCCCGCTCCGGCCGCCTTTATCCCACAGGGTTGCTACCAGGTACCCATTGATTTGAGGGTGGGTGGGTCCCAGAGCCGCTTTATTCGGGGACAAAGCCGGAAACATCCGACCCATCCCGGGAATAGAACACGGGTCTCTCGCGTGGCAGTCAGACGCCCTACTGACTAGACATAACGGTTAGCACATCACACTACGACGCCATGAGTCCCGGGTTCGAATCCCGGCCTTCGTATGGGTGTTCTTTGTGATTGTTCCTTCATCAATTTCACCGTATAATCTCTCATCGCCATCTTCGCAATTAGGCAAAAATGTCAGAAAGGGGAAGTAAAATAAACCAAATCAATCAACATTTTGGATAACCATGAAGATGATGATGAATGGTGAGAAATTAATGAAAGAAGAGTCACAAGCGCACATGAACAGCGTACAACACAGTCCCACAAAGAATTATGCTGACTGTGAATCGAGACGTGAGCTTCGTTGTTTCACTTACCAGGTCAATTCAAGCCAGAACTCAAACCGATTTATCATTAATCGGCCACACTAACAGCGAAAACCAAATGCAATGAAACAGCAAAACAGACAGCCATGTTGCTGCTCTTATACGTTTCTCCTCTAACAGGAAATTCCACAGCGCAGAAAACTCTTCCAAAAATTATTTTTCTTCAATTCAATATCTCTGTTGTCTCTGTAACCAAAACTGTTGTTCGTGTCACCGATTCATTTAGTAATCGTCATTCTTTTAGATGCTGTCACTATCTCTATATATAATTCAAAACTCCAAACGAATTGGTAATACAACTCAAATGTAAAGCACACTCATTGCTGGGGTGTAAGGGGTGACCCTTCCACGTAGTACACTCAATTGTCAACTTCACTTCCACGTAGTACACTCAATTGTCAACTTCACTTCCACGTAGTACACCCATTTGTCAACTTCACTTACACGTAGTACACCCAATTGTCAACTTCACTTACACGTAGTACACCCAATTGTCAACTTCACTTCCACGTAGTACACACGATTGTCAACTTCACTTACACGTAGTACACTCAATTGTCAACTTCACTTACACGTAGTACACCCAATTGTCAACTTCACTTCCACGTAGTACACCCAATTTTCAACTTCACTTACACGTAGTACACCCAATTGTCAACTTCACTTCCACGTAGTACACTCAATTGTCAACTTCACTTACACGTAGTACACCCAAATGTCAACTTCACTTCCACGTAGTACACTCAATTGTCAACTTCACTTACACCTAGTACACGCAATTGTCAACTTCACTTACACCTAGTACACGCAATTGTCAACTTCACTTCCACATAGTACAACGTGGACTGCATTTTGCAGACTAACAAGGCTCTCGTGTTTGGACCATCGGTCAGTATAATCTTCGTATGACTGTGTGTGTGTGTTGTCGTGTGTTTTGTCTTTATATGTGCTGAATGGCTTTTTACAAACTCAGCTTTTAATCAAATAAGAATAGTTAGTCCTCCGACATTCATTCATTCATTGTTCTCTGCCCAGGCGCAGGTCTTTCCTTGCAACCTCCATGCTGTTCGATCTTTAGCCCTTCGCTTTGTAGCAGCGTAAGACCCATTTATTTTGATGTCGTCAAGCATTTGATATGTACTTCTTTCCAGGATTTTCTTTCCCTTGACCATTCCTTTAATAGCATCCCTTAGGATACAATTTCTTCTCATCCGTGACCCTACAAATTTCTTCCAACTATGTCTATTTCTTTCCTTCTCAGTTCTGTCTTCAAGTTTTCCAAATTTCCCGCCTCTCCGACATTACAGTTGTTTTATTAGATATATTTTATTTATGGTAAGTGACTGGACCACAGATGGATGCAAAGTAGCCTAAGTGCTGACGCACCCAAAATTTCAAATTCAATCAATCAATGACACTGATTGCTCTGGAACGTCAGACATAGTCGGTCACCTTTGCCAACGACGCATATCACAATTACCTTGTAGAATTTTTCTCGTTCTTGAACTTTAGGTTACCCTTGGAACTATTTTCCCCGTTGCAAACTAATTATCAACAGCATCCGTAACTCGCTTCTGCATTCTGCAATTACTTTGGTGCAGACCTGTTGAAACCGCTCTTGGCGTTCGACCAGGTTCAACTTCAATGTGGTCTCGCAACATGGCCGGACATTGCGTTCCAGATGCGGGTATTTACACATCGAGTTGCGCCTGATTTTGCTTACCATCATTGAGGAGCACTTTATGCACACCTGCTGCGCTGTTTGTTTGCTATTTAGATCGCGTAGCACCTGTTTTCTTCCATTGTTTCATTCTTGGAATTGAACAGGCG
Organism: Lepisma saccharinum; assembly: GCF_977018435.1. Classification (NCBI taxonomy): domain Eukaryota; kingdom Metazoa; phylum Arthropoda; class Insecta; order Zygentoma; family Lepismatidae; genus Lepisma; species Lepisma saccharinum. The sequence continues at coordinate 19,222,487 of NC_139245.1, forward strand.
CTTTGACTTAATACTGTGGCAAGGTTATCATGCTAATGTTGGAACGATTTTCTTAATGTACAAAAACTACCAACAATATGGTACTTTCATTTCATTATTCCTATATGGTAATGTTTTCAGTAATATCATATTCTCGCCAATATTTCTGAACGATTTTGTTATTATTTGTCCAGTCATGTTCAACATTGCAACATCCTATCTCCAAAGGGTTCTGTCTATAATGGTCCATTTTCTGTCTTCACATGGCACTTTATGCTGTGTTATAAATGACTTTATGACCAAGATCGTGAATCCATATTGAAACGTTCCTGCCACCGCCCACGTTCTGGGATGCCTTCTTTTGCTTGTAACAGTCTTTAACAAGGCAGCCCACATTGAGAGCGTCAATTACTTGCTTTTCGGTCCGGCAGGCATACTCTCACACCACCGTCGTCTCAAGTTTACCCATAATGATAACCTTTTAACTAGTCGGTACATGAGATTCCATTTACACTCAGGGTTCGGGTGTATGTTGCACGTAGTAAGGCCTACCAAAGATTAAGCCAGAGCGATACACAGGTTTGACTTTAACATATAAAATTTTATTCATCAACAAGGTTTAGAAAGAAACTTAGATCATTACAGAAAGGTTATGAGTTTAAAGTACTGTTACATAAGAAAAGTACAATACAATTGATAAACTTCGTCCATACTCAAATTACCATAATACATTTGAAAACCAACCCCTTACTAAACTATCTCCTAAAATAATATTCCCATTCAAGTTTTCTTAAAATTCATGAGCTGGAGGTAAACATTCGAGTCTGATTAAAGAGATGGGGTTCTAAAAGAATGAATGAAGTGGGAAATGGGGGGGGGGGGAGGAAAGCTGATTAGTCACTTCTCTCACTCGAAAGTGGAGCGTGTTCTTAGCAAGACCAAGACCACTTCTCTTGTCCGAAAACGGAGCGTAACTTCTCTCATCCGAAGATGGAGCGGATTCTCTGGCTAATGGACAGAGTACAACCTCTTATCTCTCGTCCGGAGACGGATTTCAGCTTCTCTCATCCGAAGGTGGAGCCTTTGCTGCTCTGGGTCTCTCGCCGGGTAGGGCGGAGTGAGTCTCCTTATAGGTGCTTGGACTCTCGCCGGAGCGGAGCACACCTTCTCCTCTATAGGTGCTGGCTGGGATTGTCGCCTAAGCGAAGAGCACGTTCTCTCGCCCAAGGGCGGAGTGGAATTAAATTGCCAGTCAGGCTTTCGCCTTTATATAGGAACGGCGATGCTAGCGAAAACTGGCAGAGAAAAAATAAACTAATAAAAGTATATTCTTAAAGTAAGTTTACCAAATTAGAGGTGGAACTCATTTTTAATTTTATACAATTCTCAATTTCTTAGATTCTTAGAAAGATCATACAAATAAAGGTGCGACTCGTACAATTTGTGACGAGATGGGTTCGTTACAATATTTTTTGTCATAAATACGGATGCAGGCAACGCGAAATTCTAATGCAATGTTGTTTTAAATTCAGATCAGCTGGTATTGAGATTAAGAACGGTCATAGTATCAATGGTTTTTATTTTGGACAACACTAAGTTTGTTCCAAAATTATTCCAATTACAATTGATCAAAATCTTTGTCTCGATTACGTGAGTTAAGGGTATAAAATGCACATGCAAGGATAACTGGTTTGCTTATCATATGATCCGCTTCCACTTGAAAAAATCGTCTACTAACATGGTCGAAAGCACGAGTTAAATTAAATGCAGTATATTGCAAGTGAACTGCCTGTTTTATACTAGCTAATGCTACTCTTGTATTTTTGGCCAAGTTTCATGGCAAAGTACCTACTTGGTACGTAGAACATTTACCTATGATGTTTTCCCAGGCGAATATTTTCAAATGAAGCGATGTTTCGATAATCCAGTACGTATATTGAAAGTCGTGATCTTAAGATGAGATACTTCTAATCGATTTGAATGCTAGGCTAGTGATTAAAGTAAAAAGGAAAATGAAGGTAGTAAGGTTGTACACTCCTATTCACGTATATACTCTAGGTCGTAAGTGGTGCAGGACGATATTTTAGTCAAAATCATGGCACGATGAGAATTGTAAAGAGAAGGAAGAATCCACAAAGAATTACAAAGTACTACTCTGTATGCGATCTCAGGATTCCTGACTTTGCATATGCTTGCCGTTCTATTGCCATATTTGTCGTTTTACGTTGCTTTTCAACGTCTTTTGGTGAATTGGGAGGATTTATTGCCCACTTATTCTGCTCTTTCATTTGTGTCTCTTTACCTTTTTGTTTTTCTATTCTTGTATTTTCTTGCTCGCCTTTCGCTTATCTCCTTCCTTCCTTCTCAGTCATTTCCTCTGTTTTCCCTCCCGGCGTCTATAATTCTTATCTCTAGTCTCTTTCATGATATTTTCTTTATTTTCCTTCGCTCTGACCTGCACACCTCTCTTTCTGTCTCCCTCATTTATTCGGCTTATTTTCTCAGCCTTTATCCTCCCTCCAACCCTGTTTCTATGGTCTCTCTCAATTCTACATCTTTTTTCCTCTCCTCTACAAAGCTTTTCTCCATTACTTGTCTCCTTGAATCAATAAGATTGTTTCACGTCGCTTTTCTAACAATTTTGGCTGATCGCGAAAATAAGGATGAGTGATGATATGATGACATTGATGAAGCGACACTCGCAAACAACACGCGGAACCCCTGCCTGTGCTAGCCACTCCGCCTCGGAGGCCGGCGAATTCTCTTAGAACACAAATGTTTACTGCTTTAAAATTGTGAAACGCCAGAAGAATATAAGTTCCTTGACTAAGGTATATTAACTAGTGATATTGACTAGACAATAATTTAACTGAAATGATTGTATGGGGAACAAGGATTCGATTCTTATTTTATATATGAAGTGAGGAATATTTATTTCTCGTTACCAAATCTCAACAGAACAAGGTGTTCACGGGGACTCCACTTCATGGAGCTCACAGTGTACCACAGACATGAAGTGTACGAATACTAGTAGTTTACCCATTCCATTGAATTACTTTTATAGCGATATTCTGATTGCACTAGCTATTTCGTGTAGGTAGAAATATCTAAAGAAGGATCTTTTGTTGGAGGTTATTCACTTCTTGCAAGGCGGAATCAGGTTCTGCAGCACCCCATCCCCCAAATCGCTCCCACCTTAATGCAAGACATCTCTGCTCCTGCCTCATGTTCAACTTGTACTCTTTGATTTCGGGGTAAGATAGGTCACTCAAGTCGTGCCTTCAAGACAGGCTCTAAAGACAAGGTCTTCACATTTACAGTCTTGGGATCTCCGTTGCGTCGTAACAAACGTGATTTTTTTTTTTCAAGACTTTTATCTGGGTGTCTTTATTGGTGACTGTTTTGTCCCATTCCATCAGGCATTTAAAACTCGCAGGCCTCAACTTTGGTACGAAGACCAATCGAGACGAGACCGAGAACAACGGAGATCTCTGTAAAATGAAAGTGAAAAAGAGATGAAACTTTGTCGTTCAAGACTTGGGCTGATACTTGAGAATTTTTACGTAAACCAAAGCAATTTTACTATGCCACTTGATCCGGCATACGAAAGCATACCAAGCGGATGTCTACCTTATTATTTAGATTATGGTAATTTACATTTTAATCCATTAGTGGTAACTCCGAACGCCCCCCCTTCAAAACACACACACACACACACACACACACACATATATGTATATATTTATATTATATACATAAAAATGGATGTATGTGTGTGTTCGTGGGTGTGTATATTTGTTTGTTCCGGCATAACTCTCGAACGCCTGGAGCAATTTCCAAACTTGGTACACGTATCACTTGCAATCTGGAAATAAATACTGTTCGGGTAAGACACCCCTGGCACCCATAGGGGTAGGGTGGGAAGGGGTGGCATGTAAAAAAAATCGAGAACGACCGATATTAAATTCCGCACAAACAGACATCCATGACTCTATGCAATCCGCACAACGATAGTGTTGTTCGGGTTGTCTAACATATAGGCTGTGTTGCGAATGGAATCCATAGATTTCGTGACACTTCCAATGCGGTTCAACTCCAAGTTCATCACCAACCGGCATGGGGGTTGAGAGGGGGTGAAAAATAAAATGCCACATATGACCTACATTAGTGTCGAATCCATAGTTTTCGGAGTCGCTAAGCTAATTGGTGACGTTCACGATCACATTTAAAATTAGTTACATTTTACACTATAGTAGTTAGAATTCATTCTTTTCCTGTCTAATACAAGATTGGGATAAATACATAACCGGGCAACGCTGGGTAATCAGCTATAGTATGTATGTATATATATAGTCATGGGAAGATGAACGGGCATCAAAAGCTTAAAGTAAAAACCAAGTTAACTCGAGCACACTGACCCAATCAAGGCAGCGACAATAACAAAATTCCTCTATCTAGACAGAATCCAGCTTTGCAACCACCAGGTCGCTCTTCCTGATTGAAAGAGGGAAGCAGTGGCACGGTAGCTTGAAAGCTCATCAGAAACACGGTACGTGGCGAGTCGGATAAGTACCCCGGACTTTTTGGAGAACATCATGAGTGTGAAAACGTTATCGGGCCGCGCATTCGACGCGTGCCACCGTTCAGGTGCTGACAGCCGACACCTGCTGTCCGTGCTGACCTCACCAGCTACTAATACCACATTCCGCAACCTTGCTGTACTTATCCACTTAGTACACCCTGGACTTTATTCTTTCGGACTACCGAGCCTCTGGCCTCTGGATTCACGGCCAGTATAATGCTCTGTGAGGCTTGTGTTGCGTCCTATCCATCTGTGTGTTTGTACTTCCATCAATTTCATCGCATCGCCATTCATACTCATCTCCGCTATTAGCCAAAGGTGGCAGACATGCGAAGTAAAATAAAGCAAGTCAATCATTATTGAAAAAAGTATAAATTGCATCATGTTCATCTGATCGTCGCTGAACCTTATAGTAAAGATACTAGTAGTAACGGTGAAGAAAAGAGATCGAAACGAGGAAAATACAGAACAAACAGCTTTAGAGATTCTGTAGTCGATACCATATCATTGCGGTTTACGTTAAATTGTGCAGATTGCACTTTGAACTGTAGGTCCGGTCCTGATTATAATATCTGAACATAATATGGATTTCAGACAAATACAACTCCCGACCATGCCTCTTTTTCATGTATTGCAATCTCATGTTTAGTAAGTAACGTCGTTCTCACAATTCTCACAAACTGCGATCGTTTAATCCTCCCCTCTCCATCCCCTTCCTGCTTCATTAGGGTGACAATATTCTGACCCAAAAACAGGACATTTCAAGGAGATCAGTTTACCTCCCCCGCTCCTGAAAAATTATTGTTATAATTACCATATTATTATTATTTATTAAAGAATGGATCATATAAATGATCCATCATAAACAAGAAATGAAATATAATCTCCCGTTGTCAAAAGGTATTAATTATTATAATCTCCGTATGACTTACATATATAGATGGCATTTCTCATCCTTTCTGATCAACCTTTGATGTTAGTCCTATGCTGAAGTTGAGTAATGCCACAAGTATTTAGCAGAAGAACCCATCTTCTTGAGAGTAGCTTTATTCTTTATCAACCGTTTATAAATCTCTACCCCACATATCAGACACACAACTATAGATTTTTCTTCTGAGTTTGTGTCAAGATGCAGGAACTTTAAATTATTTTTGCAATTCCATAAAGAAACTTCATGCTTATTCACTTCTTTACAAATAACGGAAGACATACAAAACTATACATCTTCTTTAGCATGAAATGTCTCTCAAATTTAGACTTTGTTTTCAAAAAAATTCCTGGACTTTTGTAAAACGGGACAAATAGTGGCTTCTTAGTAATATGGACGGGACGACCGGAACACGCCTTTAAAATGGTGCTGTCCCGGTCAAAACGGGACGTATGGTCACCCTATGCTTCATCGAACGTAGTTAATAAATCGGCATTACCCAATATTAATTATACAGCGCTAAAATGTTTAACAATGTGATATTTACAGAAGGGAATAGGGTTGCCAGGCAATGAAGCAGAAAGCAACAATTTTTATTTGACATTAAAGTCGAAGTGTTTATCATTAAACAAGAGGAAAAATATACAGTAGCACTGTTACAAAACGAACCAAAAGTACCGAGGTGTATAATGAGTGTCAGCAGTCTCAACGGTCATTGCGGTTGCACTGGTTCCTGGTCTTCAGGTACCAATGAGCGTCCCCGAGTACGTATGCACCTCTCTACACGATGTGGTATGCTTCGCACCAGGTTGTCCAGTGTATACTGAGGAATACGGTTCCATTCTTGCATGGCGGCCTTGGTGAGCTATCGGAGAGTCTATGGTGGGTTGGGACGATTGTCGATAGCTCTCTTCAGGAGCGTCCATGCATTTTTGATGCAGTTGAGGTTGGGGAATAAGCTGGCCATGGCTGTGATGGAATCTGTGCTTCTTACGGTAGTGACACATAATGTTTTCACAATATGTAACATTTTTTTTTAGTACTGTATCTTTCAAAATCATATCGTGGTAGTTGTTTTTCTCATCCTGTTAGACTGATGTCTTCCAGCTGAGACATAGGAACTCCCATTACGTTGACATTCCAGCTGAACAATGCTGAAAAATGTATTTCCCCTCCTCCGATTGGCGACCGTTGCATTGTTATCTTCGCTATACTTCCTTTCGCGCGACGACAGAGACGCCGGCTTCGGTTGCTAGGCAACCGCCAACTGGGGATTCGACCCAGTGCTTCTGGTCTTTGAACCGGAACGTTTTCCAACAAAAAGGAGACACACTTCCGTCACGAAAAATTCTCGGGCTGTTTGTTCAGGTCGTCTTTCGCAGGAAATGATTTCTTATTCTGACACACAACCTTTATTGTTCGGCTTTCCGTCAGGGATAATGGGCGTAAAGCAAAGCGACCGAGGACCACCTATGACAAGGCAGGCGGCCAAGGAATGTTTCGCTTCCTATGCACACCAATACTTACGGTATATCTAACCATGTATTGCATGGAAGGATATCTTGAAATGTTTAGAGAGAGTGGGTTCTAAAAGTATAATTGCTTCTCATTCGACTGCTACCTTTTAAGTATGAGAGTACCTCGCCGATGGTCTACTGGTAACACTGTCACCTTGTAATCAAGAGGTTGAGGGTTCGATACGCCTGGAGTCACATCATGGTTCGGACCCCACCCTAAACTGTAGTTCTAGTCTCAATTAGTCTGTGTATTAAGTGGACATATCACCAACAACAACAACAAAAAAATATTTTGAGTCGATTGTCATATCCTACAACTGTCGTAGGGATTTAGGTGTGGACAGGTGGATAGAAGTGTTCTGTGGGCAGGGGGGGTTCTATTCAGGTATACTTTTGAAGTTTTTAAAAACACTAAGTTGCTGACCAAGGCAGTTTATTAAGATGTAAAAACACTTAACACGTAACGTTTCAACCCTGTATCAGGGTTTTCCTCAGACGAAACTAAAATGATAAAATATACTAGTCACAGAAATATTACATACACATAACAGGGTCACTAGTCACACAAAAAGAAATCAGTTTGACGGTCCTTATCTTGGAAGATTTCTCCAAAGGAATTAAACATATCACCTGTTGACAGTAGACTGAGGAAGATCGTGATACAGGGTTGAAACGTTACGTGTTAAGTGTTTTTACATCTTAATAAACTGCCTTGGTCAGCAACTTAGTGTTTTTTAATATGGAAACAAGGCTTAATTATATTACAATTTTGAAGTGTGGTGGGTTGGTGGGTTTTGTTCAAGTATCTTTTGAAATTATCACTGAAGTCTTGGCATTTTGTGGGCGCGTCTTGCTGTGGGATGTGGATAGTTGGATTGAAGTGATGCGGCAGCATCGCCCAAACTTTGGTTCTCGTGCGTTGCACGAACTCGAACAGTGTTTCAATATCTAGGTCGTCGTGTAGTTGTACCTGTCGACACCAGCAATGATTCTGAGCGCCAAGTTCTGAACGCTTTGCAGTCTTCGCAGTGTGCTAGTAGCTGCATGACCCCATACCACACATGCATAGGTGAGCATGGATCTCATGAAGATTTTGTATAGGGATACCCTAGTTTGAAGGGGCAGCACTTGGTTTTTGAACAGACTGAATAGTTGTCCGATGTACTGCGAACCTTTATTTGCTGTTTCCAATATAGCCTATGAAAGGTTAGCCCTTTATCGATTAGGACCCCGAGGTATTTCGTTGAGTTTTTCAACCGGATATATTATCTGGTGTAGTCGGAGTTGCAGGTTGAATTTCTCTTTCCTCTTGGTGAAAAGGACGGCTGAGGTCTTCTCCGAAGTGACTTTAATTCGCCATTTAGTGGTCCACTCTTCATACATGAGCAAATAACGCTGCATGTACGTCTCCGCATAACTGGCTCGGAGACTGGAAGCAAATATCGCAGTGTCGTCCACATAGACTTCGACCATGACTGAAGGCGGTGCTAGCATGTCTGTGTGTATAGCGCGTAAAATCACGGCGACAGTAGTGAACCCTGAGGCAATCCTTCAGTGATTGTACGCAAAGTTGACGTTTCGCCATTGAAGCGAGCCACCAGTTGTCGGTTTTGGAAAAACGGGTGGATTAAATGTAAGTTTTGTTCCGGAAAACCAAGGCGATGTAGTTTCTAAAAGAGGCCCTCATGCCATACATGGTCGAATGCCTTTTCCACATTCAGGAAGACCCCCAAGTGCGGATGCTTTCTTGTTGTAATTGACAGTGGCTAAGTCCACAACTGTCAGCAGCTGCGTTTCCGTACTATGTCTCGGTCTAAAGCCGTACTGGAAGTCCGGAAGCTGCTGGTATTTTAAGGTGAATGCTTGCAGTCTCTGCAAAAGCAGGCGTTCGAAAACCTTCTCAAGGGGACTGAGAAGGCTTATGGGTCTATAGTTCACCGGGAAGATGGGGCTCTTTCCCATTTTCAGGATTGGGTATACTACTGCAATGTTCCACTGTTGTGGGAAGTAGTTGAGGCGTAGCATGGCGTTACTATCTTGGTCACGTATACTAGTACTTTCCTAGTACAGTGCCTGAGATCCTCTGGTTGAATCTGGTCTGTCCCTGCGGCAAGACAAATTTTCAGATTCAATAGCAACGCCGGAACTTGTCTCGGCGTGAACAGAGTTGGAGCTATCGGTGGAGGGTGTTCCTGGAAGAAATCCTCTGCCCAGTTATCCACTTCCTCGATGGTGTCGTCGTCGTATGGCCACGCGTTGGGAGACATGTGATCCTCATACAGTGTGGCGAATTCCTCTACTTGTTGGCGTGGTTCGAAGGTAAGGCCAACTGCCGTGTGCAGTACTGGCGTTCGTTGCCTCTTTCCACGAAGTTGCCGAGACAATTCCCAGAATTTGGCAGATCGGTCCGCTGAGTCTAGGATGATTTTGTCCCATTTGTGTACCATCTCTCGGGCAAGGTGGCGTCGAACACGTCGTTGCGCTTTGTTGCAGAGCCGTCGATAGAATGGGTCTCGTGAGTTTAAACTTGTGTCGAGCCCATCTTTTCATTCGTATCAGGAGACGTAAATATTTGTCTTCCCTGACGCAAGGTGCATTTACCATGTGGAGAGTGGTAGCAGACCTTTTCGCATCTGCAATGTATGCTGTAACACTGAGGACCGCCTTCTACCTTGGTCTGTCACCTCATATGAGCACTGGACAGAAGCGGGCCACGGTACATTTCCTGCACCGCTACCAGTGTGTGTGCGGATAACATGGATGGATAGTATTGGACGACGTGGTTCTTTTGGAAAGAGGGCGATAGTTAGGGGAGTATGGTATGTGTGTAGCAGCACCTGGAACCCCATCTTGCATTTTTCTTATTTTGCATCGCATTTCTGTCATTTCTGGTCAATCAAGACGAAGAGGATCATTAGATGTAAGTGATGAATGAAGGAGTGAACATATATCCTGATCCGGAACCTTAGGTAGAGACATCGTGAATCTATCACTCAAAACAATCAGACAACGAGCCGGCAAATTTTAAGTTCTTCTCTGCTTAAATTGCAATGTATATTTTTATAATTGAAGGGCTCGGGTGTAAAACATGGTAAGTGACATTATGGTTATTTTTTAGTAACAAAGTAGAATGTACGATCCTTCAATTTTGGAGTGAAATTGCCATGTCATACAATTTGCATTGGACTCAGTGAAGCCTTCTGAAATCGGTAAACACAACACGAAAACAATTTATCTACAGTATAGTTTCTAATAACGTTTTCTTAATAAACTCAGAAATGACCAAAATGTTACTACCATATTTAACAACCGAGCGCTTCAATTATCAGATGGATTAAAAAAAACACGAAACGAACTGTATTAATTCCCAAGGTGAATAATATTACCAACGGTCTTATTCACATGGATTCATTTCTTGGGATGTGGGGCAACATTCTTATCTAACGGTTCAACTATAAGTAGCAGTGCGTGCTAGGGTTGATAGCTGCTTATGAATAAGTAGAGATCTTAAGCTTTTGTTGCCATCGCGATAATTCCGAAAGAAAAGTTGCTACGTCACAAAATAGTTATGAGTGGGTAACATTTAATTCTAAACACACTTTTTTATGCATAGTATACTGAGAAATACCAAACCTTTGGTTTTCCACGCGATTTTTAGTTTCTTTATGCTACTCTTACAAGAAAATTGAAAATGTGCAGCTACTAATTTTTTAAGTCTAGTCACGATCTTCCTGCAGGCTTATATTTGTCATGTTTTTGTACATTACAGTTTTTTTTATGTTTTTCATTTCTCTTTAATCTACGTACAATTAGTCGTAGAAGTTACTTGAATACATTTCTTGCATGGAAATTGATTAGCCTTTTATTAACATTTTTGTTGACGATTTACATTTAACAGATGCTTGCGAATCTACTAGCAAATCTTTCAATAAGCAAACCGTTCTTTCTCTTAACCAACAAACTTGCAATGAGAAGACAAAATGACGCGTGTTTCTCGCCGAGTTTTGTGTAACAAATATAAATCTGGTCTTAAATATGAGGTGGTATCAAAAGGTTTCGAGACTAGTTCTGTAAAACGCCAACAGATGCCATCACGAGGCTGTATGCACAGTCACAGGGAGCACCAACCTTCCTGATTCAGTGTGCCAAGAGACATCCTCCTGTGTACATCGAGAGCTGTGCAACTGGTGCAGTTCTGACCACGTGCGTTACCACTCTGCGATTTCATCATGGACAGCAAGTTAAAACAAAGAGCGATCGTGAAATTCTGCGTGAAACTGGGCAAATCTGCCACAGAGATACTGGATATTACTCGGCAAGTTTACGGCGATGCTGCGTGATGTTTTGAGTGGCACGCGCGCTTCAAGAGCGGAAGAACATCACTGGAACATGACGAGAGATCATTAAAACCTTCAACGAGCACAATCCACGAACCATTCGACAACTTGTGCATGAGGATTGTCGGTGTGTAATGCGGAACCAGACTTTGCTCCTACGGACTTCGCCTCTTCCCGAAGATGATGATCCAGCTCGAATCACAGAAGGTGCTAGACACCTTCCAGGACACATTCCAGAAGTGGCAGGAAGGCTGGGAGCGTTGTATTGCTGTGCAAGGGGACTATTTTAAAGGTAATAGAGTGAAACCATAGATACATAAAGTACTTCCTTGTAAACCGAGCTAGTCTCGAAACCTTTTGATACCAGCTCGTATAACAAAGGTTATTTTGGCAGTTTTCTTTTTGTGATTATCTAAATATCTTAAAACAAATTAGAAAAGAAATTCAAATTAGATACCATAACATAATTTCAAAACTGGCTGGTATCGAATGTTGGACTATTCGTCAACATGATAAAACTAATGTTCACAAATTGGATTTTTGCGGTCTTTAATTGGAGTAACCTTACGAGACAAAACTAGAAGTGGAGAAAATCGAAATAAATGGAAGTTTTAAAAAATATCACTTTCTGTTCTAAAGATGCCAGATAGCCGTTTCCTAAAAAAATATTAAATTACAGGATGGAAAAGAAAATAAATTTATAAAAACCATATCGGCGATGGAAGAATAACTTTTTTGTAGTCGCAGAACGGGGTTTGGTTGCCCAGACATGGAAGAGGAAGAGGAAGAAGAAGATAAGGATCTTGAAGTCGCAAACTCCGACGTGTTGATAGATTTTGGAATGGTCTTTCTGAAGTCTTGTAATGAATTGAAGACCTAATATTAAAATATGATTCGAAAAACCATCATTATTTTAATGCCGTATACGGCTTGATTTTTATGAAAGTGTAAATTTTTGGGCAATTAACACCGAAAAATCCAAACCGGTACAAGTCTTGTGTGGAAACATGGAAACAAGTCTTTATAACTATTCCAGAGAGAGCAACGCAGTGACATTTAGCTCGATTGCTGAATTCTATATATTGCCCAGACTCTCCAAACGCGATCAATTAAATTGTTGGAACGCCAACTCAGTGCTCTCCCTTTTTCAAAAAATATTCCAAACTCGCCCACTTTATAATAAGTTCGAGCAAGAGGGAAAACAAATGCAGCTATTTGAGTCTCTCATGTAGGCAGTTAGGCGACGGGGGTGACTCGTTCACCTTGGAACCAATCGTGCATATTGCGTTACCATGGTGACAACAATTTCACTCTGAGATTGTCAAACTTGTACCAGTAACTGTTGCCGTGCAGTTCGCTTGTTTGACATCTTCCATTTTATGCTAGGTTCTTGCAGCCGATAGCGAGAAGTCTGTGAGCGGTTATCATCGTTTGAGCTCTTCCTCGTGTTTGTTATAAATATATATCACTGTTCTTTCTGTGTTCCTTTATTGAACTATAAACTACATAAAAAAAATTATAAGAACCTTAAAATATATGCGCGTGTGTGCGTTCGCTTCTGAACACATATGTACTTGAAGATATTGAGGTTGTGTGATACACTGTTCTGTTTGTAGCCCGACTAGCTCAATTGAAAGTCTATTATACCCTAAATCTCGAGCCCATGTTGGGCGCCATATTACGATGCTCGGTTGTGACTGTAGCTCAGTTGACACATAAAGTTGATTAATTTTTAAAAAAATAGTAAACAAGGATAAGATAATTCACCAAATGAAATAAAAGTTATATTTCATATCTATTTGCAGCTTAATTTGTAATATTTGTCGGTGATTTTTTTCTTTATACATTTAGAATCACCTCTTCCATTTACGGTCAGACGCAATAAAAATAGGGGACCTAAATCTTGAAATAATGGCTTCCCCGCAACCTTATGTGTGTTGTCTAACGCTACGGGAATAATCGAACTTGATATTGAAGCTCTCTTTCCGTCGTGGAATTAGGCAACACGCATACCGCTTTGCAGGGATGCGAGAATTTTTTTTGTGAGTGACTAATGAAGCAAGGGAAATAGTTTGTAGTAACATGAGCATACTTCTGTCGTGTGTATGAATGAAAGAAGAAAATTTATAAATACAATGATGGACAAATTGTACAATCGTACGTACAGTTGAAAACAGATTCATTGGATGGAATATGTTTGCATAACACACCCAATCTATATTGTTTGTTATTTAATTGCAGTTGCCGCGACAGTATATGGGCTTATTTGCTCTTTTTGAGTTGCATGCCAATATCTACAACGTGTTATGGGTAGTAATTGAAGTCCTATGTGTAATACAGTACAAACATCTTCACAAAGGATGTGGGTGATGATTGTATACGGATAATTATTGCCTCACAGGGTTTCATAATTTAAACCATTGTATTAGATTATAATCTGATTCCAATAATTATTGGGAAGCTATAATTGCATAAGCTTGACTCACATACTCGCCAGCAAAACGGGCAATACACACTTCAAATAGAATCAAGATACAGTCACCAGCAATAATAATCCGGTTATTTTTACGTCGGTTTTCTACATCTTAGGTTAATTGTGATGATTAGGAGGATTCATGAAATACAAGGGAAAATCAAGCGATAGTCCGACAAAAATTATATGACAGATGTTTTAACTGTTATTTACAAAACGAGATTGTGAAAAATAATGACAAATGGATTTCAATATATTAACGGGAAAAAATGTGAAAATATACAAAAAAAAACATTTGTGTCTGATATGTTATTCACTTATGTGGTGTATCGACTAGACAAGCCATGTCAAACTCTCGGCCCTCAGCATCCTTTAATGCGGCTCACTTTGCCCTACGTACGCGTATATTTCATGCATACAGGAATGTCTGGAAACATGTAGTTATCCCGCCTATCCTCTTTTAGCGAAACAAGCCTCAACTCATCCTAACTTCACCAGATTGACCCATTTTCCCTCCACAGGTACATTCTTACATTCCATTAAGGGGAAGGTGTGCTGTTAGCAAGCTGATTATTGACCGGTTAGTTGTGAAGTATAAAAATATCTTGTTGGCTGGGGAAGCAAGGCGTCCATGCTTTCTGTCGCCAACGAGTTTGTTTCTTGACTGTGAAGGTTTTGCCTTTAAGGAATACTTTTAGCTAATCGTGAAGATGAAAATGAGTGATGTGATGGAATTGACGAGGGAACACTCACAAAGTGTCGAACCCGGGCCCTCTGGCATCGTAGTGCGCTGTGCTAACTCTGAGGTTGGCAGGGTTAAGCAATGCCGTATGTTAGTGTAGGGGTAAAGACCTTCTCAGGAGGATGGGGGTTAACTTTATTGAGTTTTTAATTGTTGACCACATGTCAATGGAATATTTATTGTTAGTTTTAGAAATTTTCGGGGGGGGGGGGCAACACCCTTCATTTTTTACTCCAAGGAACTTGGTGTCGAGTGTTTTGAATCGCGCTGCGACGCCAAGGCTCCCGGGTTCGAATCCCGCTCTGTCTTGGTTGTTTGTGAATGTCCATTCATCAATTTCATCCTTTCATCACCCATCTCCATCTTCGCTAATTAGCCAAGAGGCACAAAACGCAAAGTAAAATAAACTAAATCAATCAATCAATCAATCAATCAATCAATCAATCGAGCGTTTTGACATTATCGTTATGTGGCCCTACTCATGAAATGATTTTGACATGGCTGGGCTAGGCGAGACTCCACAAGGACGTAGGTTATAATTAGTCCTAGGATTTTAAGTTCATAACCTATTTTTTTCCTTTACAGGTATGTAAGAAATAATAAGTTACGTCAGCGTTTCGTTAAAAAAAAAATCAACAAATGATGAAGTCTTATAGTGCCTAAAGAACCTATTTTGCTTGTTAGAACCTATTTTACATTTATGCGCCTAAATCATGCCTTTTTTTAGATTTTTATATATTTTAAAAGGTTTTACAGGATTTTTATGTCACACGGAGGCATTTGCTTTGTTTGGTCACGAAAAAATTCAATGACGAACGTGTTTGAAACATACTCTGTGTCGATTTCCCTTCCTCCAAGTCCATGGAAATTTTTCAAAGCTTTAAACAAAGCAAAATGACTGGTGCCACTGTTACCTGTACAGTCCAATATTCAAACTTCTGATTTGTATGGTCTTGCTCACTTTCTCGTCACTTCGGTACGTTGTGGCATTCACGCCTTGCAAACTAACATTTCAGCATTAAAGTTTGCAACACTGACTATGTTTTTGTTGAAAGATTATTTTCGTCATATCAGACGATTCTCTTACGGAATTTGACTGTGCATAACATGAAAAAAGATTGTTGCCTAACAATGCGGCGAAGAGTGGATTTTAATACCAAATTTCCAATGGTAAGTTCTGCCATTGCCGTAGGGTTAGGCAACACACATAACGTTATGCAAGGTAGTGCATATTTCAGGATATAGGTGTCCTGCCGGTGACTATACCTAATCAGCATTTTTCAGGAATTTTGAACTATTTAAAGTTTTTTGAATGTACTTCAGTATTTTTCGAGCCTAACTTGAGATTTTTAGGACCTATTTTAGGATTTTTAGTGCCTAAGAACCTGAAAGTCAGAGGTCTAGTTATAATAATACATTTGCAACTAATAGTAGCTGTTACTAGTTAACAATTATTGTTATTTCGTTGTGTGAGAACCAGAGCAACGTTAACTCCAATTCTTGAGATTTACAGGAGAGAGGAAATAATGCATTCTTAGGGGATAAGTGTTACTCTTAAAGGGTGTCAGCAAGTTGGAGATGCGTGATTCCACCTTCCTGTTCAGCAGAGTTGTTACAGGTCCAGGAACCAATAAATTCTAATGGGTTCTATTGGGTTTCGCTGAAGGACCGGAACCTCTTTTCTCGCACAATTTAATTTCGGTCCTAGTTGCGTATTGTTACATTGAAAAAAGGTTCCTTGACCGTATTTAAATTGATGCGGAGGGAAAAGTTCCTGGACCGAATTAAAATACTTTACAGATAAAAATGTTCTTTACGGTCTGTGGCGAATACTATTTATTTATTTAATTACGCTTCAATTTTGCACGTACCGTGGCTACCCGATACCCAAAATTTTCAAAAAAGGCAATATGAAACGTACAACGTTGTAGAAACGGCTACTGTAAATTGTTAATTCGCCCGGCCCAGTGTAGGACCCTGAACTTCGTGGATCGATTCGTTTTTTGATTTCCTCCAGGACACAAAAACAACTTAAATCGCCGAGTGCATTCAATCTGGGTTAACGTAAACTTCTTGAGAAGTGGGGGAATCGTCTAGTTCCCCATCCCAAGAAAATTACGTACGCCCCTAAACAACCCAGATAAATTCTCTCCAATCCACTAGATTACGCTACGTCTAGTCATTTTGCAAAAGAATAATCACTTAGTCTATTTTTTGAATTCATCAAAATTAATATTCCATTTAAACAAACTTTTATTCATAGACAGATTAGTTTTTGTAAAAAGGGTAACAGTGACTTGATCAGAACAATATTTTTAATATTTTAAATTATGCAAAATGTAACAGTTCAATGAAAATTCCCTAAGTCTATAAATGTTTACAAATTGGAATTAAACGAACCTCCAAGTACTACTTTCACCTTCGCTTATTCCCTACTTTATCCTTTCTTATTTATAGTTCCAATTTAAACAACTTACAATAAATAACAATGATCTCTCCCCAAAATTTAGTTTATATATATATATATATATATATATATATATATATATATATATATATATATATATGCATTCAACCCCTTCCCAAATCTTCATCAAATATTAAAACAATTAAATATAAATACCTACACCCTGTCATGAAATATGTCTCAACAATTGTGGAAAAAGTATTCGAGATGTTGCCGAAACAAGTCATTGATCAGGTTATCAAATAAAAGGGGGTACTCGCAATGTTCCAGCCGGTTACGGAGTGGAGAGACGCACAAAAAAATATGATTTAATACTACTTGATTTCTTTGTAATAACCAATTCAAAAATAAGTGGCTCAACAATTTAGAAGGATTAATCGGTTACTACACAATTCGCGTATGCATGTTAATACAATGAATTTGACAAAAGCCCCATATCGACCTTCTTCCTTCCCCGTTACGTAATGGCAAAAAGTCCTGATGACTAGGATGAAATGGGCTGCTCAAACGTATAACGTTAGCTACAATGCCATGCCATATACGCCACAAAGGGGAAGAAAAGGTCGGGCTCCTGTTTCGCGAACTACTGTATATACCTGTTCGTCTCTCCGCTCCGGCTGGCGAGTAATCCTGGTCTGTCCTGGGTAACGCGTGTAAGAGATCTCTCTTTTTTGTGTCTTTGTTCTCTCAGCTCCCACCGCTGGTCAAACGACGAGTCTACATTACGCATGCGCGAGTGACGAGCCGAGGCAGCGAACGGCCTCTGTCGAAAAACTGCGCAACTTAATACATTACGTAATGATCCATGAATTGTTTCGGCGCATGACATATCTCACTCTCGTAAATAAAGAGAAGAGAGTGACTGTGGCGGGATGATATTTATGTAAGTATATCAACCGTCACAGGTCCAGAACCCATTTACGCTTGCCGATTTTCTCTCCTGGACCGGAATTGAATTTATTTAATACAAGCTGATGACCCGGCGTTGCCTGGGTAGTATACAGGAATATTGAATTCTAACTATAGAATGAACTTTGAGTTGAACGGCATTGGACTGTCACTATTCATCTTAGCGACCCCGAAAACTATGGATTACACATTAACATAGGTCGTTTAACTTCCCAGCCCCTTCCCAACCACCACCCTAGGAGTGGCAGGGGTGTTTTGGAGTTGAACGGCATTGGGAGTGTCACTATTCATCTTAGCGACCCCGAAAACTATGGATTCCACACTAATATAGGTCGTTTTGGATTATTTTTACATATCACCCCTTCCCACCCCCAACCCTACCGGTGCCGGGGGTGTCTTGGAGTTGAACGGCTTTGGACTGTCACTATTCATCTTAGCGACCCCGAAAACTATGGATTACACATTAACATAGGTCGTTTAACGTGCCAGCCCCTTCCCAACCACCACCCTAGGAGTGGCAGGGGTGTCTTGGAGTTGAACGGCATTGGGAGTGTCACTATTCATCTTAGCGACCCCGAAAACTATGGGTTGCACACTAATATAGGTCGTTTTGGATTATTTTTACATATCACCCCTTCCCACACCTACCCTTACCGGTGCCGGGGGTGTCTTGGAGTTGAACGGCTTTGGACTGTCACTATTCATCTTAGCGACCCCGAAAACTATGGATTCCACACTAATATCGGTCGTTTTCGATTATTTTTACATATCACCCCTTCCCAGCCCCACCCCTAGGGGTGCCAGAGGAGTCTTACCCCACATTAGTTATTGGAGATTGCAAGTGATATGTATACTAAGTTTGGTTGAAATCGCTCCAGGCGTTCGAGAGTTATGGCGGAACAAACACACACACACACACATACATCCATTACATTTCTGTACGTTTAAAAACCCTGCTGTTAAGGATTCGAATTGGAGATACGTGTATCTGACTAACGCAAGTTTGCGTTCTTCTGGTTATCATACGACGATTTGATAAAGATTATTGCTGTTAATTCTACTAATTAATTTGTATGACGTGACACAAAAAAAATTCTGGCGAAGGTCGTGCCGCAAAAATCGAGGTCGTACGTTCGGTTAGGAGAACAATCTCGCATCAAGATCGTGAAGTGGCTTATATCACGACGACGCTTGATTCACTTGTCCGAACATTTCCCGGAAGATCACATCGCCGCACGGGCATCGGAGAAAAAGCAAAGAGAGGAGGGGGGAGAGGGTGGGGGGATGCGAAGGCACGATTGGAACCTGTGCGTCCCGAGCATGCGCGGTTCGAACTTAGAGAGGAGGCGGGAAGCGGGTTCGTAGTAAGGACGTGCGGACGCCGTCTCGTGGCAGACATCTGCGGCCAGGCGTTAGGAGTGCGGACAGGAAGAAAACGCTCAACAGGTACGATCCTCGAAGCACGTGCTATCGTGGGTCTCTCTTTTCTCTTGCATGTATCCAGGGCTTCTTCCCCTCCTCCCCTTCCTCTTTTGTGAACAAGTGCCGCGGTGTTTCTGACCGGGTTCAACTCGAAAGCTCGTTTCAAGTGCATTCCGTGCTCGATTGGGACTGGACCTACTGTTTAAAGTGCTATGTCAACCACAGGGCTGCCTGGTCACTACAAGCAAAAGTTTGGTTAATTTGCCTTGTTTTACTTCGCTAAATGGGCACGAATGGGAGAGGAAAGAGGAGTTTACAGGATTCTTGTTGGGAAACCTGATGGTAAGAGACCTGTAGGAAGGCCAGGACGAAGATGGGGGGACAATGTTGAGATAGACCTAAAGGAAATCGGTAAGGATGGCAAAGAGTATATAGATCTTGCTCAAGATAGGGACAGATGGAAGGCCTGTGTTGCTGCAGCCATGAACTTTCGGGTTTAAGAAGGCTAGAGAGTTAGTTAGTTTACTTCGCTACCCGGGTTCGAATCGCAGGGCATACCAGGAATTTTTCCAGTATTTTCGTTTCCGCGCGTCTCTGAGGCCCACCCAGTCTCGTATCAATGGGTACCTGGGGGAAACCCTGTGGGGTAAAGGCGACCCCACATCTTCATCTTCCCAGCTATGGCCGAGATCAAGAATATGTGGAGCTCTACCTCCACGTCATCCCGTGACATGTGTTCACATGCATATGGGTGCCTTTACCTTACCTTTCTGCCACGTTTGCCTTCTCGCGACGATGAGGATAAATGGTGATAAGAGAAATTGATGAATGGTTGATCGATTGATATGGTTTATTTTCCTTCCTTTTTCCTTTCATTTTTGGCTAATCGTGAAGGTGGGAATGAGTGATGATATGATGAAGGAGCACTTACATTGAAAACACCCATGCACCCGGCAAGAAGTTGATTTAAATAGCAAGTTATAATTGTCAACTTCTACCAACGCCGTAGAGTTAGGCAACACACACAACTCCTTACAGGGAAGCGAGTATTTCAGGATATAGATGTCCCATTTTTATTGCCGTTGACTGTACAGGACACAACGCAAACCTGCAAAACCAGCGTCAGAGCTTCGTTAGTTCGCAAGAATGCAGTCCAGGGTGTATACTACGTAGAAGAGGGGGTTAACATTTGGATGCCTACAGAAAGGCTCACCCTTATGAGCAAACTGTCCCAATATGTAGGACAAAATCACTCACAATAAATAATATATTCTACTAAGAAATGCTAGAAAGTAACATGAAATTGGCATATTTGTAGTTCAAACATACTGTTTCTTGAATGCAAAAGTTGAATTGAATTGAAATGTATTTATTTAAGTGTTGTGAACAGATTTACACTTTTATTCAACACCGTGTATTTTTAACATGCATACAAACATGCACAAATTCTGAAAGTTATATGGAATAACACTTCTGCATGTGCTTCAACAATACTTCTCCAAGGAACTTTATTTTACTCATCGAATTTCCCTCTGACGTATTTTATTAATTAATGTTATGTGATGTTCAAAATGTAGGACATTTACTATTTCGTTAAAAGTGCCACCCTGACGCGAGACGTGGCACTAAAATGAGCATGTACCGGAAAAAGAGTGCGTCTGGTAACAGAACCCCACCAGGATTCGAACACGGGACTCCTTGATGACAAGTATGCAGAGTTAGTCACAACGCTTTATAGGATCTAAAAATACCTGTGCTAGTTCAGTTGAACGCTGTTGCATTGTAATTCAAGGTGCTTCCTGTTAGATTGCTGATGGACACGCATGTGTAGTGGTTCGAACTCAACTTTGAACTCGTTCCAATGCTGATTTACCTGGTTGAGCATAAAATAGAATTAGTAAGATTGCTTTACGTTCTTCTGTGGACGGGTTAACGTCTAGGAATTTTATCCTAAATTTCTACTGGGTGTATACATGGGACTCGCGTACTTTCGACGTGGCCTTTGGCCACGTCTTGTACGCTCGCATGCGTGACCTTCGGCCACGTTATGGGATAATCATATTATAGATGGGATAAAATGTCTGCATGTTGTATTGGATGAAGGGGAACAAGTGTATAAGTTCGATAATTTGAAAAGTTTCGAAAGTTACTTTGTGTGTATGGGCCCTAATAAGGTACAAATATTCAAAAGAGTATTGTCTAATTTCTTAATAATAAACGGAGTAAGTAATAACCGTTTCAAGATATTTAGTTGGATGTCTTTGCATAAACGAATTCAATAGCGACACTAAATTGAAAATGCAATATTTACGTCTTTTGTCATTTTCACATTTTTTAACGTAATTGGATAATAACTGTTTTCCGTCATTCCCCCCAAATTCCTACCTTGCGTCTGTAATAAATTCTAACGCTCTTATTTTGAAATACGAAATGTTTAGTATAATTCACTTACAGTAGTTTTGGGGGTGAAAATAAACTTTCTTTAAGTTACCTAGAACCGTCCGTTTCCATGGTGAACAACAAACACGGCAAACTCTCTAAATAATTGTTTGTTATTATACCTCTAAACATTTAGTTAAAACAACCACGATGTAGATAATATTTTCGCATTGAGTTTACCAATATATACGTAATCGGATCTGGGCTGAAACTCCTTATTATGTAGATGTCACCCTTGTTTGAGTCACCTTTTCAAAGCCCGGAGTTGATTTATCTGTGTGTTGTAGATCTGTGAGAAATATAATGTATCTCGACAATTAAGAATTGAAGGAAACAATGTGTGCTGCAAAAAATGCCCGTGGCAACGGTTGCTAAGGACGTGAAAAAAGGGCATTTTCACCCTTAAGGAAGGGCAAAGTGAGCGATTTCTTAATTTTCTCGGCCTTTTGGGACGATTTCATGGGGGGTCGTAATCGGGCATTTTTCGCCTCCGGGGCTTCCTTCATGGAGAACATTTATGTCAGTGAGTCAGTGGTGGGATTGGGGCTTTATATATATTGGATTGGAAATGTATAGTTGTGAACCCAAGTTTCATTACAAAAAGATAGCAGTATTCACTAAAGTCTCGTGGAATAGCGCCTCTCTTCTCCTTTCGACAAAAATAAACAATTAAGTTTTCTGTAGATGGGTCAAGAAATGCCCAGTTTCCTTACATAAGCGTACAATCTACAGGGTGGCCACAAAGTCCCGTTATCCCTACGCAAACACAATGAACGATAGTTCTTTTGAGTAGATTTTATTGATAACAGACAATGAATTTACGATATAAACCTCTGTGATATAAACCATTAATTATCCAAGGGATCAGTCTGTGCACCATGGCAAAGGATAATACGCAGTCAGGTTCTGTGAGACATTTTGCGGAGCAATGCTGGAGTAACACCAGTAAAAGCCCGTCTCAAAGCATGTTTCAGTTCGTCAGTGGTACCGTACGGTCTGAAACAGAATCAAAAATATACTTTTATTATACTTTACATAGGGGTAACGTAATTTTGTGGCCACCCTGTATATTATGAATACTGAGTTTCATTTTAGTTACTGTATTTTTAACCTTTGTTGTGTCGGAGTGTTTATCGTAACGTCCTGCAAAGGTCCTTGTTTCGGATTTTAGTTAAGGTGTGGATACGCCTTTATGTCTGTGTCATCATCTGTTTCATCAGTGTATCATTGATCATCATCGCGAGTAATCAAACCAGTACAAAATCAACGCAAAGTAACCAAGCTAGAAATGGACTTGTACGTAAACCATTCATTCAGTTCTGATGTACGTTTAAGTGTCAGAAACGATTGATTTCTTCTTTGGGTTATTCGTGGCTATGAGGATGAAATGGCTAATTGTGCAAACGCATTGACACACCCATGTTTCCAACCTGGGAGTTCTGGCTTTGCAGCGTCTCGCGCAGATCATTCCGCCACGGAGGGTGATTCAAACGATTGAGACTTATTTGAAATATTAAATTGTTGCAGTCAACAATCGAAAACTATTTTTTGTGCTTTTGCTTTGGAAGTAAGAGAGAAGGAATGCTATTTTTTTGTCATTCTTTGGAGATTTTATTTAGTTTAGGTTAATCGTGACGATAAATAAAGAAAGCGATGAAAGATCGAACACTGGCAAGTTTCGAACCCATTACGACAGGTTTGACGGTGTTACTTTAACCACTACATCGCGGAGACCACCAAGGAAAGTATCGTTACGTTCAGACCAATCTAAATCATCGTACGTAACGGATGCTAATATACTCTCCAAGCTGGGACATAATTGACACCTTCGATGTCAACATTGTATCAGAGAGAAAAGATCTTAATCCCGAAAAACAGCCGAGTCAATGCTGGATCAAAGCTAAGGTGGATGGATAACGGCTTTGTATGCAAGAGGGCCGGGTTCGAGTCCTGGCTGAGCCTGTTCTTCTAGCTTTAGATTGGACAGGTACTGGAGAGGAGGGGAAGTTTCGGAAACTTCATACACTTGCTTTCGTGTTTCTACGGTCCTCAAGTCCAAAGAATTCCCGCCCCCCCCCCCCGTGGCGGAGTGGATAGCACATCACGCTAAGACACCAGGATCCCGGGTTCGAATCCTGGCCTGGGCACGGATGTTGTGAGTGTCCATCAATTTCATCATGTCATCCCCATCTTCGCAAATTAGCCAAAAGTGGCACAAGAAGCGAAGTAAAATAAGCAAATCTATCTAACAAGTCCAAAGAGTTGTTCTTAAAGAAAGCTTGCTCACAGCTGTCAGTATGTGCGCCTCAGTTGGAAGGATACCGATTTTTTATATTCCAGCTTCATAAGGCGCGAGGCACAGAAGTCGGCATATTTGTTGAATAGTTTCAAAAATAAAGGTTTCGGGGGAGGGTGGACATCCTCAGAGTAAAGATAGGAGTGAGTAAATGAGGAATGGTCGAGAAATATCTAGAAAAAAAGTTCATGTACTGCAAATAGTGAAATTAAACCGAAATTATACTTCTGGAATTGAAACTTTTTCTTTCAATTTCAGACACTTATAGTGCAGAAAATATAAAGAATTAACCTCTTTTAAATAAGATCCTTTGGAATTTCTCAACTGTTCAGAATTACGAAAAGTCGTGATCTGACCTTGATAATTCATATCCGATATTTTGAATTATTACTTTTTTTTTACAGTACCGTTTGGCATGTAAAATTATGGAACAGAGGTAACACTGACAGTAGATTAAATGGTCTCTGTTTAATATCTGTGCATTGTGAAAACGTACAAAAATTCAATTTTATGATTTGTAAAGTACTACTACCAGATAGCAGCCGGCCCCCTTTGCGGAGTGGTTAGCACATTGCGCTACGACGCCTGGAGTCCTGGGTTCGAATCCTGGCCTGGGCATATATGTTTGTGAGTATCCATTCATCACATCATCACTCATCCCCATCCCCAAAAGTGGCACAAAACCGAAGTAATATAAAGCAAATCAAATAATAATAGCAATCATAGTAGTAATAATAAAGCTTCTATGACTGAACGGCAAGATATGAAATCTTACTCTGCCCCCCTTTTGAGAAAAATATTGCAAGTTGGCCTTCTTTACAAATTACAATAAAAATGTACAATATTGTAGTGTTAAATTTTGACAGTGTACAAAAAAGAGAAGTAACCCGTTTGTTTTCGTGAGCTGAGACACGTTCCTGTTGTCACCTCTTTCTGTGCTGTGCTTTGAACCAGAAATATAGATGTCGCCACTAACTGCTCAGGATACTAAACACAGACAAATGCATACATGTTACATACACAGGCTTATAATAGTGCATTTTTATATGCAAGAAAAAGCTTTGAAATTGTAATTGAATATTTATCTTACTAAAAGATAGATAATGATTTATAAATTGCAGGTATTTCTTCACCATAAATATATTTTCACAAAACAGAACTATTAAAATGATATTAATTACGATTAACCCTGTAATCACAGATTGTAACAATATGTAGAGTGAGATTACTTTCGTAACATCTCTGGCTGTTTTGCATTGGCAGCTTTGGAGCGAGTCATAAGTCCCGGAGCAGCCAATCAACAAACGAGCCGCTAGCGTCATCTCTACCCAGCACCTATCGCTATCCCTGTTGCACGCGCTCTGGGCTGTTGGTAGGCTCACTAACTGGACTCGCGCGGTCAGCTGGAGTTGTTATGAAAATAATCTGACTCTACTCTCAAATGTTGCAGGTTATTTGTGAAAGTAGTTATAGGTGACAATGAAAATTAACGGACATGGGTACCTAGATTTATTCCCCAAAAACTTTGTCTGGCTGGAAACTTCAGTATTTTTGTATTTTCCTTATCTTACCATGCTTTGTAATCAAGGGATCCCGGGTTCGATACCCGCTGGAAGCACATAGAGGTTTGGACGCCATTTTAAACTGTAGGTCCAGTCCCGATTAACCTTTCTTAGCATAATGTAAACTTAAACACAAATGTCCTTTGTCCAAATCCACTTTTACGTCGCTTTTCCCTCTTTAGGCAAATCGTGGATGAGGATGAGCCAAAATACGCACTCAAAGCTGTCGGCCATCGAGGTGGCTGGAGAGACTGGTAACCTAGAATATGAAGTACAGGGAAATTTCACAAAAAGCAAAATTACTTCTAATAATGCGGCTTAATTCAGACATTTTTCACACGTTCTGGATCAGTCACATTTGAACTCAATTCTGAGCGTTTTCATTCCGCCAGATATGCATCTGGTTGGAGGTGGATTGGGGCTTAGTGATTATTGAATTAGTTCAACCAAAAGAAAAAAAACATTATGAGATCACACATGGAGTAGCCATTTTAGTGATTTACACTATTACTGATCGTTTTTTGGTAAATCAGTTTCCGGTTTGGAGAATAGCAGCTCCAAGGTTGAAACGTGCGAAGTAAAATGAAATATAACAACGTACATATATAGTAAGTAATGATGTATGCACATGCATTACATCAAACTGTGGACTTAGAGAACAATTCAAACAAACAAGAACCTAGTAGCAACGGTGTTAAATGATAAATGACTTTATACTTAATGACGTTAGACAGAGAACTTTTCGATATCTTCACACGAGATGCAAATAAGGTGAAATACAATGTCGAAAATTCGTTTTTTATGTACACTTAGTGCACAGATAGGCTAATCAGAACTGGACCTACAGTTTAAAGTAGGATCCATGTGCCTTTACCGAGTATCGAACCGATCACAATGCGACGAATTGACCATTATGCCATGGGGGAGGTCCGTGAAATATACAAAGGAACAAGGAAATCCAGAATGCATATAGGGGGTCATTGTTCTTCCGTTCAGAAATAGCAGAACGTGACCAGAATAAAATCTCATAAATGAATTGCAAATTTCGACTTCGATTTGGTCGCCGCTGCTTCTTCGTGATGGGGAATTTTCATTAGTGGAGATGGATGGCTCTCGGATCGATTTTCAATCATTGCATGATCAGTCTAACATTTCTTTGAACTTTGCTTAAAAAAATAGTTATGTTGGAATAGCAGCAATGGTTATACAAATAGGATTGAAACGCATACAGTGCTGTTCTTTTCTTTGTATAAACCAGGGTGGCTACTGACCGGGAATTCCTTGAATTCCGGGAATTATGCGTGAATTATTGGCTCCGGGAATTATACGTTAATTTTACGTGATTTTTTCTCCGTAGACCTTGAAAATTACAACTTTTATTAATCCAAATGAATTCATACATTTACAAATACCGAGGCAAGTTTTTCACAGCATAGCTTTTCCTTTTATCGAGAAAGTAAAAGAAGAAAAGGCTCCGTGGAAAACAGAATTTTCACAATCCGTTTACTTTGGTAGTGTCCATTGCAGAACAATCTATCTGACAGCCAGATTATTGCAAGATAAAACATCATGAAGTTGATTAAGTAAATTTGAGTTTGAAATTCTTGTACAATTTATATTTTTTCGTATTATAACACCATTAAGCCTTGTTTCCATGATATGAAAAACTCAATATGCTGCCCAAGGCAGAAATTTATTTTATTATAAAACATAAACTAAACGTAACGTTTAAACCTTCTAGCAAGGTCTTCTTCAGACTCTTCACCAAGTACAAATGTAACAAGGTACAAAACAGGACGATATATATACAGAAGAATTACTCCCCTCCAGACCATTAGAAAGTTGTTCTGGAACTTTCTAGCAGGTGGCTTTCCCTTGTCAACTGTACTTTCACCTAAAAGGCTGAACATAGTTTCTTCCATCTAGAATGTGGTTGGTTGTGGTGGTTCTAATACTCTGGAGGGGAGTAATGTTTGTGTATATATATCGTCCTTTTTTGTACCTTGTTACATTTGTACTTGGTGCAGAGTCTGAAGAAGACCTTGCTAGAAGGTTGAAACGTTACGTTTAGTTTATGTTTTATAATAAAATAAATTTCTGCCTTGGTCAGGATACTGAGTTTTTCATTTTTTCGTAGATTAGTATGTTCCGTAGTATTTACGATTTGTGTTTGTAGATGAAGCCTAAGTTTGTGAAATGGCAGATGTAAACCCCACACCTTAAATTGAATATTTATAATATATATACCACTTAATTGAATTGAATTAGAATTTTTGAATTAATTGGAATCAGACAGACCCTCTATATTATTAATATATTATTGTGTGTGTGGGTGGTGAGAGGCGTAATACGTTGAGGTTCAAATAGAAAAAAACATCTGTTTACAGCCTTGAATTTTTGGAAACTTCGCCATGAAAATCGGGAATTATACTTGAATTTTTAATGGTCCTAGAGTGGCCACCCTGATAAACGTTCTGTGGTCGATTCACTTTCTCACTACCCAAGTTTCCGGTGCATTTGATTTCTGGTATAATCATATATATTTGTGCGTTAATCATCATTCACATCGTCATTGCGATTAGCCAAAAGTTTCAGAAAACATGCAATAAAGGTGGAACACCAATATCCTAAAATGCTTGCTTCACGGCGATTTGTGTGGCGATTATAATAGCAATTTTTCAATGGTAACTTCTGCCACCGCCGTAGGGTTAGGCAACACACATAACGCCTTGCAGGAAAGCGAGTATTTCTGGATATAAGTGTCCCATTTTTATTGCCTGTAGCTGTACATGCGGTCATTTATATCTGCCTACAATGTAAGCTTTCGGTTTTCTTATGTATGATCATGAGGGTTTTTTATTGTTGTTTAAGGGCTACTTAAAACACAGATATGTTCAACAGGACCGGACCTACAGTTTAAAGTGAAATCCGAAACACAATGTGCCGAGTATAGAACCCCGGGAGGTTACCACTACGCTATAGGGGAGGCAGAAAGGAAAACATCCCACATGCATCCTGTACTACATGTAGAAGCCTATACTTCAACTGTGCCTCTCCGATGGCGCAGTGGTAGCGTCGTTGCCTTGTAATCAAGGGGTCCCGGGTTCGATACTCGGTGGAGGCACATAGTGGTTCGGATCCCACTTTAAAACTGTAGGTCTAGTCCCGATTAGCCTTGCTGTGCATAAAGTGTACTTAAAACGCCAAATCAACCAACTATACTTTAACTGGTCCATTATTTTGTTGCTCTATTTTTAATACTGCAATCAGTGGTATATTTAAGGATGAATTTCCGAGCTTCAGCCCGCCTGAAATTTTCACTTTCATCCTAGCATGTTTTCCACACTTCTTTAGTGCAAGGGGTAAACGTCAGACAAATATCGCAATCAGAATTTGATGCTAAAAGAGTTTTAAATAGTTTCTAATTGGTACGTTTTGGTATTCTGTTTTTGTTTGTATGAAGTTTTTTTCCGTAAAGTAATCGCGCCTATGATGATGAAATATATGTAAGAACAATCTCCGTGCTGTGGCCTAATCAGGTTTCAAACCCGGAGTACTTACAGTCAAGATCGTGAGTCTAAACTCTACACTCTCAGTCTCGGTTTACTAAGAAAATAGGACTCGTAAATGTTATTTCACTGAATCCATTTTCAAGCCTTCAACTCCTTCCCCACTCCCTATTCCTAGCCCGTCAATCTACGTTGTGTTTCAGAGGATTTTCTTGCACTGAGCACGTGGCCTTTGAAAGAACATTTGATAAAGTGAATTGCCGTAGGAGAGAGACTGTCTGTTATCATCTTGCAGGGGCCGGCATTTGTTTCCTCACCCTCTATCGGCTGAGAAATGAATCTTCATCTCCCGCAAATGACTTCTTGTAAATTCACGATCGAGGCAAGCACGCTCCAAGAAGTTCCCATCACTCAGGACACGTTTATGAATATGTAAAAACGATTTTCTCCAAACTCTTAACGGAGATCATCTCTACTTTTTTTTCTTTCTTCCTCTCGCAACAGCCTCTCTTCACTTGTTTGTTTTCATGCTGGATGTACATCTTAAGAACTTCATGGGCGTTTTTTAACACCTAATCTCTTACATTCATTCTTTTTGTTGGTTTCAGGTGGCGGCACGCTGCTGAGTGACGTCGGAGAGGGTCCTTCAACGTCGCCCCCTCCCCCTCTTCCCCTCCGCTCGCCAAACTTCGGCTCGGGAGTCAAGAAACTGGCATCGTTCCCTCCAAACTGCTCAGTTTGAGAACTGTCGGCGTCTGGAGTAGCGGACTGTCCGGAAAACTCTACAAGGAAGTGCGCGCGTGAAGTGGTGGTGATCGTCTTGTTTTTTTCTGGTTCATGTAAATACAGTTACATTACTCTCCCCCCTTTTTTTCTTGTCGTAAATCGTGATTTATACATTGAAGAACGTAACGTGACTGTATCGTATGTGTCCATGTGGTTCGGAATGAAGAGGTTCGGTTCCGACCCTGGTGGGTCGTGATTCCAGTGTTGTCATCCCCCCCCCCCACATATTGATACGGACGCTGTGTCATTGTTGAACGTGGACATGGAGAGGTGCGACAACTGTTCCTGGAATTCCAGCGACGGGAACGGCTCCCTGTACCAGAATCCAGCTGATAATGCCATCAACTCCTTCTACTTCTATCAGGTGAGTACCTCACACAATTTTTCTCATCTCTTTCTTTTCGAAATTTTTCTTCTTTGAACTTTGCCGGAATCATACGGAGTATTAAGTCCCGGGACAGTATTTTGTTTACGATACTTAAGAGCAAAATCCGGTTGGTGGTGTTGAAGTTCTCTTAATAGCACTTATTGACACTCTTTGCAGTCTCGCGTCTTCGTCGATTTGGTGTCACGTAGTGTATTTAGTTGGTGTTTTTAAGTCCACTTTATGCACAGTAAGGCTAATTGGGACTGGACCCCTTTATTACAAGGCGACGACGCTACCTGTGCGCCATCGGGGAGGGCCATAGTGTATTTAGTGTCTGTACCGTTTACATGAATTCCTAGAGCGACGTATCCTCACGTGATCCATGCTAACCAATGAACACGCTAACCAATGAGACCTCTCAGGAGGTGATATTGAAAAATCAAAACATAATTTGTTATATTTTACACAGAGATTATCATCAAATCATTGAGAACACTCAGTGCTATAAAGTCCCACTATAGTCATTTACACAATTACAATATAACAAACCTTTCTCTGTTGAAATATTATCTTACATAGATATCGCATCTTCTTACACGTAACAATTAACGTTATCTGATAAAAACCAACACGTTGTCATGGAAACAGATTCAACAACACATTGAAATTCACTGGGCTCACTCACTCATTTGGAGGGCGTTTGGAAACTACATTTTCAATATCTTCTTCTTATTTCTTGCTGTGTCATCATTCATCCTAGACTTAAATATCTCATTTATTATTGCATAAAAATAATTTGACAGTTCGGTTAACGAACCTCTTTTTTTTCTCATTTGACTTGACTTGGCAATATTTTATCTCTATAACTCGGCTAGTTCTATCAGGAAGGTGAATTTGAAAAACGTATGCGTGAAATCAAAGTAGTGAGAGTAAATATTCTTTTAATAACCTTTTCAGGTCTAGAAGTAAAATTGAAATGTGTTGTTACTGTTATTTGGAACGTAAAAGTGCAGTTGTCTAAATTGAATTTTTCTTAGTTGAGATACTGCTTCGACGTAATTCCAGAGTCTTTGCTTGAGCTCTAGTATCGCCATCTAATGGCCACATTCTCGCTACCCGGAAGTGAAAAAGACACCGCTTGTCAACGGACGCAACAAACAGATACAGAGAAGGAGAGGCGCCTAATTTTCTTCCACGCTGGTCGTTACGTGAACCATCCGCAGAAAACAGGAGTTTACCGCGGCGACGAGAGCACAGAGACGCTCGCAAAGATCGGCCAAAACCAACTCCAGATGCGCGAAACAACTTCTCCGTCGTAACGCCATTACTTTTTTCGTCGACAAACTGTTCAATGAGGTCTTAAAGTCGTTCACGAACTGCCAGAACGGTTCTAAAGGGTTAAAAATATGCTTTCTCTCTCTGTGCCGGCCAGTCCTGCGGGCGTGGGAGGAGGAACAAATGGAACAACACGGATTAGACTTTGAACTAATATTTTATGTTCCCGTCGAGAGTAGGTATGCCTGTACAGTGAAAAAACAATTTGAACGCCCATGGTCATAGGCGAATCTAGAATTGTTTCCTGGGAGGGGCACAACATATAATTCTGTAAGCATATGAGATGTAACATTGTAAATATAATGTGCAGACTATCCTAGATATTAAAAACAGCCTGAAGCATAACAGCGCCTTTCGAACGGTGTTGTCTTGTAATCAAGGGTCCCGGGTTCGATACTCAGTGGAGGCACATATGGAGTAGACATACCAGACTCAGTTCTTAGCTGGAATCCCATTTAAGTATCTAAATGATGTCGAATTACGAGTCCAGGTTGATTCAGTAAGGTATAACGAAAGGTGATGTCGCAAGTTGGAAACACTTGTACGGAATGCCGGCACAGACCAAATTGGGTCGCAATCAGGATTGACGAGAGATGTCTTCGTAGTGTAGAGAGTCTACTTTTAGAGGTAATTTTGAAATTCCGGGAATTATCATTAGTACCAGAGCCTTTCTTCCCAGGAGAATCACTGTACACACGCTCACAAACACACACGTCCCACCAAACACATCAACTTGGCTACACCTCTATTCTTTCTGTATCTTTATCCCCCTTCTCATTCTCTCTCTCAGTGTCCGTGTGTGTGTCTGTGTGTGTGTGTGTGTGTGTGTGTGTAATTGTAGACACATGTAGACAATTTGGGTGGACAGCGGGTTGACTAAAAGCCCACTCACCCTCCTCCACCTGGGGTACGTTCCGAAAGTCTCAACGAAACGTACGAATTCAAGGAAGATAACTGGGCTCGTGAATCTGGTGAAACCAGTTATTTTACACACTTATGGGGCGCTCTGCTGTCCTGTCATGGCTCTATAAGCGTCCCACAATTGGCAGAAGTGGGGTACGGTTAGTGGACTCCTATGTGATCCTCCCAGCTAGATCAGAGGGATCCGCTGACCAACGACAGGTGCGGTCCTCCATTCATATTGGGGGTTAGGCGTAGAGCTGACAACTCTGCACTGTAAAAACACATGTCAAGAATCAGCAATATGAGGCCATTGATGTTCCCAAGGTAAAATATTAATCAAGAAGACTTAGGTGGGCAAGCCATGTGGCACCAATGGGAGAGGAAAGAAGAGTTTACAGGATTCTTGTTGGGAAACCTGATGGTAAGAGTCCTGTAGGAAGGCCAAGACGAAGATGGAGGGATAACGTTGAGATGGACCTAAAGGAAATCGGTAGGGATGGAAAAGAGTATATAGATCTTGTTCAGGATAGGGACAGATAGAAGGCCTGTGTGGCTGCAGGCATGAACCTTCGGGTTTAAGAAGGCTAGAGAATTATTTAGTTAAGGGACGCTCTAGACGAAAGCGCAGGCGCAGCGTTTTGTTTATATAAACTTTCCACATGGTGTCCAGCGGAAAGCATGTCCTTCTGGCAGAAATAAACTCTGCTGCGAACACTGTCACTCATTTTAATCACATTGTAAGAAGAGTTAAGGCACACTCATCTTGCGCACGTTGCTTCCTAACGCTCTCTGTTAAAATTATAATTCATTTTCCGAGCTAGTGCAGTTTGAAGCCATCAAGCACGCGCGTTGTCTGCAAGCAGCAGACGATTCTCACCGAACAAACTGGCCTCATGGTCCGTGCCTTTCGTGCGAGAACGAAGTTCACGCATCGCACGAAAACCGACTTTTGTAACGTTCAGTTGCAATAACTCGCTTAACGCGCTCAACTCGTGCGACTTTCGGAACGCGCCCCTGGTAACGACGTCCCGGGCATTTGGCAAATTGTACTAGCCCGGACACCTACTTTTATTTACGCCACTGATTCTTTACCAGGCAGAACATTACAAGCGTATGCATATTATTTGCATTTACACACACACGTGAATGCCGGCCTATTGTTCATTCTCGTCCATTGTTAATGATGATCCTAGAAACCCCGCAACAAAAAGAGGCTGTTGGCAACTAACAATGGTTCTGTAGAGTCCGCGTACATAAAGCAGTGTCTTGTCGAAATTGTTTCCATTATTCGGTGCAAATTGCTACGAACTGGAGTGGCCGACGTTACATTAAACCCCGGGCAATTGCAAAACAGCTTTTGTGTCCTTTCATGGGCTCTTACAGGGGCGGTCAAGGGGGTTGCATGACCCCTCGCTTGTGGAATGTGGAAAAATTACTAATTTATTATTCTTATTTGTATTGCTTGTTCTTCATCTTATGGATTTATTGTTTTTCCTTGCCTTGCCTTCTTTCTTATATCTTACAGTTATTTCTTGTTTACTCTCTCTGTAGCTCATTTACAACATTCTCCGTTTTCTGTGGCGTTTTGTCTTTTTTTCTCTTCCCTCTCTCTCTCTCGTCTTGTTTGTTTCCGTATTTTATTTCCTTATTAACTCCTATCTTCTGTACACTCTTTTGTTGGTTTTATTTCCCACTGACTCATTTCTTATTTTTGTTCCTCTTTCCTCTTGCGTTCTTTAAGTATTGTTGTTTCTCTCTCTCTCTCTCTCTCTCTCTCTCTGTGTGTGTCTATGCATGTTTGAGTTATTGTTTTAAGTCCACTTTATGCATATATTGGCTAATCGGGAATGGACCTACAGTTTAAGGTGCGATCCGAGAAACTGTGCAATATGCCTCTACCAAGTATTAACAAACACTAGACCCGTTGAATACAAGGTGGTGACGTTACCACTATGCCATCGGCATGCCCGTTGTGTATGTGTGTATCTGTATGATTATCTTATAATGTTTATATTTTGACATGTCCTTTAAACATGACATCACACGCTTTTATAGCCTCGTACCCACTCACTCTCCCTCTCTCTCACGCACACACATTTACTTCAAAACACAACTTTTTAAAATTTGCAACCCCTTCTCTTAGAAAATCCTCTTCGAGCGCCTTTTCAGCGTCCTGTTATATTGCTACCATTATCCAACCATCTCTGAGCAATAATAATAAAAAAAATACTAATAAAAGATCACGAATTGCAGGTGTAGTACAGTCACCCGCAATGAAAGTTAGACACCTAGATCCTAAAATGATCGCGTTATATCTGTTGCCTAACTCATGGAATCCCTTCACTCGTTCATTGGTCGAGCCATCAGTTGCGCAAGGAACTTGTTTTCGTTCGCTTGCTGCACAGACTCCTGGGACAGAGTATAGGATTGATTGATTAATTTGGTTTATTTTACTTCGCTTTTCTGCCGAAGATGAGGATGAGTGATGATATATTGAAATTGATGAAGGGACTCTCACAAATAACACCCATGCCCGAGCCGGGATTCGAACCCGAGGCCCCTAGCGTGCTAACGCGTATAACAAGGTCTTTGAGAGTAAAAAGAGGAATGTTTAGTTAGTTTGTCACCAGATGGCTTTGATTTGGAAAAAGGGGCGTGGCTAAGAAATACCGGAGGAAAGCGAGCCTCGTGTGAGAACTTCACTTCCCACTGATTAGCTGAGGTTCAAGCACGTTGAGTTCTTTTGAGAGTCAAAAGGGACATACTCGGAATGGAACAAAGTCCAGGGAGTAGCGGTTTTGTAGTGGTTTAGTATTTTAACTTGTTTTATGCAGTGTATTTAGTTGGAATATTTTAGTTAAAGCGCAGCACACTTTGTTCTATTCTGAGATAGGCTTTTTTTGGGGGAAAATGAATATTAAAATTGGATATTAAATTGAAATTACTACAGAGGATTCCCTGACATTCGCTACGAGACTCGGCAACAAGCTTCTCGGCATCAGAGCTTGTCTTTCCCGGTGAACGGGTCAGCGACACTCGCTAGAGTCGGCTATTAAAATTACAGTTTTCATATAGTGTACTAACCTTGACTACAGGAGGTGTTGAAAATGACGTCCCTCTGCTGGAACACATTCCTGACATCTCCGAAGATAATACGCATTTACACGTGCAAGTTCGTCTACTGTAATTCTCCCGATTTCTCGTACAATACTCTCGTTTAACTCACGGATGGTGTACGGATTGTCTTTGTATACTTTATTTCCCCATTTTTCTTTCCACTTTTATTCATAACTGACCCTGTTACTCTAAACGTTTTTACGAGGTTTAATATAAGCGACTGTCGCGGACCCGTTCACCGGGAAAGACAAGCGCTGATGCCGGGCCGCTTGCCGCCGAGTCTCGTAGCGAATGTCAGGGAATGCTCTGTATAATCCTCTTTTGGTTAAATAAAGTGTTAGGAAGTCTTAGTTAGAAATACATCTTTATGTAAAGATTGAAGTGTATAATTTAATTTGTGTAAAATTGTTTCTTGGTTACTTATTGAATTTAGATTGGGATTATATTCTTATTATTATCATTTATGTAGTCTCAGGAACTTCAGGCATGATGTTTAATAAACCTCTTTACAATCAAGCCTTTTATGTATAATTCCTCCAAACCTACAATTTTGCGGCTTATGCCTTCCCCTGCCTTTTTTTAAGTAATATTTCTGCTAGGTTGATGTATGTACCAACTTTAGTTGTAAGCCTTGTGTCCAACAATATTTCTTACGGAATTAATTCTAATGGACGTTCAATAAGAAGCTGGTCATACGCGGTGTGCTAACCACTACGGACAGAGTATAGGAATCAAACGCGGTGTATCAGATCATGTGCAAGTCCCACACGGAACCTTGTTAAGGAATATAATCGCAGTTCTAGCCAAAGCTGAAGAACATCCATTTCTCATTTTATCACCGGACGATCTTTCCAAACCTTGTCGTTACCGGACCACAATTTACAAGCGCAATAATCGCAATTTTTAAAGCTTTTCATCACGGCTGATTTATTAATCCTGGTTCAGCATGCGAACCCTTCCGTGTGGCAGCTGGTTGACTTCTGTATCTTTTGAGTCCGTGCCAGGTGCGCTATTTTCTTGTTAGTCTTACATCACAGGACCCGAGACCGAATCACCCATCAGGCCGCCTCGCATGGGCAATATTTGTGTTTACAGAAACGCGGGAATCCAGAACAAGCCACTAATTTCGGCGGGATTGGTGTTTTTCTTGCAGTCGTAAGGCTGTTGGGTGGCAGAATGGTGTTCACAGACTGATTTGATATTTACCGTCTTTTTTGTGCCACTTTTAGCTAATCGCGACGATGAGGATGTGATAACTAGAGCTCGGAAGTTGAAGACCTATAAATTGCAAAAAAAAGATCTATAAAAAGAACTAAAAATGTTTAAAAAATGACCTAAAAACGGAAAAAGGACGTATGAATGTGATCCAAATTAATTAATAACTTCAGTTCTAATTACATATTTAATGAATATGCGCGGCACCTTCTTATCTGACTTGAGTCTTTGCAGGCGCGTGCTGAAAGCTTCAAAACTAGAGAAAGTTGTCACTTACAGCGCGACCTTCCAGACAAGTTACGGTTAAAGGACCTTGTACTGTACCGTGCCTGCTTCAGTCGTCCAAAAAGGTTTTTCTCTCGTTTCGCGGATGGTTCAAATATATCTATTTATCTCTTTTTCTTTATGTCTTTACTACAGAGAGGATTTTTAAGAGGTGATGAACTGATGATGATTCGAACTGAGAATTGGCAGTAAAAGCGTAGTCGAAAGAAGGTGAAGTTGCAAAATAAAGCCGTTAAGACCTCAAAAAAGGCTAAAAAAGGACCAATAAGCCAAAAAACGCCGAAAAAGGCAAAAAAGGACAAATAAAACCCACCTTTTTCTGGCCTACAATGACCCAAAGTGAACATATATTATGTTGGGCCTCGTCTTCGGACACTAGGAAAAAAAAAGTATTTTCCTCAACTTCCAAGCCCTAGTGATGATTGGTGAAAGGACACTCACAAAGAACACCTAGGCCGGTTTGATTGATTGATTGCACAGTAAGGTTAATCGGGACTGGACCTACAGTTTAAAGCGGGATCCGAACCACTATGCGCCTCCACCGGGTATCGAACCCGGGACCCCTTGATTACAAGGCGGCGACGCTACCACTGCGCTTCTGAGAGGCCATGACACCAATGCCGGGATTCGAACCCGGGATCCTTAGCGTCGTAGCGCGCTGTGCTTAATACCCAGCCAAGGAGATCGGCGAATGAAAGATTAGAAAAGAGTATTTCCTTGTGGCACAGTATCTGGCAAGATGTCGCTCACATCTATACTTTGTCCAAGGAGTGTGTGGAACAAGCGAACATAAACAAGTCTTCTGCGCAAGTTGAAGTCGAGAGAGCTCGATCAATGAACGCGGGAGAGGGTGAGTGAGTGCATGGAGGAGAACGCGGCTGTAGCTACTAGCCGTTTGCAGTAGCGTGCACTGCTTTGCTCCTTTCACTCCCTTTCTCCCCTTCTTTTCCGTTATGCGCGGCGTTGCTCCAAAGACTCACGGAGCAGACTGTATTCAATTTAGACCGTTCATGTATATATTTTCCTTCGTTTACTTCACATGTACCATTCTATATTATTTTCCGTTTGAGCGCATACTTCTCTTGTTTCCCGCCCCTGTTGTCCTTCTTTTGTTCCCTTTGGACTTGGTTCCCATCTTCATGTACTTCTTCTTACCTTTTATTCCACATTATCCCAATTCTAGTACATAGGTAAATTCCCCCGCTGTATTCATAGATATATTTAAAATGTCGATGGAAGAAAGATTGTCAATTTTTAATGCAATTCAACTACTGCAAAAAATGACCGTGACCGTTTTAAAAGTATTAACGGCCATTACACATTTAACCCAGTTAATACTATTTAAATGATTGTTCCTAGTAATTCATTTATGGTGTTGACAACTACAATTCATAATCATTATCTATCTTCACGTGCAAAAAAGTCAAACTTTAATACAAATACTGTTCCGTCCCGTTCTAAATTAACAGGCAGGCCGCTTCATTTTAACGGTAAAATACTGTAAATACTGCCAATGTAAGTTCTGACAATATATTTCCACACTTTACACTATGAAGTCACTCTCTCTCACTCTTTCCCACGTCCGAGAATCGCCCGCCCTTACACTGCGAAAGCGACAGTACTTTTACAAACCTTCACGCTCCTTTTGAAGGGTGAGATCTGACCTCACGAGGGCTGTCCTTTGGAGAGAATTTTCCGAAAGTACATAGGTAAGTCAGAAAGTAGGTCATTTCAAAAATACTAAGTGAGATACTGACTTGAAAAGTGTTCTTATTTTCCAACATAATCCGCACCAACATTGATACGCTTATCCCATAGCTTTATCGGCCCCCCGAAAACCTGCTGCCTAAAAGTCTTCGGGCTCCTATCCCAGCCACTCTCTCACCTCACGTTCAACATCATCATCATCCGCGAAACATTTCCCGCCACCGTGCGCAATCTTTCTGGATATCAAACGATCATGCATTATGTCGTTGGTTCCCAAACGTTTTCGCGGCACCATGGGGCGCACACTTTGGGAGCCACTGCATTATGTTGTAGGCTAAACCATTACACCCTATTGCAGTTGCTATCCTATCTATCATCCTTCGCCTGTCAGCTCGAATCATCTCCGCCCGTATCATCTCCACGTACACTCCTGGAGCACGGTCTCCTTTTTTAAATTGAGCTGCCCATGCTTGCGTCTGCTATCTAGCGACTGCTAACTGAATATCATCTGGCTGGATTGTGCTGCCACCTAGTGGCACCCAGAGGCGTCTCCTGAACGCATGCGGTGCTTGCTGCGCATGCGTTCATGAGACGCCTCTGGTGGCACCTTATATAGTACTCGCTACTATTTTCAGCCATCGCACATCACGATCTATTTACTGACTTCCCCTCGTATAAATGATTCTATTTGAATTCTTCCAACGGTTCATATATTCCATGACTTCCCACGATGAGGCTACACAGTGCATTCCCCTGTGCCTCTAGGGCTGACTACCACATGCTTCGTGGCAGACCGCAATAAGAAAAACAAAAGAAATGCAATTACTGCACATTCTCCGGCGCATCTTGTAAAAATAACCTCAATAAAAAGGCGTACACCTTTGCATAGGAATCACGCAAGCATTCGAATCAAAAGCAAAAAGAAGTAATGTAGCGTACAAGACTCCAGTTGTTTTATAGAGCCTCCAGAACCAAAGCAACACTGGAAGAATGGGTTTCCAGCAGACGTTGCTATTGTAAAACCAGTCATGTACCATTGTTAACAACAAAGCGCCGTTTTCTTATAATGTCTGCGTGGATGTATAAATTAATTTTGACAGGGAAACAAATGAGACAGTAAAATGTGTTTTTAATTACGCCTTATACTTTGTAAGACCGCTACAACAATAATAGTAAAATAAGATGGAAACAGAATACGAAATTCAAAATAGGCTCGGAAGCTTAACTGAACTAGGATATTCAAGAACTCATGCTTAAGGAACTACCAACAATATAAACATAGAGAAATTTCGGACTACAATTCATGTATATCCATGCTGATGTTGAAATTGTAAACGTCCAGTGTTTGTATATGTACAGAGTCCTAGTTATGTATTTCGATTTCTTGCGTCATTTCTTGTCTGTCTTCTTGCTTCTTGAAATAAAACTTGGTATTATAGCCACAAACAGTCGTAAAAGGAAGTAATTTTAAGCTGAAGTTATTTTCGTGAAGATCCACAGAGTATGTTATCTTGTAGGGTCTGAATTGGTTTCGAAGTGGTGGTGGTACACTGAAACAGAAAGCTACAAGCCTTTTCAAATAGATGGCGCCAGGATATTAAACTTTAGAATATGAATGAAGTGCGGATGCGGTATGTAGTTCTCCGTGACAGGGTCCAACGAAGAAAAATTACCTTTTAATACTAAATATTTATTTTGTTATATTCCCTATCTTATTTGATGAAGATAGCAGTGTAAGTTTTTAGATACGTAGAAACTCGCATTACAAATTTATGAATAATATTATAACTCCCCTTTAATGTTTTTTTTATTATTGAAAAGGGTATTTGTGTCTGTTATTGAGATGAAGTCTGAAGATGTACAGGGGGTGTAGAAGTGGAAACAAGGGGATGCCGCATCCTCTCACCCCCTTTGGCGACACTCATGTCATTCCACCATTTTATCTCGGACAGTATCAGTAATTACTAGGGAGAGGGTTTTAAGGTGCAAAATTGTGGTCGGGAAAGGGAGAGAAAAGATTCTGAAACTGTATTAAAAAAAGTGCTGATAAAGCCTTTATTCAATGCTCTCTTTTTCTGCGCATTCTGTATATAATTCGCGCGGACCGCAGAGAGAACTGTGATTCTACCGGATAGATTTTGTTGAAGTTTGGGTTTACTCTAGCGAGTTTTGCTACATTATCTTGGGAACTTTTGGGGCTGCAATGATTATATTATTCCATTTTGTAGCTCTAGTTCTGCTCTACGGAAACTAGGATTTTATGTGTCTGGTCAAGAAGTGTGAAAACCTTTATTTTTCTGCCCAATTTTCCTTAACGAAAGAAAAGGAAGGAAAAAGCGCGGAAGGATCAAAGATGAGATGAAAATGGGATTAATGTGCTATGCTAATCTCACCAAAATGTGGAAAAAGGTGCAACAATGTGTCCTAAAATAAATATCTCAAACGATCGTTGTGAAAGCAGCTATATTTTTTGGAAAGTTGCTGCAACTTAAAATCCATTCCCTAGTAATAACAAACGAGTCTTTGATTGGTTGTTGATGAATTATTCCCGCTCTGGTACTTTCGGAGATATTAATATGTCATCGTTGTGAGGATAGACTTTCGTAGGGTTTATATCTTGTATTTGTCAGGCTTATGTGCAAGAAATATATATTTAAGAGAAGAGGTTTCAGTGCTGTAACTCAGGCTGCGAAATCATTGAAAACTGTTGGAGGGGAGAAAGTTCTTCATCTACAAAACCCCTCCCCCACAAACATATGTGTAAATTATACGATACATATTTTGTAATGTTATTAAAATTAAATATAAATTACTTATTAAAAATATATTATTATTACTATCATTATTATTTACATAAAGGAAATTAATTTGTTACTTTTATACATATCCGATATTGCAAATCAGCTAATTAATTCCTTTACAAACTGGTGAAAGATGTTAATAAATTATGAAATAGTTCAAGTGGTTTTATTATGTGTAACCTTTTGATTAGTTTGTGCTTTATATTAATATAAATCAATTAGATTTCATAGTTACTATTTTCTTGCCTTCTTGTTTTTCTTTTATTGTGCGTATTGATGTATATTTGTTAATAATCTCTTGAGAGAGAATGCATTCAATACTCACAACTACACTAATTTGTGTGTTTTCGATATTATTCTTAGTAAAGTATATTTGAAATTAAAAGTAATTGCTTATCTTTTGTTTGTTATAACAAAAACTCTCCCCCCCGGAAATTTTTGGTGGGGGGGATTTTTGAGGCCAAGATTGTTGGTGGGGGAATACCCCGTCCCCCCAGGATTTCGCACCCTGCTGTAACTACAATTATTTTAAGGATATGTGAGTTAGTGGTACTTGTTGTAATACTCTTGTAATACGCAATCATAATAACAGTGCCTCCCCGATGGCGCAGTGGTAACATCGCCGCCTTGTAATCAAGGAGTCCCGGGTTCTATTGTCTGTGGAGGAAAAATGGTTCGGATCCCACTTCAAACTGAAGGTTCAGTCCCGATTTGCATGTTTCTGCATAAAGTGGACTTAAGCCCAAACTCATCTTAAACATTGTCGACTGTCTTTCCTTTTACAACGATTCAACTGATAGTTCCATCAAATTACCTGCAGAATTACTCATTTCTCCCGAAGTCAATGATGCATCCACTCTACAAAAGAGAATATAAAAAACAATACGATCTGATTATATCGAGACAAGTTTTTTACTCGCGAATTTTCAAGGTTTGATTTTTGCAGTATGTTTCCTCATGTAGGGTTCTCATCTTTGACTTTTATCTGACGTGCAGTCATACTTTTTTCTTTCCGAATGTAGGTATCATATCCACATGGTTCGTTGAGCTATCAGGAAAAGGGGGGGCGGGTGGCAGAGGTAAATACGTCATGTGAAACGTGCGAGCCGGATAGATGTCATGAGTCGCAGGCAAATTTGATTACATGCTCCCAAGTAGCTTATCATTTTAGATCGCTTCTTTAGCTGCCTGTCCACGGCACACAGCGCAAGGAACAGCAAAGCTTATTATCTGGAAAATGAAGTTCGCTTGTGTCTATCTCATGGAGAGCGAAGGATTAAGTCCATGCAAAAACTGGACCGCTCAGAAGTAATCTTCGGGGTCAGGGGATTTCAATTATTTAGGAAGCTGTGAGAGAGATGGGGCGAGCATAGAGAATGTGAGAGAGAGAGATATATAGACACAGGCAGGCAGAGAAAAGACTGAAAGGAGAGAGAGAGAGAAAGAGATAAGGAGAAAACGTGTGAATAAGATAGAATGATGATAATAGAAAAGGAGAATGTGTGTATGTGTGTGAGAAAGAGATTGGGTATAGAGGGAATGGTGGAAGAATCAGAGAAAGAAGAGAGAAAGAGAGGACCTGTATAGGCACACAGAGTAGGAAGATTATAAAAAGCTGGTTAAATGCAAAGGATACAGTGAGATAGAGACAAAGGTTCATGGAAATAGGAAGATATATGGAACGATAGACAAATACATGGAAATGAGAAAGGGAGAGAGAGAGAGAATTCACGTGTCTAGGTATTTGGTACGGTCAATAAATAACCGGATTAATGCCGTGAAAAAGCTAAATAAAATGACAGAGCGATGAAACTTACGGGATATGTAGGCCAGGCTGGGGTACGCCACATGTCTGCGAGACGAGTTCCAGACCGCGTCGCTAGGTGGCAGCACTGGCAGGGAAGAGAGCTTGTGCATGTGCAATTTGCCTCCCCGGCGCAAGTCAGCCATACAGTGAGGTGAGTCATGGTGTTCACAGTGTTAGGTGCCACAAAGGTAGCTCAGCGATTCGTGATACAGTTTTTGACGGCAGAAGGCAACACACCAGTGAACATTTACGAGCGTATGACTGCTGTGTATAGTGGTGAGTGCACGTCCCGAACACAAGCCAAGCTTTTTTGGAGTGTTGGCAGAGTGCAGAGCAGCGTTCATTTTCTCACCCTGCCGTCAAAAAATGTATCACGGATCGCTGAGCCTCCTTTGTGGCACCTGACACTGTGAACGCCATAACTCACCTCACTGAATGACTGACTGGCGCTTTGGAGGCAAATCTCATGCATAACCTCCCTTCCCTGCCATTGCTGCCACCTAGCGACGCGGTCTGGAACTCGTCTCGCAGACATGTGGCGTACCCCAGCCTGGCCTACATATCCCGTAAGTTTCATCGCTCTGTCATTTTATTTCCCTTTTTCACGGCATTAATCTGGTTATTTATTGACCGTACCAAATAATTGTAACATTAAGCGTTTATGGGGCCTCCCCGACGGCGCAGTAGTAGCGTCGTCACCTTGTATTGAAGGGGTCCCGGGTTCGATACCCAGTGGAGGCACATAGTGGTTCAGATCCCACTTTAAACTGTAGGTCCAGTCCCGATTAGCCTTACTATGCATAAAGTGGACTTATAAAACGAACGCAATCAATGAAACATATTTGAACGACTCAACACGAGCTCCTCAGGAAATTTGATTATACTGGCTGATTCGAGACACCAGATCCTTGTCCTCCGGGGTGTAAGTACTATGTGGAAGAGATGTCCCTTCCGAAGATCACTCCTTACACGTCAGATAAGTAGAAGAAAGAAATATGGAGAAGAGCGAGAGAGTAAGTGTGTGTGTGTGTGTACATATATATA
This sequence comes from Lepisma saccharinum, assembly GCF_977018435.1. Taxonomy (NCBI): domain Eukaryota; kingdom Metazoa; phylum Arthropoda; class Insecta; order Zygentoma; family Lepismatidae; genus Lepisma; species Lepisma saccharinum. The sequence continues at coordinate 19,267,016 of NC_139245.1, forward strand.
TATATATATATATATATATATATATATATATATATATATATATATATATATATATACACACACACACACACAAAGGTATATAATATCTTAATGTTGTTAAAGGCAAGTAAGTGATGGACCACGAGAAATATTCCCATGTGACACACCTGCAAGCGTATTTGACACCATAGTAAAGACCATTCAGGTAGGACGTTCAAAGAGTGACTATAGTGTATTCTGGTAGAATATTTGTCCCCTTTTGTCAGTTCAGTTTCTTGATATTGTGTTTCCTTGTACAGTCACGGACACTTCTGGGTTGAAACAATACCATTGACTCTCAGTGGAATCCGTACAAGCCAGAAGTGTCCGTGATTGTACTGTGTGCATTTTATGGAAGCAATACAATCTACTTGAATTCCTCGAGAAAGGCGGTTTTTACAACTCCTAATCAAAACTAGAAGTTAGCTAAATATTTTCATGTAAACGGGAGCTATAGTAGAACAACAACTTTTTTCGAAAATGACTACTTGCTGACATTGAGCTAGCTTCTTCACGAAGTGACAAAGTAGAGAATTTTCTCATTAAGGAAGTAGTCGACACCACAATCAGTGGAAGAAGTGTAGAGTTGGCAACTCTGGAATCAAACATTGCAATCAGTGCTTGATGCATACCCGAGCAAAGCTTGAAAAGTAAATTACAAGGAAAAAAAGTAAGGTTGGGCGTGCATAAATCTAGGCGATAAATTCGAGAAAGAAAACATCCCTGAATCCTGCCAGGACAGTGTCATTACCAGCTGATGAGGTCGTCCACATCCACCGCGCATGCGCATAGCCGAAATGCTAGTTCTTAAACGGAACTCCGTTATTTAAATGTGGGACGATGCTTGTCTCAACGTTTCTACTTTTACTTTTTTCTCCTAATTGTCGCTATGAAAGATGTAGATTAATTGTTGCACAAGACACGATCCGCGTTATCTGTTTGTTCCTGTAATGTGCCTTCCTTCGTTCTTGTATACAGGGTGTTGCTTTTAAGCGTTCTTTCTCCTGATGTGAATTGTAACACATTCATGCTTCTAATACCAAGGGTTTGAATCAGTGACCATATCCATGTGGAAGACGGAAGCTATCATCGTGAGGCCGCCTTGCTTTACAAATTTCGGTTAAAACTTCTAGTCTCAGAAGGTTAGTTATATTTTGAAATATCTCACTTTTTCATCTTGTTGCAATTTCTCCTAAGTGGATGCCTTTTTGCAGATGGTTTGGGGCTGCAGCCCCAAAGCCCCCGTAAATCTTGTCCTGCTTCTGGCTTTGAATTGTTGTTATAAGTCCACTTCTTGCACAGATATGCTACTCGGGACTGGACCTACAGTTTAAAGTGGAATCCGAACCACTGGACAATGTGCCTCGAACCCGCAACCCTTTGATTACAAGGCGATGAAGTTATGGTACGAAAGGTTACGAGGTTGGTAACCCTCAGAGTAACTTGAAGATATCTGTCCTTCCACAGTCTGGTGGTGTTTGCGAGCTCGGAATAGTCTTGAGTTGCAGGAGCAATAAACGTCTTGTTTATGCAATAATGTCTTTATGGGTTTAAATATTTTAATAATGAAACATATGCGTAACATCTGACATGGCTAAGCGTTTTACAGAAGCTGTTCAGCGTATATGTGACCAAACGCGATTCCTTACCCCTGCACACAGAATTAACTCACCCAAGCTTTGTCGGGCATGTTTGTCAGTGTAGTGTGTGAGCTGTAAAAGAGTGGTAATGTTTTCTCACTGGGCCAAAAATCCCGCCCAAATTGAGCCACCCTTAGGCGGAGTACGTTGTATAACTTTTCCTAGCGTTTGCGTTTTCTGGCCGGGCCGAAAATGCTGCCAAAACTGAGTTGTTTTTGGTAAGGTTATGTTGTAGCCCTCTATGATGCAAAGTTCAGTGTGTCAATGATCAGGAAGTAGTGTAAGAGCAAGGATTGTGATTTTCGTTTGACTTTATTCAAGAATGTGATCGGCAAGTATAAGGATTGCATGGCCCCAGCATTCGGTTCTCCAGCAAAGGGGACGAGAACACGGCCGTGCACACAAGCCACCGCCACCAGTATGCAGGCGAAACTTCGTTGAATGGCCATGCAAGAGAATCCACCGACCCAAAGACAGATGGCGAATCATCTAACTATGTCTTTGGATACTGCTAACCTCACCTTGCACATGGTGGCTTGTGTGCACGGCCGTGTTCTCGTCCCCTTTGTTGGAGAACCGAACGCTGGGGCCATGCAATCCTTATATTTGCCGATCACATTCTTGAATAAAGTCAAACGAACATCACAATCCTTGCTCTTACACTACTTCCTGATCATTGACACACTGAACTTTGCATCATAAAGGGCTACAACATAACCTTCCAAAAAGCAACTCAGTTTTGGCATTTTCGGCCAGCCAGAAAACTCAAACGCTTGGAAAAGTTATACAACGTACTCCTCCCAAAAGTGGCTCAGTTTGGGCGGGATTTTCGGCCCAGTGAGAAAACACAACCACTCTTTTACAGCTCACACACTACACTGACAAACATGTCCGACCAAGCTTGGGTGAGTTAATTCTGAGTGCAGGGGGAAGGAATCGCGTTTGGTCACATATACGCTGAACAGCCTCTGTAATTTTACGAACATGGATGTTTTGAATTTCTTCTACGTTTAACGAACAAAGTTTAGTATGCATGTAAATTCTAAATATACGAGGGCTGTGGTATAAATCATGGTAACTATATTATTTCTCAAATTTCAACTGTGGCAAAACAATATGATTGTATGTCCCGGAGAACTTGGCACCTGTAGTATGTGAACATGTCATTAGATGACAGTGTGATGAACGGTTATGGTACAGAGGGCTGTGGTTATTCATTCGTATCTTTCTACGATACATAGATTTCACAAAATTAGTTAACTATTCTTGTATCAAGTTTCAATCTCTATGGAAGAAGAGTTTACCGGCAGTCCACGGTTCAAAGATTACGTTTTTGTTTTGTCACTGACGTTCATTTTATCCGGAAATAAATGTTAATCCTACGTCTGGAGCATCCACGGCCGGGTCCGACTGACAAGCGACATGTGCAGCTTGTGTCGTTACGGAACGAAATGTTGCATTTGTTCCTGAAGGATAGTTTCCAAATGACATATGTCGCTTGTCAAGTCGGTCTGAAAGCTTGCTTAAATTGGCGCTGGGACACAGTATTCAGTGACCGCCTCTGTTATTGGGAATTCCGTTGTCGAGAAGTTATTGCCTCCCTCTATATTTCTGCCGCGTAATTAAGAAGTTGGTTCGTTATTTAGACGTGTCCGTTCGGATAAGTTTCTCTGTATTCAAATTTTCATTGTACATGTATACCACTTAACCGCTATGGCAATATGGTACGAATTTAAAGAAGAACTTGTATTTGGTTGTGGGTAGCAATTCAAAATTCGTAGCCATGACAACGCCAGCTCTGGGATCGTGGATCACATCTCTGATATGACGAGTTAAAAGCGTGTAATCTTGAGCTGGGCCGCAGTGAAAGAGCTCGGCAAATTCAATTGTGGAACCGGTTAGCACTTTCGGTTGGCTGAAAAAAATCCTTGTAAAGGGCTGCTGGTGGCACGTAGGAAGCCGAGGTAAATGGAAAAGCTGTTGTACACGGCATCCATTGAAGTTGGATGATGGTTAAAGAAGTCGTTAGGTTGCATGCATTCCTGAACGTGGAGAAATCTAATACCAATCTTGTACCTCTTTACAACAGATTGTCGACAAAGAGTAATACAGGGACTGGCTCTACATTTTATACGATATCCGAAGAGCTGAGATGTTATATATATATATATATATAACATCCTCTGTTTCTTTCTTTCCTTTGCTCTTTTCCATCCATTTATCTCTTTCCTTATGTATTCCTTCCTTTTCTGTTCCTATATATCTTTTCCTATCAGATTATCTTTACTCCAGTCTCTCTTTATCTCTATTTCGTTGCATCTCTCACTTTCTCTCTCTTTTTCCTTTGTTCTTTTTCTCTTCGTTTCTCTGTTTCTTTCTTCCTTATCCATCTCTGCTCCTCTTTATCTATACTTCTGTCTGTCTTTCTCTGTTTCTCTATGTCTTCCGTTCTTTTTCCTTTGTTCTTTCCTCTCTTTTTCACTATTTATTTCTTCCTTCCTTCCTCTGCTTCTCTATCTTATCGCATCACTTTCACTTTATTTCCGTTTTGTTCTATCTCATCTCCCTTTATCAATCCGTTTCGCCATTGCAAATGACTGAAACGTGTCGTTGAAGTCATTTATTAATATGATTGATTCACATGGTTCATTTTACTTCGCATTTCTGCCACTTGTGGCTAATCCTGAATTTGAGGATGAGTGATAATATTTTACAATTGATGAAGGGACACTCACAAAGAACACTCATGCCCAGACAAGGATTCGAACACGGAACCCCTGGCTTCGTAGCGTGCTCTCACTTCGCCATCATAATTTATTAACAGTATACTATTCCTCAGTTGGCTAGAGAAACCAGCTCTGGCGTATCTTAAGCCAAGTTTCATTTGACATATGACAAAAATCTGTTTCAAAACCCATTAGCGTCCTACGCAGAATTTCACCGGATAATACGTTGAGTTGCTTTCAGATTGCATGGGACCTGAAATAAGATCTTACGTTAGAGTGAATAATTAAATAAAGACAAAATAATCCGCACTATACTTACCCTACTAATTATTCTCGTTTTCACTAAAATTCTGCCCCGTCCGCGGTCCTAATCTTAATTGGATTTACCAAAGATGGTCTTATCTCGGTCAAGTGCATCTTAGGTCCAAGAGGAAACTGAGAGATCCTTTTTCGATACTCGTAGCTCTACATGAAATCTTAATGCGCATCCCCCAAGTACATTGAAAGCGGTTCATCAGAGGATCCGAGTACTCTCGATCCAGCTTTCAGATTGCGAGCGAGACTTTGCCATAGACCCTTGGACTAAGTCGAGGAAGTTGATCTCACGATATGATTCATTCTTGCGTTCCTTCTGTGTATTTTCGCCATTAGAAGTTTCACCAAGGAGCTTACCAGTAGTAGCTCTGAGAACTATAGTGACTTGAACCGAGAGAGGACAGCAAGCACAGATACATCCTATATCGGGGCTATGTATAGTTTCGGACAGGCTTAAAGAAACTCTGACCAACCAGTACTGGTATTGACAGTAGTAGTAATACAGCCGTAATCACTACAGATCATACAAATAAGTGGATTACTTCCATTGATATCCCTATAGTTCGTATATTAATAATTATTGCGATGAAATTTACTGCTCTTAAAATAGACGATGCTCCTGCTAGATGAAATAGATCAACAGATGCAATTCCTGCCGACAGTGGGGGATTTACTGAATAATAGATAATGAGCTATTAATTTTTTAAGTGTTGGAGCGAATGTAGAATATAGAGAATGTCTCTAATTTCGTTAATATTTGGTATACTAACTAAATTTGGCTTTCAAATCACGAATCTGTTGTTAAAATGCCGCGGACGCGTCTGGAAATCGTGGAAAAAGCTGATGTGAGTTGATTTCTTTTTAAGAAAAAAAAAGCTTCTTCGCAGTTTTACGAACAAAATTTTAACTATGCTTGCCTAACCTAACCTAACCTAGCCGGAAATGGTTCGTGGGGCTATCCGTGAATGGTTTGTGGGGCTACCCGTGAATTTTTACACGCGTCCGCGGCATTTTAACAACAGATTCGTGATTATAAGGCCAAATTCAGTTAGTATACCAAATATTAACGTAATTAGGGATATTCTCTATATTCTTCATTCATACCTAAGTGTTTTTTTTCCTCAAATTAATCTAGGGCCTTATAGTTAATGCATAATTTATGATCGTACATAATTTAATATAATTTAATTTAATCACAAACTTGACCAGTTGTGAGGAGGGGCGTGGCCATCGCATGTCCACGTGGTCGCCAATACAAGAGTTAGCAATATCGAAGAGACATCTGGTGGCCACATGCCTCGTCAACATTGGTCCGAGTTTTTTGTTCGTGCGAAACAATATCTCCGGCTACTTGGCAGAAGCGACTAGATTTTCCTTTAGCTTCAAGATTTTGACCGCTGGAATTTCAGTAATCATGACAAAAGGTTCCCACGTAATACAGGGTTATTCAAAATTATGTCCACAACTCTCAACGTTGGTTGTAATAAAAAGTTTATTATTTAAATGAAGAGGCATGAAACAAAACCTTATTACATGTCTGAGGATTTACTTAGAATGATAAGTTCGTATATGCTCTTCGGGTAATCCTATGCAAGCCAAGGCTATCTATATTCATGACCAGCCATGGGCGTTCAGAAAGGGGGCAGGGGGCCGTGCCCTTCCCTGGAATATGAAAGTCAACCAAAAATTATGTATTTCACACATATAATTTCATTTTAGCCACAATAATATGTTTTAATTATTGCATGAACACCTTAAATTCAAATTTAAGCAAGGTTTTTTAGGGAAGAACACTATTTTTGGGGAAAATGTCCCTTGTTTGCCCCCTCTGGAAAAAAAATACCTTCCTTGCCCCTCCCTGGAAAAAATTCTTCGGACGCCCATACTTTCCCAAACATCTTCCTTTCGACTTGTGTTCTGGCTTCAGTTATATATTTTCGTAAACCCTTCAACGTGACAAGGAACGATGGGACGAACAATCTTTCACAAAACACAAAAGGAAGAAATCCACCGACGTAAAATCGGGAGTCTTCCCGAATCGCCTGTTATCCAGTTCTCTTTGAATAACCTTGTAAAGTTTCAACTGAACGTAACGATAAATCCGATATTGAAAGGTTGTAAAAGTTTACAGACTATACCATCATAGTCGGTACACGTGCAATGACAAAGGCGAGGATTTATAGACACTGAAATATCAAAATAGGCTTCAACAGGCAAATAGGCATTAAAAGGGATAACTAGGCAGTTGAAAAGGAACCAATATGGGCTGTAAACATAAGTTTGTTATTAATTTTATTAGTTGCACTATTATTGTCTTGACGTTTCCACATTCTACTGTATTTTTATTATTTTTGTGTCTCAAATATGTTGCTTCGGTAAATCGTGAAGATTAAGAATAGTGGTTGGACGAAATTACTGAGGGGACGCACAAAACTTAGAGATTACTTTTAACAGTGTATTTTTGAAAGCCAAAGAAACGAATGAAATCGTGAGCTAGAAAAAAAATTGTAAAAAAATATTTTTGGTAAGATTATGCACAATAAGAGCACTAAGACTTAAAATAGGCATTTCCAGCACTATAAAAATGGGTGAATAGGCTCTAAACAATGTGAAATGAATTTAAAACATTAACTCATATTTAATACAAAGGAATAAGAAAGGAAAATAGGTAAATATCCGTTTCATTAACAATAGTACGAACGACTGGATTTAGGTTAGCCATCCATACGTTCAATTTTCCCCAATAATCGAATGAGTAATATTTTCTTATATACGAGGTGTGGCTAGAAAAAAACCGGATTGATGTTGCTGTCGACAAACGGCAAGCGCATCAAGGATAAGCAGTGCATGGGTGTACTGTATAACGTGATATCTTGCGTACCGGCTGTGTGATGGCCCAGGGTGCGCGGCGATCAGTTCTTCAGTAGTTTGTGGACGAAGTGAACCGTACATCTGTGCTCCGCTGGAAAAGAAATTAAGTGTGAAAGTGGAACAGCGTATCAATCTGAAGTTTCTTATCAAACTCGAAAAATCCGCCACAGAAACTTATGGTTTGTTGAAGGAAGTGTACGGAGATGTGTGTTTATCACGCACTCAAGTATTTGATTGGTTTCAAAGGTTTAAAGAGGGACGAGAAGTGATTGCGAATGACAAGCGTCCTGGAGGGTCTTGCACGTCAAAAACGGAATCACACATTGCAAATGTAGGTGAATTGATTCGAATTGTGTACCCGAAGGTCAAACTGTCAACCGACAATATTTCATTACGATGCTGACGACCCTTCGTGGGCGAGTAAGAAGACGACGACCTGATTTGTGGAAAAGCAAGTCAAAGTAAAGAGAAAGTAAATACGTCAAAGTAAAGAGAAACTTTCCTAGTAACAGTTTATTCGTATAAAGCCTTTAGAGAATAAACTGTCACCATATTGTGTAGACGCGATTCGTTGACGAAGCTAAAAATATCCCAAAGTCACATTTCTGGAACATTCTTTTCTCTCATAAAACAGGGGGATTTATCTTTTAAGAATATACTTCTTGAAACTCTGCAGGTGCTTACCTGAAGGCTGCATTTACGTCACACGGATGTCACTCGTAATGTAACAGCGAGCAATGTGACAAGCTGGAATGTCGGATTAGATTGTCGCCTGTGGGGGAGCGAAAAATAAAAGCCATTCTTTTTCATCTTTGCGTTACGTTTGACGAATCCGATTGCAGACATAAAGCCCTGTTTGTGAGGCGATGCACAAAAACATCACCAGAGGGAGCTGAAGGAACAGAACTAAAGCAACATGACATACAATGTCTATCCATCAACTTCTCAATACGCCTTTCACTCAAGTGGTCCCGTGTTTGGTCCCCGGCGGGCAGCTTGAGAATCAAACTTTTTCATACTCCTTTTAAGGAGCCATAAATGTACATTCCTTATTTCTCATTACTGTCATTGTCAATAATTTTAACAACACAACATTAAAATACTGCTAATACAAGCTACATAGGATTAGAATTGTTATTGCATTATTGAAAACATGTCTGAGTGATTTTCTTGTTTTGCAAGTTGTTTATGTGGAACCAATAAAGTAAATTAAAATTTGTGGGAATTTTATGTATGAAGTTACAAATAATAATTTGCAAATTTAATTTTGTTGCCACAAACGGAAACCAAAATGTAACACATTAAAGTGCATGAACTGCTTAGTAATGCATTTTAGTGCATCAAAAAGCACACAGAAATACATCAAAGGATTCTTTTATCAGCGACTGATTCCTCGACTGAAAATTGCTTAACAAATACCAAGTCACTTGCTTTTACCAAAAAGTGCTACAATTCGTTCGTTCATTATTAGGCAGTTAGCCGATATTGTTTGGTATTTCTTGGGAATAAAATCATATGCGATTTTCACATCGACTAAATGGGTTCCACTCATTTCCTTTTGAAATGGAAATATTTGTGTTATGCGACTGTGAAATTGTTACGAGAGAGTCAAAAGTCCCTGTTAATATACTAATGGGTACTTTCCACAAGTATGAAGGTAATATTTCTCTACTTTTAATTTACTTTCACGCCATGCCTCTGCACTTCAGTATATTTTAAACCAAGTGTCAGAAATTGTTCTAGAAGCATTATGATGGAGTATTATAAATGCACATCTACTATATGATTGTAATACCAGGAACTAAGAAAAATTATCATTTCTGCTTACAGTTTACCTTTCATATGTTGCATTTGAACCAGTGATGTGCGTCTACGTGTAAACAACAATAGTCTACATTCTACACGTAGACTATGTTATACACGTAGATTACGTAATCTATGTAAACAACATGGCGAAATGTGATAACTTAGCAAAGAGCGCCGTGGAATTAAAAGAAAATGATATTGCATATCAGTTGCTGATGTGTGAGGAGAACTTTTCATACTCTTTCTTTCAAATTCGAATAATTTCTCAACTAGGAAGAAATCTTATATAGGAAATATTCTAGTGCTTTATGGGAAAAAGACCACTCTTGCCTCACGAGTGCCATCTGTTGTTGTTTTTTGCATACTATTTATCTTCTTCCATAATTGATAATAGAAGAGAAGAGAAATTTTGTTGTACAAGGGTTGGATAAAAAGTAATGGCAACACTGCTGTCCCGTGAAAGGGGTGAGTCACAGCGCCACAAGCGTTTCGTGGCTGATAAAGGAATGTCAGACGAGGAAGTATGGTGAGTGGGAGCGATTGTATGTTTTTCAGTCAAAAACAGCAGTGCTCTGAAGCAGAGGACGAGAGTGCAAGCGCCCTAACAATATGTTTAGGCAAGAAGAACAACGTCTCTCAGGCAGACGGTCAACGCAGCCTACTTCTGCACCTTCTTGCAACACCACCTTCGTCTCGCATTAAGAAGGAAGCGACGGCACGGTGTCCCATCATCCTGCTTGACAATGCAAGGTGTCACACTGCGAACAATGTGACGGCGCTCCTGCATAACTGGTAGTGGGAGGTACTGGAACATCCGCCGTATTCACCGGTATGAGACCGTGTGATTACGACCGTTTTGTCAAAATGAAGGAACCACTGGGCGGGAAGCACTACGACACGCGCGAAGCCATCATACGTGCTATAGGGCGGTCATTGCGGGACATCGACAGAGATGGACGCGCTGACGGTGTACGACGCCTTCCATACGTGTGACAGAAGGTCGTAGAGATGAGGGGCGATTACTTTGAAGGAATGTAACACGTGCTCCTCTGCCAATACAGTCAAGTACCAATTATACCAGAGTTGCCATTACTTTTTATCCAACCCTTGTAAGTAGGGTTCTTTTCATTTCGTTAGGAACCAATATAGTTGAAAATGACTCGTTGCAGACCTTTCAAATAGCTACAAAGACTGGTATCCACAATCATAGCAAGAAGTTCTGTCAATATCCTTCCTTTGGCGAATGGACACTCATGTAATTTCAAGTTCACATGTTTCAAATAAAGCAAAGTATGTACTTCAGCATGAGAGGTTCTGGGATCTCTCTTTCAAAATACCAAGCAAGAATTACTTTATAGGAACCAAGAAAACAGCTCCTCAGTTGTTTTACATTAATCGTTCTACACGGGTATCACGTTTTATCAAAAATATATTCCGAGTCACGGAAGTGAACGATGACAGCCGAATGCACCGGAACTTATCGCTAATTCGTCGCTTAAAAAATTAGTTCTTTGTACGTTATTCTTTAAATTAGGCGAGCTATTAATTATAACACTAATCAGGCAAAAGATTATACATTTATGATTGAAAACAGGTATACAATAAAGGCCCGGTATAAGCCATTGAAACTCAGGAATTTCGACTTCCGTAGCGGAGATATTGGCACAGCGTGCTACGAAGCCAGGGGTTCCGGGTACGAACCCTGCCTGGGCATGGGTACCTTCATCAATTTCATTATATCATCACTCATCCTTATAGTCGCGATTAGCCGAAAGGGACACTACAAAGCGAACAAAAGAAATACGAAACTGAATAAACTTCTCATACAGTAAGGTTGTTTGCTTTATATCCGACCATTTTCGATTCGGTGCTGCCACCTGGCGTATCATGCTGGAACTATGGGTCCTCTGGCGAGAGCAGTGTTGTGTCTGACCTTGTAGTTGCGTGAGTGTTGGTAGTGAATGTTATCAAATGACGCCGAAAATCAACCGGTATTGGGAGGGTTACGTAATGGCCCTTTTCCATGCTAAGTTTTCATACGTACGCATTGTGAAACAGTGTCGGGAGAATGGGTTAACACTCGGGGTGACTACTGCAAAGCTATTGTTGCCCGTTACACACAACAGGCTATCTTTGCGAAACATTCACCCACGAAAACCACCAGGAGAAGGGCTGCAAGCAAAGTGTCACCCGTAGTGCTAAGGTGCGCAGCAACTTTGTTCGTCAGTGCAGGGAAAGTTTCCCTCGTGGCTTTATGGTTGTGACGGGATTCGGATATGAGGGCAAGTTGATGATACGCAAGGTGCATAAAAACGTGAAGGTGAATGCCAGATATTTCCAAGACTCCATTCTGACACCTATCTATCGGAGAGACATCCCACAATTGTATGGAATGGACGCGAACCAGGTGATGATCCATATGGACAAGGCTTCGAGTCATACCTCCAGAACATCACTACGTTTTTATCAGGAAATGGCAGAGGAATTAGGAATTCGTGTAATTCCGTTTGAAGACATTAATGTGAAAGGCCCAGATGCCAGTCGAATGGATTTTTGTGCATTTTGGCTGTTGAAACGACGTCTTCAACATCGCCGCCCGCGCACCCTGGATGGTCTATGGAAAGCTTGCAGGGAGGAGTGGGACAGAATTCCCATGCCTGTCCTGCGCCGGATCTTGCTGCAATGGAAACTGCGATGCCGGGCGATAGTCCACAATGCTGGGGGTCCAATAGAACATGATCGGTGGTGGCGGCGCGGTATCTCTTAAGGTGAGTACCCGTCAAAAATGGTCGGATATAAAGCAAACAAGCTCTGTATACTTAAATCTTATGTTGAAGTGTGAACATTATGTGAAATAACTTCTGACTTCTAGAGACAGGATACACAATAAAACATTTCGTAATTACCATTTTGACCTTAGATTTGAAAGTTGTTCAAAGTCAAAAATGATAATCGGGGGGTATTTAAGGGGGTGTTCCATTTAACACTTTGGTTTTCCCTCGTTATTTACGGCTTGCATGTGAAAATTTTGGTTTTCTCATATTTGCAGAGGGTCCATCAGATTCCCACCACGTGCGTTAGTGCTTACGGCTGTTGCGCTGAACCCTCAATTGGAACACTGCCCTACGGTAAAGGCGAAACCGACAATCGTGCATTCTTGCGGCTGCAGTGTTACCAACCAGAGACAATCTACATGTCCACTATCTTGAGCGAAAACTGTGAAAGCACTAGTTTTGCGCTCGTTCTGGGAACATTTCCACAAACCCAGTTGGCAACCTTGGTGTCGTGTGTCGGCGTCCAGAGCACCTGGTGAAGTTTATCACGCCGTGTGATTTCTCTGAGAAGTGGAGGTTTCTAAGTGTAGCACCGCCGCTGATAAATCTAAGGAAATGGCCGATATATCTTTCTTCTCTGCGCAGAACAAGGGGAGGAGGAATCAAGGGTGCCGCGCGTGCCTCTGTGTCAGCCTCCTCTTTACCTCAGGACCTTCGGGAATTATCGCCTTCCCAAAATTGGGACCGGGACGAACATCCTTATTAGCGGTGCACCAAGCGATAAAGAGCAAACGAGGTGTTGCTAGACAAAACACCTGTCCAAATAATGTAGCCATCTGCTCGTCTGCAACGCGATTAAAACATTTTTTTTTCTTCGCCTCCTCCGATAGACTGAGCGAGGCACAGGTAATTGGGATCCGCACGAGCTAGACGTTGATGGCGCTGCCTGGTAATGTAGTGGACATGTGTTAGATTCCTAGTGCCGTTCAGGTGCATTCAGTAAATTCCCTTTGTGGTTCTGGGTTGCTTGCCGTGGGAAGCAGACACACTGGCATGTACATGTAAAAGAACACATCTAAGTGTGTGTGTGTGTGTGAGAGAGAGAGAGAGAGAGAGAAAGAGAGAGAGAATATGTGTAAATATCATGTCTATAATGTGTGTATGGTCAGAGATGGCGCCACAGCTACAAGGGTGCATAAAACTGAACTTTAAAGTTGTAATTAAAAGTTATTTCGTTGATGTAATGTTAATTCTATACACTAATGGCAATAGCAAGAAGATGTTATAAACAATTTTTCAGATGCCAGGCGTTTAATATATTAATTTGCAAATTTTGTCACAGTTTTTACTGATCGCAATTAAGGATTTGGTACTATTTTTTTGCTATCGGGGTGACACATATAAATCATTTATTTCGCACTTTTTTACATTGCTAACGTACTATTCTGGAATGCGGAACATTTCTTTAGGTGAAATAATGAATTTCTAACGAAAATAATGTATCTATTTCTTATATCTACGAGTACTTACTGTTACTCGTTATTTCGATTCTGTAACACACATTATGGCGATAGCGTACTGGTTCATCGCGCGTTGTGAGAGTGTTTTGTCGATTTATGCAGTGTTGCAACTTTGTTCACCGGAAAATACCTACTATGGTGTCCGGATTTGAAATTATGCTAATACCTCGCAAACCATTGACGTTTGCCTCACAAACCATTGACGTTAACCCCACAAACCATTCACGTTAGCCCCAAAAACCATTCACGTTAGCCCCACAAACCATTGATGTTAGCCCCAAAAACCATTCACATTAGCCCCACAAACCATTTTCCGTAAGGTTAGGTTAGGCAAGCATAGTTAAAAAATATTAAAAAATTAAAAATACTCGACACGTCATGTTATAGTGAAAACACGGCGAGTTTGAAACACTGACTACGGGGTTTACGTCATCTAACACACGGAACATTGTGCTCTCGTGCAGAAAGCAAATGGCGGCAGCAGAAACAGCATGTCGGAAAGAGATTTTCGCAGAAAACAACATGCATTCGCATTAAAATTGATCAAAACTACATTCACGAACTTCCACAACGCTACAGAAAATTATTTGCGTAAGTACTGTCTCCTGTAAAAAGTAAGAAATCCGTCACCCCTATAGGATAGTGGTACCAAGTATTTTTTTTAATATAGAAATTTTTAATTGCTATGTTGGTTCCACTTTTACTGATGCCCCCCATAATACGCATATTACCGTATGTCTTCGAATTCAATACACCATCGAATGTAAGGCCCATTTTAATTATTGCTTCAGATTTTGAGAAAAAAAATCCTTTCAATTTAAGGCACGCAGAATTCAGATAATTTGGCACATACAGTTCAACCCCATAAAGACTGCTGAGTGTACATTCTGGTACTTTATTAGAACAGTAGCTTGTACGTAGAATTACATTACACTATTGTTACATTTACCGTTAACAATACTACCGTAAGAAAATTTCGTTGAGTGTTTTTTTTTATCAATACCAGTATTTCGTTAAAATACTTAATTAGTGGAATTGGCAAATACTCCCTTCTATATTACACTAATACCATGGGGTATTCATATATATATATATATATACACACACTTGGATCCAAGATGCGCACTTAAATTTTCAACATAATAAAACCAGATATAGAGGTGCGGGGTAATTGAAGTGAAGTGCATTTCTTGCAGCCAATAACAGGGAATAAAGTGTGTTCCACTGAAAGATTTACAATCAAAAAGAAGTTACAGCCATAGTGTGAAGTGCGAATTTTCTTCTTCGTTTGTTTTTGCAGGCACATCTTACGACGGCAATTAATCCCGTCCCGGTATACCCAATCATTAATCGAAGTATATCTGTAGAACACACACACACACGCGCGCACACATACATACAAATACCGTGTCAAAGAGACCCTGACTTTCAATTTTTTAAATTCAATTCAAGGCTGTAAAAATGTCATTTGGATAAAAATTCAAGTATTATAAATAATTATTAGAGGGTAGAAGGTATTTTACATATCGTTCGTTTATTTTAACCTTTTGATTTCCTTATGTTGTCTATCGTGTGCCACCAAATTAATTTCTCCTTTAACTGTTGCATTTCCCCCTCAACCCCACTAGAATGTTCAAAGGTCAATTATTACTTCTCTTTGCCTTAAATAATTTATTTTTTATCATTTGACAATTCACAGAAACTAAAATAAATTTATTTTTAATTGAAGGGGCAGTGTTTCTTCTGTCGCACCCGTGACACAAAATTATTCACTTGTAGCTATGAATCTGGGAAAGTATTTTAAGGGTAATTATGTTTAATCAACAGTGTTAATTTTCATATTGCATTGCCCAGAAGCTGTAAAAAGAACGTTGCTTAACTTTCAGTAGAATAATATAAATAATATAAAAAAAATGGAGTCGGCGTGTCCCACCCGTGTCAACGGATTGTTCCATATACATGGACATCAGCAGTATTTCTTCCAAGGAAGGGCAAGCAAGGTATTTTTTACAAGGGGGGCAAACGAGGCATATTATCCCTCATAATGGTGTTGCCACTAAAAAATCACCCCTCCCCCTTCCCTTCCAGACGTCCACGCACACACAAAGAAAGAGTGAGAAGCACAAATCCTGTCATTTTGAAAAAGTTGACAGGGGGCGGGGCTACTTGCACTGCATTATTTTATCACTATGTAGCGCCGTCCTTGCTTAATACTGAATGAAAAACACTTATTCTTGAGGTGGAACTGAGATTTCACAGATGCTGAGAGCACACGCAACAGTGATTCAATAGCATAAACTAATATAGCTATTTCAACACTGATTTAGCAAACAAAAACATAATATGGGGCATTGCACTGACAATGAGTCGTTGCCATGTTCTGGCCTGTTGAGCAGCCAATCCAACATCTAGGCAGATTTATATCCAGGTTCTTTCGAACCAACCTGTGCCAGTTGCACGGATCTCCACGAAAACGAAGCTTGCACTGGTTTCTTGTGAGTTGAAAGAGCAGCTACTCACTAAGCATGTGAAGGTAGATTCATCCTGCTTCTGTGTTCTCATGGGAAAAGAATAGCCCGCACATCTTTGTTATAGGTGCACGTTAACTTTCGGAAATACCCCACATGCTCGATCATTTTTCTCTCTGTTTTCTGTTCTTCTCATGTTGCATTTGTTTACTTTTCCATGCATGTGACGTAACGGGTCATGCTGACATCACGAATTGTTTTTTTTTCTATACTCTGTCCCGGGAATCTGTGGAGGAATTATAATGACGATTAGGTAAGGTGAAGGTAAAATTCCCCGTGCCATGTAGGCACATTTGGAGGATGTGGGGATAGTGCCCCACACATTTTCGATCTAGGACATTTTGGAGATGATGTAATCAGCACCACGCTCCGGCCGCCTTTATCCCCCCCGCCCTGTGTTGCCGCTGACCTTTCTGTTGCTGTACTTTACATTCGTCAGATCTCAGATATGTCTGCTATTTAAACTTGGTGATATATATCCAGACTTCACTTCCTGTAACACGCTAGTTATTATCTTAAGTGTTTCGTCACTCTAGAAAAAGAGACAAAATGAATCTATTAACTTGACTCCAAACTTATTAACAGATCTCTAGCAGCTAAATTTTTATGTTCCAAGCAGAGGGAGGGGCTCATGTGACTACATCCCCCTCCGAAATTTTGAGAAGGTAAGCACTTTCAAATAAAATCAGTGAAGAATTCGGGAAAACCATAGTGGTAAATGTAAACCCCCATTAAAATTACCCCCATTATCAGTTTTGAGAGCAGGAATTTCCAAATATATTATATATCTTATTGTGTATACCGCCCCCTAGAAACGAAAAATATCCTGTGTTCCAAACTGTATGTTAAGACCCAGAAATAGCCTCTTTCAAATCCCCCATGGGAAAACAAAGATGGCAGGAGTAGAACCTATGAGGGTTATGTAAAACTTATTTAACGCAGTTTCTAAAATGATCACATGATTTTCGTTTTGGATGAGGAGCGTTTCTGTGGTGGTGGTTTAGTACATTTGCCGGTTGGAGCGTGGCTGTGAAAGAAAAGAAACGATTTCTTTGTTTTGGAACATTTAAAATAATTTTAAAATTACACGAATCATTTCCTTCATTTTTAGGAATTCAATTTCTACTGTTGGCTTTAGTGAATTTCTGGTTTTCAAGAATTTGCAACACTTGCCAATTCCTTCCTGTACGGAAAAAAATAACTTCTCTTATATACTTATAACATATATTTGCTGGTGCAGTATCTACCTAAGTTTTATTAAATTTGACACGTATGTATTTGTGTGTTTGATTGTCTTTGTCGCCAGAGGTCCTGGGCTCGAATCCTGGCCTGGACATGGATGTTCTTTGTGAGTGTCCGTCATCAATTTCATTATATCATCCCCATCTTCGCAATTAGCCAACCGTGACAGAAGAACAAAGTAAAATAAACCAAATCAGTCGGTCAATCAATTCCTTGTGTCAAATTTATTACATAGTAATCTTTAAAATATTAAGTATTTCTTGAAGATAAGCTGGCATTTGAAGCCATAACATACTTGTGGTTAGTTGGAGGGGGTGGCACCCTGCTCACAATTCTTACCTTGATGCTACTGGTTATGGTAAACACATAAGCAAAGAGACCACACTGACAAGCGACAGATTCAGAACAAACCTTTTTGCAAACATCTTGTGCCTTCAGTGAAGTCCTCAATTTGTTTCTTGGAATTCAAAGCGGAACTCAATTCTCCAATAGGCTCCGTATCCTTTCTGTTCCAATCGCCTCCATTGGGGAAAGACTCCTGAGTGAATGATTTGTGTGAAATGACAAATGGAGCTGAAAGAAGAAGAACAATTCGTTTCCCAATATCGCTAATGCACAGAAGGAGGTAGGACGGTTGCATCTTTCAGCGTGATAAAGAGCTGCCTCTCAAACATAGCCCACTTTCGGAAATCTATAATTATTGTCTTGCCTGTCGATATAATGTCATCGTGCCGCTTCAACTAATGGCCCTATCATTGCCTCTCCTTCTCTCTCTCTCTCAAGAAATGGAAATTGATTTTCAATTCACAATCTAAAAGGAAACTTGGTTTGAATTGGCCATTGGAAGGAACGGATAGTAAACATAGCTATTTCCTGTATGCGGTCGTTCCCTTTTCCACATTTTTATAGCTCTGAGAACAGATGCATTATTATATGCAGCTCCTGTGCTTGAAGTAGTATTTACCCTACCTTACGCGTGCCATATGAAAACTTACTTACCGGGGAGCCTCAGAGGCCCACACATTTTTATCACTAAAATTCACGAAACGATTTTGTTTTTGAATTGCTGCTTCCTTCCATGTTTACATACAGGGTGGCTCAATAAGTCACTTAACACCCTCAGTACAAGGCCACTGCGGCATGGAATGTGAAAATGGCGATGACTAATCATTGCCTGGCCAAGGGGGAACCGCATTGTCGCCACCCACACGGTCGGCGGCCATCTTGAATTCAACTTCAGAATTTTAAATGGGAAGGGGGTCGTGCGACATATCAAAATGGGCTAGAATTTCAAGAGAAATGCAATGGTGAAGGTGTTTTCGAAGTTTCTTTAACCAGTAAAAAGTTATGACTGAATTCTTGTACCAATTTGCTCCTTTTCGAGGTGTTAGAAAAATGACTTAAAATTTGTTTAGCGCATCGGTAATGCATCGAGATCAAAGTGACGTCTAGGGAGAGAAGTTCGCATGCCATTGCACACGATTTTAATCGGATACATCCATGAAGAGCTGCGCATTATAAATGGTTGTCGCGAACAATTTACAGTGTGACGCTTCCATTGAATTAAAAGTCCTTCACAGTGACAAGGCTAATGTTTATCCCGAATGGAGAGGTGGAGGGGGGTGGTTAATAGGCCTACAACGTGAATATTGCCTCCTATGCAGTTACCTTTATGATTTTATGAACAAAAGTAATACAGAAATATTGGGGACACCTAAGGGAAGAGTTCAATTTAATTTTTATATAAAAATAAAAAAAAAAACTCGTATTCACAGTTCAAATATCTATAACAAGAGCTGGTGGGCCTGGCAGCCACCCTCCCCCTCGGATAAGCTAGGGTTAATTACTGACGCTCAGTGGTAACATGGGCCTGAAAGTATTTTGTTAAGATAGCTATGATTAGTTGCCTTGCTCAGGCGTACGTAAAAAGATGCTGTTGCTGCTGTAATGAACCTCCTGGTTTAGGAGTGCCAGAGAGTTCAATTCAGTGTTTCCTCACAGCCTACTGGCTATTCTCTCGACATTGGTTCGAATGGTGTTGGGTTCGGTTACAGTTTTTGACCCAGCATTTGAATATTAATAAGCATCCAATTAAAAGAGGCGATTGTAAAACGTGCCACTTGGTTAGACTCGTATTTTGGGTACTAGGACCCTTTTGTTCAAAACATTTTCACTTTGTAATGTAATCTTATTTCAAAAGTACCATTGTAAACAAAAAATTTAATGTACACGTTCTAACTCTCTGCTATAGTTTGAATCCTGGGCACGTGTTCTTCCCTAAAACCAGGCCATAACTGACTGACAGATCTGAACCTTCAAAAGATTACCAAGTTTTCACTTTTGTAAGACTGTTGTATTAAATGTCATAAAAATGAGACAATTAATGTGGAAATATTCACTTAAATGTAACCAAGTTAGAGGAATGTTATTTTGCCATGTGGAATCAGAATAATAAAATAACTGTAAATTCTTGACACTTATCGACCTCTATGATTGATATATAAGTTCGCACAGTTGCCTTGCTATTGAAGAGCTCTCGCTTCGATTACCCGTTCCATACATGCAACTCCCAACGTATACTCTTCGGTCTCTGCCGAGATAAAATTAGATCTGTGAAGCATTTTTGGAAACGTGAATAATAGTAAATTTCTCGTAACGAGCTGAGAGACATTAATCTGATTGCAAGATAACTGAGAAGGGCTTCCGCGTTGTCGCTAATGACGAAATAGATATTCTGTGGATATCCGTCGCTTTTCTGCCACTTTTGGCTAATCGCGTGGATGAGGATGAGTGATGATGAAGGGATATTCACAAATAACACCCATGCCCAGGTAAGGATTCGAACCCGGAATCGCTGCCGCAATAGTCCGCCACGGAGGTCGTATAGTATCTCTTATAGCGTTATCACCACCATGCTCCAACCGCCCACAGCTTCCAGATAATCGTTAGGCAAACAGAGGAACAATTATACAGGGTGGTCACAAAATGAGGGTACCCCCCGTATTTTCGCCACTACGATGGTTATGGTTGAATGCTTGATATGAACACATACCTGATGGTTTAAGTGTCCGGAACATCGTTATGGAGACCGTCTGTTTCGTAGCACGACCGAACTCTGCGCCATATTGTGGCACACTTCGCGATGCAAGTGACGTTCCCCTCAATAACGTTCTGAAGGGCCTCCAAGAAGTCCCAGAGGTGGTTAATCAACGACACAAGTATGTGTTCATATCACGTAATCCAACTATAACCATCGCAGTGTCGAAAATAAAGGGAGGGGTACGCACACTTTGTGACCACCCTGTAGATATCGAAGAGTCTTAATATACCAGTGTGTACTATCTAGATACCAAGCTCCTCTTTGTTGTTGCCCATGTCTGTGTTCGTGTGTCTGTGCATGAGTGTAGATACGCATGCACAATTCATACGGCACATATGTAAGACTCTATGAAACTCCAGACCGTTCGAGTAAAGCAAGGGAACTCATTGCTTCAACTTAAGCACGCACGAAAAATCCCGCGGGCTATGTAAGAAATTGCAGGCAGGCTATCACGTTTCCCCTTCGCTGAATCCAAATCCTATTACTGCCGTTCCGTTTCATTTCTAGACGTTCGGAGAACAGTTCTTACCCCACCCTTTCCCTTCGCCCCCTCTGCGCCCTTCAAGTCCCAATGAAAGAAAGCATCACTGTGTCAGCGTTTCTGTTTTAATTGCTTAATAAACTGGTGACGTTTAATTTCAAGGTTTCTTTTTCTCTTTGCTTCTGTTCCGACCTGAATAAGGAAATCGAGTGTCGCATGGTGAATTGGGATTCGTGAAGATGGAGAGCCGAACTACTTTGGGTGTCTTTAGAGCGATTGTTTGAAGGAAACCAAACTTAGACTTAATTTAAATTGGCTTTTTCAGTGTTTTCGCACGTGAATCAGGAGATTATAACAAGAGACGGGTGTTGCTAAAAGTTGCATGCCCAAGGGGGAGGTCGTAAGTTGGGGTTGTTAGCCCCCTTTTGCAAGAATGCAAGAAACATGACAAAATATAGGTATGACTGATAAAAAATATATATATACCACTAAATTTACGAACTTTACGAAATTCTTGAGCACGCCAATGAATAAATTTAGAAGGATTGTCAGCCACTGCTCCTATTGATATTGTAAATTACACAATATTAGATGTGTTTAGAATTTTCTAGACCATTCTAGATTGCATTCGCTGTTGTCTAGAAGTTCCTAACGGAGGATTAGAAGCCGGGAAATAATTATTATTACAGTTGTTAAAAACATGTTGAAAATTACAGTTTCCGACATCTTTCCTTCCGGAATTTCTTTCAGAATTTTTAAACGATTGTCATTCACTTGAAATTTTAGTTTCCTTTCTTTTCTTCTATTCTCACACGCCTCTGCTCTCCTCTCGCCAGGAGTTCCGGGTTAGAATATTTGTGACTGTCCATTCATCACTTTCATCATGTCATCCCCATATTCGCAAATTAGCCAAAAGTGGCACAAAAAGCGATGTAAAATAAAGCAAACCAATGAATCAATGAATCAAATCTCCTCTCCACTCCACTCCTCTTCTGTCCTCCTCTCTCCTCTCCTCTTCTCTCCATTCCATTCCTCTTCTCTCCTCTCTCTCCTCTCCTCTTCTCTCTACTACACTCCTCTTCACTCTTCCTCTTTCCTCTTCTCTTCCCTCCACTCCAATCCTCTCCTCTTCTCTTCACTCCACTCCTCTTCTCAATTCCTCTCTCCTCTTCTCTCCTCGCTCCTCTCCTCTTCTCTCCACTCCACTCCTCTTCTCTCCTCTATCTCTCCTATCTCTCTCCTCTTCTCTCCACTCCACTCCTCTTCTCTCCTCTCTCCTCTCCTCTTCTCTCTACTACACTCCTCTACACTCTTCCTCTTTCCTCTCCTCTTCCCTCCACTCCACTCCTCTTCTCTCCTCTCTCTCCTCTCCTCTTCTCTCCACCCCACTCATCTTCTCTCCTCTCCTCTTCTCTCCACTCCACTCCTCTTCACTCTGACTCTTTCCTCTCCTCTTCTCTCCACTCCACTCCTCTTCTCTCCTCTCCTCTTCTCTCCACTCCACTCCTCTTCACTCCTCCTCTTTCCTCTCCTCTTCTCTCCACTCCACTCCTCTTCTCTCCTCTTCTCTCCACTCCACTCCTCTTCT
The DNA here is from genome assembly GCF_977018435.1 of Lepisma saccharinum. Classification (NCBI taxonomy): domain Eukaryota; kingdom Metazoa; phylum Arthropoda; class Insecta; order Zygentoma; family Lepismatidae; genus Lepisma; species Lepisma saccharinum. The sequence continues at coordinate 19,289,625 of NC_139245.1, forward strand.
CTCCTCTTCTCTCCACTCCACTCCTCTTCTCTCCTCTTCTCTCCACTCCACTCCTCTTCTCTATTCTCTCTCCTCTCCTCTTCTCTCCACTCCACTCCTCTTCTCTCCTCTCTCTTCTCTCCTCTTCTCTCCACTCCACTCCTCTCTCTCCTCTCCTCTTCTCTCCACTCCATTCCTCTTCTCTCCTCTCTCTCCTCTCCTCTTCTCTCCACTACACTCATCTTCACTCTTCCTCTTTCCTCTCCTCTTCCCTCCACCCACTCCTCTCCTCTCCTCTCCTCTTCTCTCCACTCCACTCCTCTTCTCTCCACTCCACTCCACTCCTCTCCTCTTCTCTTCACTCCACTCCTCTTCTCTCTCCTCTTCTCTCCACTCCACTACTGTTCTCTCCTCTCTCTCCTCTCTCTTTCTTCTTCTCTCCACTCCACCCCTCTTCTCTCCTCTCTCCTCTCCTCTTCTCTCTACTACACTCCTCTTCACTCTTCCTCTTTCCTCTCCTCTTCCCTCCACTCGACTCCTCTTCTCTCCTCTCTCTCCTCTCCTCTTCCCTCCACTCCACTCCTCTTCTCTCCTCTCTCTCCTCTCCTCTTCTCTCCACTCCACTCCTCTTCACTCCTCCTCTTTCCTCTCCTCTTCTCTCCACTCCACTCCTCTTCTCTCCTCTTCTCTCCACTCCACTCCTCTTCTCCTCTCTCTCTCTCCTCTCCTCTTCTCTCCACTCCACTCCTCTTCTCTCCTCTCTCTCTCCTCTCCTCTTCTTTCCACTCCACTCCTCTTCTCTCCTCTCTCTCCTCTCCTCTTCTCTCCACTCCACTCCTCTTCTCTCCTCTCTCTCCTCTCCTCTTCTCTCCACTCCACTCCTCTTCTCACCTCTCCTCTTCTCTCCACCCGACTCCTCTTTTCTCCTCTCTCTCCTCTTCTCTCCACTCCACTCCTCTTCTCTCCTCTCTCTCCTCTCCTCTTCTCTTCTCTCCACTCCACTCCTCTTCTCTCCTCTCCTCTTCTCTCCACTCCACTCCTCTTCTCTCCTCTCTCCTCTCCTCTTCTCTCTACTACACTCCTCTACACTCTTCCTCTTTCCTCTCCTCTTCCCTCCACTCCACTCCTCTTCTCTCCTCTCTCTCCTCTCCTCTTCTCTCCACTCCATTCCTCTTCTCTCCTCTCTCTCCTCTCCTCTTCTCTCCACTCCACTCCTGTTCTCTCCTATCCTCTTCTCTCCACTCCACTCCTCTTCTCTTCTCTCTCTCCTCTCCTCTTCTCTCCACTGCACTCCTCTTCTCTCCTCTCTCTCTCCTCTCCTCTTCTCTCCACTCCTCTTCTTTCCTTTCTCTCTTCTCTATCTCGTCATCTCAACTCTTCTCCTCTCCTCCTCTCTCCACTCCTCTCCTATCCTCTCCACTCCTCTCTCCCTTCCTCTCCACTCCACTCCTCACATTTTCTCTCCTCTCCCCCTCTCTTCCTTTCGACTCCTAATATTGTTTCTCCTCTCTTATCTAGTCGTCCCTTCTCTTCCCTCCCTCTCTTCCCTTTCCTTTTCCTTAATTATATTTTCTCTGAACAGTACACAATACCTTTCAATCGATTTATTTTACATCGCTTTTATGGCACTTTTTGGTTAATCGCGAAGATGAGGATGAGTGATATGATGAAAATGATGAAGGGACAATCAGAAAGAACACCTATACCCAAGCCAGGATCCGAACCCGTGTCCCTTGACAGTACACAATACCTCAAAAACAATTCCACATCATCCACATAAGTCTTTTCGGAACAATTTGTTTTGAAGTTGTTACATGGCCAAAAATAAAATAATTCTTGTTTCCTCTCCAGCTCACTCTCTTGAGAGAAGACTCGTCGGCTCTTTCCTGCTATAACCGCAGTCAAGTCTGGTATTAGTTTTTGGGGGCCCCTGGCGGGCCTTCGGAAATTCATCTTTCTTGGTTCTTTCCCCGGGACAGCCACACGTCGCCCTCGGACGAATGAGTAGCGACACAATCCCAGCGTTCATTACGGGGTCCAATAAATCCTCTCCCGACATAATTGGACTTAACTCCCATCTCGCTATATTTAGCCCCTCGCAACAACAAGGGCCTGAGTAGAGACACGCTGGAAAATCTACGAGGAGCCGTAACCATCTTATGAAACAAAATGAAAACTTTGTTCCGTGGCCGGGGTTCGACCTTTGGAGACCATTGCAGTTTGACGAAAAGTTCCCAAAGGGATTACAGTCCGTAACGGGTAATGGATATTTCTTGTTGCTGAAGACTAGATAAGGCTGTTGTAGCTTCCTTGAGCTTCATGTTCGGGGTTGGCTAGAAGTGATGGATGTTTTACCATGTAGTTTCATGTTTCTATACGTTGGACAATTTCACATTATGCGACAGCGACAACGTCATTTCTAATTTATGTTAAACACATTTCTTTGTTTGAAAATTTTTTACTTCCTTCGACGTAACCAAATAACCATGTCATAGTAACCATAAGGTCCTAAGATCAACTCCCGATCTGAGCATATTTCAGTGATCCTTGTTCCACTTTACAATAGAAGCCCAACTGGTCCCAATTTACATATCTGTGCAAAAGGGTAGAACTTCATATAACACGGTAAATTGTTGCAATATGATTGGACGTTCTCAATTCTCTGACAAGAAAGCAGAAAACAACGTTATCGACCATCAATTTGCTACTTGAGTAGATCCCTGATATTATTATTATTTATTTGTTCAGCACAGGATACATATGCAAATTATGTTGAACATAATGCACTGTGAATAAATAACAAGAGAGAGAAAAAAGAATAAATGGAAGTATGAACGTCTATGTACACAATATTTACATCAATTTATGAGCTTATTGTTGTGATTATCTTTTTTCTGCTCTGTGAACATATGAAAGTCTACAGTTTTTAACAGTTCATTCACCGTGTCCTGCATGCGCACTGCAGGTGAAAACCTATGTGTGTTGGCCCTTGATCTCTCCGTGTAGAATAATTTTCGGTTCCTTGCGCTGTGTCGGCCTACATTAAAGTTTATACTTTCTAACAGTGCAGAACACTCACAGCCATGATTCATCAATTTCTGCAAAAAAAAAAAAACTTTTTTTTTTTAATTTACGAAACTTTTCACTTGAATATTTCCGACATATTGATTCCACTTTTGCCTCTTTTTCTTCCAGTTCTTGATTTTCCTGCACTAAACTTCTATCTCTAAATGTGTTAATATCCGCCCCAATCTCTCTTATATACATACACATACACACAAGTGTAGCACACACTTACTTAGGTTTCGTAATGAGTTTGTTTCTTTTAAGTCCGATTTATCCACAGAAAAGCTAATCGGGACTGGATCTACAGTAAAGTGGGATCCAAACCACTATGTGCTCCCATCTGGTATCGAACCCAGTACCCCCTTGATTACAAGGCGACATTATTTAGGTCCAGATCTCAAAAGCCTTCGGTCTTCATCTTATTCCATTTCCTATGCTTCTGATCACACTACAATTTTCCTAAAACAAAATTTTAAATGTCTGTTACGGAGCATCTTGATTTTTCACTGAGAACATCCTGTGGCATCTCTCTTCTCATATCATTGCCAAAAAAAAATAACCTATCTTGGCTATAATCCTCACCAGTTTCTTGGTTAGCTGTATTAAATTCGTCACTAAACTGATAAAATATCGTACTTTATTTTCAACAGTTTTACTTTTCGCCTTGTACGTGCTAAAATTCTAATATAGTGTTATCGTATTGGAGAATGTTGTGGAAATTTTATCCGTAAGAAAATATGGAAGAACACTCCACTGAAATGTGAGAAGAATGGAAAGAATGGAACAATAAGCACTATTGTAAAGATCCCGGTTGATAATATTGAATGTATGTATCATTACTGAAGGCATATACTCGCCCAAACCACTTCAGGCCTACATATACATTGAGGACCAGCGCACAGACATGAAATGATGTTTACAGTGGAGTACTAAAAGAAACAGATTTAAAAGTCTCCAGACACCAACGCTGGACCATTTGCTCGCCTCGTCAAATTGACAGTATATGAAACTTCTAAGTGTCTTGAGCGTTGTCCAATGTAACTGGACTATATTGGTGGGTGGCTAACGACCGCTTCGAGGCAGAAGGCTCGAGCGAGATTTAGGTCGGGTGGCCGGAAGATCTGAAACAGCGATTCCCGAGGGAGTCGTCGGGAGTTGAGCTATGGACATAAGGTTCTCGTGTACTTTAGAAACTCGTTATGGCTCTGTGCCTTACGACAGACAAGGAAAGGGGCGGAATTGTGGTTTGATTATTTCGCCGCCCGGTCGTCACCTCTTCTCCATTCTCCCTCTGTTGAATAGCATGTCGGCTTTAATGCACAGAATGCATTATAATTGTTTAGGGACGATTTTAAAAGACTATCAATGATGTTAGTTGGAGCCGTAAAGAAGGTCTGCTGTCAAAATGAAACAGCGAAAAGCTGGGTGAAAGTGAAATGGGCAAAGTACGTGTATTTTTTTACATCTCTACGGTAATCAACATGACATCAATAAAAGAAAGACGGATTGAATTCACACAGGAATACTAAGGAACAACCATTCCTTAACCAAGGTTTATTTACCCAACTCTGCTTCATATCGCGTCACGCTAGCCGCAAGGTTGGTTGGAGCACTTCCTGATATAACGTTACTCTAGCCTTAAGAGTGGTCGGAAAACTCTGCTTCAGATCGTGTTATAATAATCGTAAGAGTGGTTGGAAAACTCTGCTTCATATCGTGTTATGATAATCGTAAGAGTGGTGGGAAAACTCTGCTTCATATCGCGTCACGCTAACCGTAATGCTGGTTAGAATTTTCACGAAGGGATTCTGTATATCGAGGTGATTATGTTATTCGAAAATAATAAAACATACACTTTTATTGTTTTGGAGCAAGGATAAAATATTGTCAACAAGAAAAGTATTCACTTACTGTAAGACCGTTACATTATATTCTTTCTCTAGCGGGCAATGAAAGATGCGAACTAATGAATATCAGTATATAATCTGATTTATTAGTTTTGCAATTTATAAATGTTTGCCTATTTTCATAGGTATAAATGTAATTTCTTAAATCTTTGCTCAGGACAGAGTAACACAAAAGCTCAATTTCTTCTTACCCAGGATTCAAAACAGGGTTACCTGACCACTCAGCCACGGGAGGTCGATACAATTGATATGATTCTTTTTTCTCAGAGCATGAATGTTTGTATTTGTATTTTCCTTCCATTACGTCCCTCTTCTGCCACTTTCGGCTGATCCCAACGACGGTAAGGAATAAGTGAAGATGAAACTGACGAAGGGACACAAAGAAACAACAATGCCCATGACAGGATTCGAAACGGGAACCTTTCTGCCACCGAGGCGACTGGAGCATGTAGTAAGGAATAAGTAAGATGATTCCTGATCGGCTGGAGGCGAGGAAAAGAGGGTCAGGAAGGAGACGGAAGATGACAGTGGTTAACAGAGTAGACAAGCAAAGATCGAAGTGCTACGTTTGCTGGCCACTATTCTTCTCTCTCTCTGCGAGTTCAAAGAAAAAAATATTGCCTCTCTTTTTTTCTCCGCGGTCTTTCTTACGCCGACAGACGGAACGGGGGAGGGGTGGAATTGGGTCGTTGTGATTTGTCAGCAATCGATACGAAATGAACGCCGAGAGAGGAAGTTGGGCTTCCTCGGTGACTTCTGTGGGAACATGAGGAAGTTTAAGGCTCTTAATGGAGACTGCGCTCGAATCGGAGACGTTTCAAAGTCTCTGAAGAATTTGGAGTTGAATTGCGTTGTGTGTTCTTGCAGGAACGGAATAAATTGAACTGATATTGTGTGTGGTGTGTTCAGCTTTATAATTGCTCAACAGAAAATCCAAATCTTTACATTTAGTAAGTAACATACATTTGGTAGGTAGAGACAAATTTGCAAATATCAAGGCTGTATCGAGGCCACTGTTTAAAAATCGAGACGAGATCCTTCGAGACTTTCCGAGACAAAATAGCGAAGCAGGGGGGTTTATGGCGCAGACTGCGCCATCGAAATTTTTTTTGGGGGGGGGGGATTTTTCCTTAATGTAATATAAAATTCAACATTTATATATTTTTTCCAAAATAAATATAAAGACGTTCACACCTTATGTTACACCATATTGAATCCATTACATGAAGAAAATAAAGTATTTAGAGGTAGCGATGCCCACAGGTGGGTTTGTGGACTCACGTTATGTCCAAACAAATTTTTTTGGGGGGGGGCGATATTTTGTGATGGAAATTTGATGTCAAACAGTACAGCATTTGGCACAAGTTTAATTACGTTATTAACTATCCATTGCTGGTACATAATTAGCGTTATTAACTATCCATTGCTGTTACATAATTAGCAAATTCTAGACTGCCAAGGAAATTATAACGGGTAATATTATTATTAAGGAAGGGGGTGAGAGGGGCGACAATATCTGACTATTGAATATCAGTGTTAAATCTTAGATTGTCGTGGGAATATTAGTTAGGGGGGGGTGCTGAGCATTAAATTTGGGGCTGGATATCCAACTCTTGTGTTTAAATATTACGTCTTAGAGTGTAGCGGAAAATGTGGTTTGGGGACGGAGATTCTTTATTTTGGAGGGAGTAATATGTAGGTTGAAGGATTGAATATTAAATTTGAGGCGAGGAAATATGGAGCTCTTAATTAATAAAGTGTAAAATCTTAGATTGTGAAGGGATTTCTTTAGGTTTCATGAGACGATTGTGAAGAATTATACTGTAGCTGCTTTACAAGACATAAACAATAATCTCGATATTTATTAATAATATAATTTCTTAAAATATAATGTTTACTGTCGGCATACTGCTTAATTTAAAGCAGGTGGGTCAGTTTGATGATATGGTTCTATTATCAATATTGTAGGCTATGCTGCAATAGTTGTACTAACTGTGTACTTCATAGTAACGCCTTGCACATTACTCGATAAAACAGGAAAATTAATAGAGTCAAATTTGCATTTCTAACTTATTGCTGCAGGTTAAATTTGCTTTCGCAAGTGAAATTTACACTTAAGATGAAATGCACGTAATTATTGCTATGGATTATTAAAAAAATGTAATTACTCCAAGCAGAGGGGGTGAGTTCTTTGAAGGAGGCACCTTATTATATTCTCGTCACGGCCTTAGGAATTTCTGGTTGGGTTCTGTAATTTTCGATCTTAAGTTGTATAAGACTTTGTGTTAAATACCCAGATTGCGGGTTATCGAAATCTTGTTCTCCAACCACAAACACCGTTCAAATACATATTTATATAATTGTGACACTTGAGATTGCTAGTTTTCCGTTATTTCGAAAATTTGAACCATTAAAAATATGCAGAGTTTAACAGGCTATTATATTATAATGAATTATTACGTATTACGTATTCACCAAAATATTTCGAGGGGTTTAGCTGGGGGATGGAAACCTCTGTTTAAGGAAGACGGGCAGATGAAGTATCATGTTCAATAAAGCTTTAAAAAACGCTATCGTAATTAAATACTTCATGTGGATTACCACATGATTTTGGGGGAGAGGGGACACATGACGAGATTTGGGGGAATTGCGCCATTGGCCTCGGGGGGGATGGGCACCCCTGTAGCGAAATGGGTAACGTTGTCGACTAATGAAAGAGCCTCTGGTTCCGTTTCTGATCGAGATTTGTCGCTTCTTGTTTCGGAACCCCTTTAAATTGTTGGTTCGGTACCCAATAGCCTATCTGAGCATAATGTGGGCTTCGCAGTTGTGGGACCCGAACGGATGAGGATTAAAGTCAAATTCGAGACAAGACTAGCACTTGTCGTCCCAGAGTCTCATCTTGTTCTAGACTTTTACCACGTGAGTTATGTAGATATACAACGGTGGTGGTTGTCTGAACACATGTGTTGATAGATTGAATTGAATTGTCTTTATTGCTGTGCGAGGTTCAGCTGTTGCCAGTCTACATCCTAAACCCCAAAACGTACAGATTAAAGTAAAAATGGAATTCAAGATTACAAAGAAATTAAACAAGAAGGTACAAATCAAATACAATAGCACAATTTGAGCTGTGAATTAGAATATAAAAGTAATTAAGTTGAAGAAAGTTGAAAGTGATATAAAAATAATTTCTGGCAATCATTATTTATATGTTGACTTATCCTGCTTCTGATCATTGAACGATTGTGCATTCTGAATATAGTGCTACGATTTTTATGACCTGAAAATCACCAAAATATGGAAAATAAAATATGCTCTTATGACCTAAAATTGTACAAAATATGCACTATAATTTGAAAAATATGCCCTTATAACTGGACTGTTTAAAACATCAATATCTAAGTGCTGAGATATTTTCACATATGTACTATTTTTAGTTCACTTTATGGGCCCTGAGTTGAAATCCACAATGAATACTTTCTGTAAATTTTCAAATGAAAATGAAAAAGTTTTTGCTGCAATAAAAAAACAAAAACCGAGTGATCCTGGGAGTAAAAATGAATCCACTTCGAGAATGACTGGATATTTCTTGAAAAAGCGAAATTTTGATGAATATGACCGAAAATCCATCAAAATATGCTCTATCTCTCAGAAATGGCTCAATATGCCAAAATATGCCCTTAAGAAGCACCTTAATTTAATTAGTGTCTTCGTAATATGAATTTCTATATGTTTAGGGAACACATCACCCTTATCAAAATAAATATGCTAAGTCATAAAAATCCTAATCCTACTGATTAATATGAAAAATATTATGTCTTTACGTGTAGTTACACACACGCGCGGGCAAGGGGAGTGTTTCCAGCCGCTAAATGGTACCCGTTTGGAAGACCAAATGAAGGCATTGTGTGTATATACATAACCAGCTCGGTGGCAGAGTGTTCTATTTCCGATCTCATTATTAAGGTTCCCGGGTTCGAGTCCTGGCCTGGGCATGGATGTTCTTTGCTACTCTCTCTCTCTTCATCAAATTTAATCTAATCATCCCTCATATTTATGGTCGTGATTTGCCAAAATTGGCAGAACAAAGACGCAAAATATCGCCTTGTGATCAAGGGGTCGCAGTTACGATATCCAGTGGAGGCACATAGTGGTCCCGATGCATCCTTAAACTATATGTCCAGTCCCAATTAGCCTATCCGTGTATAAAGCGAACTTAAAACAAAATTTGATCTAGGGTCATTCCATGCCTAATCAACCTGGGTCTAAACCTTGACATCTCAGAAATTAATATTTTTTTGTGCAGTGGTAGTACCAGAAAAGTTGACGAAAACTGCCAAATTTCAGATTTTTTCGGCTCTTACTTTTTGAGTTATTGACTTTCTAAAAAGCAAAAAATCCCAACATTTTACGACAGTTTGAAATCTTTAAACAGCTGTAGATAAAAAAACTATTTGACCTGAGAGCTCAAATTGGAGTCATTCTCTTCTGCTTTTAATGAGATTTAACTTGAAATGCAACATGACTTTGGTATTTGATTTTTTTAAATTTTTAAGATACTTGAAAAATGTGGTATTTGAATTTTTTAATTTGTAAGATACTTGAAAAAATGTTTTTTGAAAATCTCAAATTATGGAAATTAAATGTTTGTATTGTAATGTGTGCGAAATTTGCTAAATTTTTTGACTTCCATGTTATAACCACAACTATATGCTGAGTTGTTGATGTTTAAGTCTTCATATTTGTCTATTTTATAATTTTTGGAGTACAAATAACATGAAAATACCTAAAACTTATCACTCCTCTCCTCTCGCCAGGAGTCCAAATCCTGGCTGATGTCTCCAAATCATATATGTTTGTTTTTTTTTAAAAAATGGTGTTTTTGAGATTTAAAAAAACAAAACATTTTCTCAGGTATCTTAAAAATTTAAAGATTCAAATACCACAGTCATGTTGCATTATTTCAAATTAAAGCTCATTAAAAGCAGAAGAGAATGACTCCAATTTGAGCTCTCTAGGTCAAATAGTTTTTGATCTACAGCTGTTTCAAGATTTCAAAATGACGTAAAATTTTGGGACTTTTGCTTTTATGAAAGTCAATAACTCAAAAACCAAGAGCCGAAAAAATCTGAAATTTGGCAGTTTTTGTCCTCTTGATAGGCGCAATGAAAAACAAGAAAATCTGAATCCTTAAGGTTCAAAAATAATTTTTATCTGTTGATTTGACATGGAATGAGCTCATACCAACAATCCACTATGAACATTCAAACATTTACTTGAAATCTGATTTTCCACAATTTCAGGAATCCAATATTGTAGGTTCGTTGTGGGACAGTTCTGGAGTTTGACTTCACACGAAAATGCTTTCACCACTCGTTAGAGTGAATGACACTTCCCCTTTAAAAAACTACACATTTTCTGCTACCTTAACCAGCCCTGTTTTTCCCTCCCCAAAACGATCGTGCATTCCACCCGTGATTAAGGGAGGATGAGATTGAACCCAAACAAGCAAACAAAAACTTATATTCTCAGCGCAGTCACTCCCTCCGTTATTAGAAACTTCCCTCAGGAGGAATGGAGAAGCGCCATTTCAAACAATAATCTCGTTAAACTTACAAAATTGCGTTACCGAATGCGAATAACAATCTTGATTCAAAATGCTACCTTCGTTCTCTTGATTTTTCTATCACTTCTCCTGCCCCAATGGTCTCGCCAGGGTTGCCAATCTACGGTTCAATCGTGTGTGTTTGTGTTTTAGGGCTTCAAGTACGTGGGGCAACACTGGAAAAGATCAATCTGCCTAATCCACTACTTGACTTAGTTTCAATTTACTAAATTAAAAAAAAATTGTTCTAATTCTCGCCACCAGGGTAAAAAATGGCGCTGTAAGCAGTCAAAACGTGGAATTTTCCGTAACTCTAACGTCAAAGTCGGTAACATTGCCTAACCATTGTGTGAGCTCCCTGGTTGTTGTTAGTGACACTTGTTGCTTTTTTTCCTTTAGTGATGTGAATGTTCGCCGAACATTAAAAAGTTTCAATTTTTCCGTGTAAAAAGCAATGGCTATTGCGAAGAAAGACCATGCCGTGTTACAAATGCATCATGTTGCTGAATTGCGAGGCCATTTTGAACAGTTCTTGTAAACATAGTTCCTAATAATCATGCCAGAACTATTGTTCCCATGTGTTTGATCTTTCCTGCATTTTTCCTGTAACTATACCACGTTTTGACTGCTTACAGCGCCATTTTTTACCCTGGTGGCGAGAATTGGAACTATTTTTTTCTCATAATTTGCGAGCGCATTGCTTCATTAGCATATCTACGAAGTTTCAGACTGCTGCTCTCATTACGGCCCGTGCTGTACCACTCTGAACACCGTCACTTTAATTACAACCACCTGGTACATACAGATTATCATGTTACAAGTAGTGCTTGAAGTTAGTGCTCGAAGTGATGGGGTGTAAGGGGTGAACTTAAGGCACTCAGTCAACCTCACTTCACCGTATTACACCCTGGTAACTTTTTTCAGGCCAACGAGGCTCTGGCGCCTAGACTAAGAGCCAACAAATTCTCTGTCGGGCTTGTGTTGCCCTGTGTTTGTCCTTCTGGGTGTTGAGTGCCCCTTTACAGCATCAGTTTTCAATAGGTGAGGAGATTTTATCCTCGGGAACAGTATAGTTTTAGTTATTTAGTAGTAAATAAATGAATTACTTTAATACACATCTTTAATTTTCTTATTAGGGGTGTGTTCTCAATTTTGTTGTAGTTAAGGGGCTGTTCCCCGTGTTCTGTGACGTGCAAAAATATCCTATGTGCTGATGTGCCCATAATATCAAAATCAATCAATCAATAAAAGTGAGGGGAGATATGCAAAGCATCCCCCCAGCTGAAACCATGTGAAACCATAGAAGCATCCCCACCCAAGTAACTCCAAGGCTCGAACAAACACCCCCCCCCCCCCCGCTAACATTTTCCATTTCAAACGCTGGTTACAAGACTCCAAATGTTGGTGTTGTACAATTATATTAATCTCTGTATATGATGGCACGTTCTTCTGAATGCAGGTATTTGTGGTGGAGTGGTAAGCGTAGCGCTGTCCGAATCCTATTGTTCGTTCAATCATCTATTTAATCAGAAGATCGCTTCTCAATGTGATTAACCAACAGTAGGAGAAGAGCTACGCTAAGTAAGAAAATGCATATAGAGAAACCTAGACATGGGGAAAGCCTCCACAAAATTAGGGAAATACACACAGAAACCTAGAATTACAGAAAAGCTACTCACGATAAGGATAATGCATCTACAGCAACCTAGAAATGTAGAAAAACTACTCACAATAAGAAAAATACATATACACCATCCTAGAAATGTAGAAAAGCTATTCACGATAAGGAAAATACATAAACAGCAACCTAGAAATGTAGAAAGGCTATTCACGATAAAGAAAATACATATACAGCAACCTAGAAGTTTAGGGAAGCTATTCACGACAAGGAAAATACATATACAACAACCTAGAAATGTAGAAAAGCCACTGACGATAAGAAAAATACATATACAGCAACCTAGAAATGTAGGAAAGCTACGTACGATAAGATAATACATATACAGCAACCTAAATATGTAGAAAAGCTACACACGATAAGGAAAACACATTTGCACAACCTAGAAATGCAGAAAAGCTACTCACGATAAGGCAAATACATGTACGTACAGCAACCAGAAATGTAGGAAAGCTAATCACGGTAAGGAAAATATACAGCAACCAGAATGTAGAAAAGCTACTCACGGTAAGGAAAATACATATACAGCTACCCGGAAATGTAGAAAAGCTACTCACGATTAGGAAAATACATATACCAAAACCTAGAGATTTTGAAAAAGACGTGAAATAAGCTGAAAAGAATAGAACGAATTCTGAATGGTGTAATCCCCACTCATCATGTTACTCTGCACCACGTTTACTACTGTTTCCCTCTCCGTCGTGTAAATATTTTATAATTAATTAATCAAGGGTCTCCATTTGCTGAAAACAATATTTTTTTTCTATTTTATAAAACAGAAGTACCCATTATCTTTGTCCTTTTATCTTCTTCAAATCTATCACTTTATATCCCTTTGGACCATGCCTATATATGATGCAATTACTAACCATTTCTACATACTTTAACATGTGCTCTACTGTATTTGTTTCAATGCCAGCCTTTGATGGATGTTTCTCTCGTAAAAATCTCTCTTTGTGTCTGTTGATACTTCTACCGAGCTTCAAACCGATTGTTTTACCGTTAAATACATTAAAGTATTAACTCTTGCAACACGTGTGCCTCTGTCGGTTGTTTACTCTGTCCCATTGTTGACAGAAACGGAATTATTAATTAAAGGAAGCCATGCTACTGAAGGAAGTACTTTGCAAATAACAATCACAGCGGGAGCTCCGCATTTTAAAACTTTTCTCGTATAACACGTTTGTTATATGATTTGATTAGCTAAATTACCCTATTCTCTTTTTTTAAAAAAATGTTTTTTGTGATGCTAATTATTGCTTGTAATGCTTTAGGAGCTATTGTCATGTGCACTTGAAAGGAAAATGCAGAACGTAAGGGGTAATTTTCTTTGTATTTGTGAGGATATCTTGGAGTAGATTTCAGACGTTACTTCATACTCTATATTGATTACATCATTTATTGATATCCTAGACCAGCCATTCCCAAACTCAAGTAAGTTTCCAGATCCAGACTCTTGTAATTATTAGCCAAGTGTCACATTGTTTTATAATTTGTATGCATTTAGGAAGTATGTTTATGTAAATGAAGTTTAATTATACTTTAAAAAGTTTAAAGGAAAGTAAATATTAGCCTATATAAGAGTGGAATCCTCAAAATCGGATCGGCCTTCAAAAAGAATCGCCCGAATGTTTACTGTCTCCAGGGCTGAACATATGCCGTGGTGATGTATTTTACTATTCTCACTGAGTGACCCCATGCCTCATGCAGACAGTAGAGTACTGGTACAGTGTTCACTCTGTATTCATTGTGACAAAGCGATTCGAAACATACCGTTGTCGTGAGCCATTGCGTGTGTTTACTGCTGTGAAATATATCTTCGGTACTTGGTTAAGCTCATAAGGTAAGCATTGGTGTAAAAGGTGTTGATGTGTGCGTGTTATAAATGGGAGGAATACTACACAAATACGATGTCATTGATTTTTCATGGCCATTGTTGCTGTTGCTCGTGTAGGCGGTACTTTGCAGTTCGTATACCAACCGTTTAAATCGGATCATAAAAAGTAGTGCAAATCGGATCACCACAAAATAGCACAATATGTAAACACAATGTATGATTAGATGTTAGAAATCAGCAAAACACGGATATAACACACACACACACACACATATATATATGTATATAAGTATAAACATCGTACCCTCATGAAAAAAGCACATCACCAAAAGTCACATCGCCCAATAATGTGAGAGAATTACGAGACCTTGCAGCAGCAACTAAAAGTCTAGAAGTTCTGCTAAAATCTAAACGGCGACAGAACATCACATTATAGAAAAAGAGAGACGGTATTTCTTCAACTGGTAGCTCCACCAGTTCTGACGACGAATCGTTAGAGGAAAGTCAAGGTAACAAGTGTGGATTTTGTGAGCGGTTATACTCAGATTGAAATTAGTTTTACCGGCGATTGGATTTCTTGCATGGGGTGGTCAGCGTGGTATCATGAACAATGTGTTGGAACACAAGGTAAAAAATACATTAATTTTTGGGAAGTGTGTTGTGTAGGGAAAAGTGTTTTGTGTAGTGAATAGTGTATTCAGTAGTGCAAGGTGTTTTGTTTTGTGAAAGGTGTTAGTGAAATTTTGGACAGATATGTTTGTCACTGCAGTTATAATTCATACTACCCTATGATCCGTTTGCAAGGACACGTGATCCGATTTGCAGGACATTTTTACAACAAAAAAAATTGTAGTTCCTTTAGTTTTCAATATGAAACTCTATTAATATGCAAATGTAAAAAACAGCGTTTCGGGAACATATGTAGCAATGATTTACCTGTCGGATGCTGTAGCCTACAGTTCGTGTGGAAGAAAATGACTACTTTCGATTTTGTGTATGTTTCATTTGAAAGTGATGCTATTTTGAGGACTCCACTCTATACGAATAAAATCAAACATGGTAACATTACAAAATTCTGTCTTTTGTTTACTGAATTAAGTATTATGTTCTGTGGCTAGGGGGTCCATGGACATGCTGAGAGGGCCTCAGACACAAAAAGTTTGGGAAACCCTGTCCTAGACATTCTTTGAATATGAAGCAGAAAACGAATTCAAAATCCAGGCTTGAACACGTGTCTCTGGTGACCCCATGAACCTAGCTCTTATGCTTGCAAGCCAATCTATCTACTGTCAGCAATATTTTAGGTAGCTATGGAAATTTTGATATACTACTGAGGAATTATGATTTGTCATATTTTGTTACATAACTACCACACTATGACAGATAATTTACTGAAATAACTTGCAAAATACTCGCGAGGATATGGGCTCACTTTTCTGTAATAGTATTGTTTTGGATATGTCACTGTGATGAGATAACTTCATGTTTGCCATTCTGTGTGCTTTTATTTTTCTTTTAGATAAGTTTATCTTGAGAAATAATATAAGAAGTTACAAACCAAAGGCGGTTAAGTGACTAAGTTTGAGTTTTGAGTTTTGCACAAGTAGTCTAATCGGTACTGGACCTACAGTTTAAAAGTGGGATTCGAACCACTATGTGCCTTCACCAGGTATCGAACCCGGGACCCCTTGATTACAAAGCGACGACGTTACCACTGCCTCAGTGGGGAGAACTGGCGGTCAATTAACCTAGCAGAGTAACTCAATACTAATATTAGGGAATAGATGTCAATAGTTGTCTAAGTATTACGTAGTAATTTGTAGGTTCTCAAATAAGAGGGACACAATTGTTGAATTTTGAATAGGAGGTTTAATTAACAGTGAGCCTGTAGTGCTTTAAACTACATAACTAGAAAGAGAAAATAACAATACAAATATCAATAACAAGTAAAACAGTAACAGAATTTCAAATTTAACAAGAAACATTGAGAAACATTTAATTACACAATTAAAATTCATGTAACCTAACAAAATTTCCCATTAATTCAATTTTTAGACACATTTAATTTAATCAAAAATTTGCAAAAGGGACCTAGCTATAAGAGTTCAATAACCACAGAAAATGTCTATTAACTATTCTACTAAGAACTTAAAGCCTCTAACAATCACTACTCCCCTGTCCTTGTACCATTTTGTAGTCCTTGCCGACCAGAGGGAAACTCAACTTACAGAGTGTGTGCCCCTGGGCTAATTAGTTAAAAGTGAAGTTACTTTCGGAGAGTTCCTGTTCTCCGTCCTTCCTTACATCATAGCCACACCCCTTGCATTAACGACGCCATCTATGGGCAAAAGAACATAACATATCCTTGTTAAAGGCAATGCATAGCGTTAAAGTCATATAGTTACAGAGTTATTTGACAAAATATGTTGCTGAAGTTCAGAAATCTAATTTGCAGCCTAGTGTTGCTACTTCTAGTTTAAAAATGATTAACAAACGATACATTTCTTTGTTATCGTTACATTCTATAATGTTTTTTTTTTCTATCTATTACCGTTGCTTCCAAGTTTTAGGTGTAAAAAATAAATACAATTTCTCTTGTTTGCGAACCAAGTGTTGTTTTCCAGTAGATTAATATGGCTATGTATGTATGTTTAACCATAGGTGGGTCCTGAATTAATTTCTGTGACACACCGACTATTCTGTAAGCTTGACGTAAGATTGGAATATTGTTCATTCCGGAGATATGTCAAGAGCTAATTTTATTTTATGAACAAAAAACGCAAGTCCCGATCTTTCATATATGTATTTGTTTTATTCTCTACATTGCTCTGTGATGTTAATTTGCTTATGTTATGGAAAATATAGAAATAATGACGAAAAAGTTAAGAATTTCTGCAGTGAGTGCAAAATTACAATAGTCTTAAATGTTATTGGGCCGTGAAGAGTTGTATTAGAGAACGTGGACCAATGGCATGTCGTGGCATAATGATATAGTCAAATTCATGGGTTGGCATCATGATGCGACGATGAAATGTTACTGTGTATTTGAACGTCTGCTTGAAACACTTAACTTGTTCACACGAGTGCTGTATACAGAAAACGTTTCCGTTGGCGAATGCATGTGTACGAACTCGACATATCTGTTGGCAGTAGGTCGTTGTGTTGGAACACCAGCTTGTGAATGAGACCACAAGTCCATGCTTTAGCGCGTTTGCACACACACCGACAACATCGGCTGCGACCCCTACCTCGATACCGAGTGCACCAAGAAACAACGGGGCTAAATAGGACAGGCCATTTCCTGGAAGGACCTTCCGATGGTAGGTATGCATCCGGAGCTCCCCTCGACACAAGAAGATTCGGACGCAGCCCCCTTCGCCTCGGGCACTGAAAAAGAGTACACCGACCCAAGCCATAAATTTAGCTGGAAGTTGTTTTGAAGAAGGGCAGCGATGCCAACCTTAGCATAATGATGCTAAACCTATCAGTCTGTGATTGCATAATGGGAAAATCTAACATAATTTGCAAACTTCTGTTTCTTTCCTTTTCTTTGTACGTACCAAGAATTCTCTGCTCTACTTTCATATAATGTGATGTTTTTTCTAAATTAGCATGTCAAATTCTGATAATGTAAACAACCACAAATTTACTTGTATGTGTGTGACATGTATATTTGTAGCTGTAGCTATTAAATGTAATTACGGAGACCTATAATTGGGCAGCTAAATGCTTGTTGGTCCCCCAAACTTAAATAAATACATAAAACCTGCTCCTCTGGGAGGGAGAAAGTAGCTTCAATTAACGATATTTTGAGAATTAAAAATAAAATGACATATAGATATTATTTCCGGTCTAGGTACATGCCGTTCCAACCACATCTTCTCCTCTCTTCTCTTCATTCTCCCGTTTACCTCACGAGGAACATTTCATGGCAAGAATAAGCAGAAAGTTGTGGGGCACAAATGAAACAAATGTTCCGCTTTGTAGTCGACGAATAAATCATCTCAAACATTCTCCAGCTTCAATGTTGAACTCATCTCGAAAAATAGATGCATAACTTAAAACTACATTCATCCTAAAAATAATAATAATAAATTACTGTTACTAATTATCAATAATAATAATTCATTGTTATTATTATTTATGTCCTAGCAGGATTCATCAGCATTTAGCATAATTTCACAGATTAAACAGCTTTTTCTTATCAGGAGGTTGGCAATGCAGGGCAGGAGCCATCAGGCTTTCGTGCGTTCCCTCCAAGGTCATGGCGAGAACCCCGATTGTGTCGCTACGTGTCGGCCCTGTCGCTGAAAACTACCCCTGCAAGAGAACGGTGTGTGTGCAAGCGCTCTTACCCTTCCCTTATATCTCTATTCTCTTTCACTTTTCTCACATGTTTCCGATTCCAGAGAAGTTCCTCGTTTTGCTTCCTTGGGACTTTTACTTTCCAGAACCTCGCATTGGTTAGAAAAAAGTGACTGCCATGCGGAAGGACAATTTGGCTTAGTGTCGCGCTTCCAGTCCGAGTTGGTCATGCCCTAAAGGCTCTGAGATCACGACAGCATCCTTCCAGTTGGGCATCTGCTGGTGGAGACGGTCGGAACTCTTGCTTCTTCTGCGGCATCATCTGTAAACAAGCCTAATGGCATTTGTATTTTGTTATTTGACGTCGCCTTTCTGCCACTTTGGCTAATCGCGCCGATGAGGGTGATTAAGGGACACGCAAATAAAACCCATGTTCAGGCCGAGATTCGAACCGGCGAGATAGGAAGTCAAGCAATTAACGCCCTCGGCCACCGACCAGGGTCTGTTACACTCATACGGCGGCAGGTCCTAGTTCTGGCAAGGAAAGTGGGGAGCGGCGGATTACGCCGTAAACCAACCTGACAACAGCAGAGAGGCACGACGCTGCAGGAAGAAGTACTACGTGAACCTCGTTCTACAGGCTGCTGCGTTTCTTATCGTGCTGGATTGGTCGCTTCCCCGCTCCCCACTTCCCTTCTGCAGCATTTGGATCGACCGCCGTAACAATAGAAGATACCTTTATACAAAATATGTTATCCGATGTCCTGAGATGTTGCTATAAAGAAAATTGTAACGAGATTAATAAAACACATCAGTTGTGTCAGAAACATTCTTCTTAAAGAATGCAGTGCCTTCTAGTTATATTACTGAAAACTTAGTACTTTCTCCTCTTCTTCCATTGTATTACATAGTAGTATATACAATGATCCATCGGTAGGCCATCTTTTGGGAATATTATTCTATTATAACGTATAGTTTAAAATGTGGAAAATTAGGACTTTTATTGTAAGCCAAAAATATGTTTTGATAGTTAATTTTGACATATGATCAGCTTCAAGATACATTTGAATGGCTTATTGCAGAAAGGGACCCGAGTCACATTTTTGAGGTATCGGAGTTAATTTTTTCATCTCCACTGTGTCTAGCAGCATACTGCAGGGGGGTGCATTGAGGGTTGCAAAATTAACTATTCATTATGTTGAATATTTGAGCCAACAACGGCACATTTCTTTCTTACACTATTAATATTATACGATTTTTCATTGTTTTTCTCAGAATTGTGCAAAAGTGACTCAGGTCCCTTTCTGCAATAAGCCATTCATTTGTAAAAACTAGGATTTTGTAATTTGAAAGATATAAGAATATTTTATTCCCCCTTCCATGTAAGTGCATCGGGTTTAGTAAATAATTTGTTTCAGTTGTAACTATTAAATCACGAGAACTAAATTTTCAAGCTGAAATAATGGTCCCAAACACTTCACTAAGAGAATATAATTTAACGTTTTCGTTTCTAGTGAAATTAAAATTAAATGCGCTCTTACGAATACATTGTGGATGGAATAGATTCCCTATCAGGTTTCCTCCCATCCTTCCACATCATTCGTGATTGCCCTTTCGGAATTTGACACTTTCGCATAACGAGGTCGTTAAGATGTCGTTAGGGTGGGTTGTCATGATTTATGGCCGATTTAAATCCAAGGTTTCTTTCAACAAGAAATCTTAACAGAGTCGGTCGGGACCGGTGATATGTGTGCAAGCATCTGCCATTACTTCTACGACTTTTGCAGATACCTTTGGCCTTTTGCATTCCAAAGCAAATATATCCTCACGTTCCAAATTCAAGTTGAAGCACGATGGAGCATATTTGTTGCTAATTGTGTCCCATTCCAGTGCTATATTAACTTTGACAATTTTTTTTTCATGCTTCAGTCACAATAGACACTAGAAACTTAATGAGAAGCTACGTGTAACGTGGGCGGATAGTTAGCTGTTACTTTGTCCGACAAACGGTAGACGACGTGGGAGGTGCATTTCAGATTCACTGAAGTGTGAGCAACATTGTTCTTGATCTTCTGTTCTGCAGTTCAACTTGTGGGTGTAAAAGCGGTGCTGAATTTCAACTTGTGAACTACATTGGTAACAAAAAACGCAGATATACTGAGATGATTGTCTACTAAAATTTTCTTCAACAGTAGTAGCAAACTTGAACGGATCGGAGGGAAAGAATAAGTAAATAAATTCAGAAAAATGTCTGGAGAAAAGTGTTATATCGACTTGGTGTGTGCAGCGTTACAATCGTTATATGTGGGGTGAAATATGAGTTGTTATGTATTGTGGTTTAATTTCACGATAGGTACGGTCACATGCAAAACCGGAATACCTGACCAGTCATCGACCCCTTTGAAGATATGCAACCAATAGCACACTCGTGTATTGCATATCGTACAGGTATAACACTCGCGTCGTATAATGAACCTTAGTTGCGTTTTGTCCATAGATATATTATCGCGTTTGATTTCTTCGGCATTCCTTTCCACTACTAACACTACTTGTACTTCACACAAACGTATGTGACGACGTGGTTTGGAGAAGCCATCTTTATCGCTTATATCATTCTTGCTAGCCCTGTATACTAGGTTTGAATACTGGATACGGCAAGGACTGTTCATTGTTCCATCCACAAATTGTTAATCCTAATGGTGGTGCAAAACCTATATAGGTACAGTCAACGGCAATAAAAAATGGGACACCTACATCCTGAATTACTGACTTTCCTGCATTGCGTTATGCGTGTTGTCTAACCCTACGGCGATAGCAGAACTTCCTTTTGATCGCAGTAAAATTAGGCAACATAGAAGATGCATTTCAAGATCTAGGTGTCAATTTTTTATTGCCGGTGACTGTACAAAAGCGACGCAGTAATAACTTGAATGGTTATTTAGTGACATGAATATAACAACTAACTTAAGTCAGTGCATAATTCATTTGCTTGCGTTCTTGCTTGCTCTGTCAGTAATACTGATTCACTGATCTTATTTAAGCTAGAATTCCGGCGCTGCTACTGGTAACTGTACAATAAGTAACATTTCTAATAATAACAATGGCCTTGTGGTAGAAGCAGTGGTGTGTTTTGGTGCATATCTAAAAGCTGGTGGACTTAAATGTTTCACTGTACAAATTTGTGTAGAATGCACTAGATTCTCGGAAGACGTTTTCCTGGCATTTTAAAGCTTGAAGCGCCGGAAGCGCGGCAACAGAAGGGAAGAGTTTCGCTTCTGTTGTCTTAGTGGGCGATAACCTGTAAGAAAACCGGATATATCCGTGTTTCGCCGCGTCTCAGTGGGCGTCAAGCTTTCTATTACGCTCTCTCCTAAGATTCCTCAGTATCTAGCTCGTACATTGGCACTGCAGGCATGAATCACTGGTCTAAGTACCCGCTTCAGGAATTTTTAACAAGTACCCTCACGCGTAATCGCCCAGGAAGCAATAGAAGCTGAAGAAGGTGTCTTTTTCTTCTATTTCACAGAGAATCGAACACCGCTCCCGCCGGCGTGTCGTCCGCAGGTCATTAATTCACAGCCAACCACCTCCTCTTTCCTCCCATTAACTGAAACCCGACCCAGCGTCTCGTATCGTATTAACGTGTACCCGCTCCCCTTTTCCTGTGATGACGTGCAGCCACTCGTATATCTAGGCACCCGTTCTCTTCTCTATTTTCCTCAACGGTTCTCTTCTTGCCCCTAGTTTACAAGAACGTCGTCCCCTTATCCACACTTAACTTCATAATTTACTTCCATTTTCGAGATAACTGCTCCAGATTGGTTATCTGAAGCGTTCAGGTCGTGCATAAATATTATTACAATTCTTTATGTCCCGCGGTGGCTGCTCTTTCGATAAATGAAACGCGGAAGAGGCTGGAGATACCTGCAGATTTGTGGTTTTTTTTCCCCCAAGGAGATTGGGTGGCTCGTAGAGCATCATGTTACGGAGTAACTCGTGCAGTATTTATCAGGCTCCCTAAAGTATCTTCCTGTTCTAGTTTCTTTCTTCGCGCTACAGAGAAATTTAGCGGAAATTGTCAGTTTCCTACTTTATTTTTATTTGATATTATTACGTTAAAAACTTTTTGAGGTCAGTGCCCCCTCACTTATTTCCACTAATCTTCAATTTACAATTCTTCCACAAAATAATCTCAGCCATTTCATGTACAGATTGTTCGTAGAATTTCCACAAATGGCAATTGAAAATATCTCCTAACCCTGGGGTTGCCAAACTTTTTCGTTTCACGGTGCCCTTAGTGTTTCAAGATTTCTTTCCGCGGCGCCCAAGTCAGAATGTAGACCTACCTAACACTTGCAACGCTCAGTTTTAGTGTGGTTAGGTTGCTTACCTTAAGTTAAAAAATAAACACATATTTCAAATTTAGGAACATTTTATGTGTAAAAAGTACTAAATAACTACATTTTCGAATAAGTGTCATTTCAGGGAAATATTGGAACATTTCGCGACGCCGCTCTAAGCCAGCCACGGCGCCCCAGAGCGTGGGTACCACTGCCCTAACGAACAACGTGACTAAACATGAAGACTAAAATGGTGCGACAGAACTTTCAATGCTGTCGTTTTGGTTTTCTGAATTTCACTCTCCGATTAGTATCTCTCTTTCAAATCTGGTGGGGCATCTAACCTAAATCCCAAACACACAAAAAGTAGTGACCTTTGACAGAGAATAATCAATGCTTGTTAACCCTAGCAGGACCAAGGTGTGGCATAAATACCACTTTTGAAGTTTTTGTGTTGGTAATCGAAACTACCTTGAGCAATTGAATTAAAAATCCTGTTTATTGTCAATTCAGATGTGTATTTTCATATTTGCTAAAATTCAAGAGAAAATGTTATCCATTTAAATTTTTAAACTGAAGTTGATTGAGCCACATGTAGCAGATAGAGCAAAGAACATTGAGGGATTGCATGCAAATACAGGTACGGCAATGGGAAACGTTCTTCAAAGGAAAATTAGGTCAACGGTTGACAATCTCATAGATATATATACTGATGCAACTGCTTCGAGAAAAGGAAATAGGTGTTACATCTGCATTTCTAATGGAGAAAGAAGAAACAAACTCTCACGAACTACAATTTCATGCAATGACTGTGGTAAATGTGTCTGTGGAAGACACTGCATGAAAGTTCAGATCTGTGACAACTGTGTTATTTCTAATAATAGTGAGTAATACTGAGGAACTGTAATTTACTGTCTATGTAGAACTGAAATGTGTTATAATGTTATAATGTATTATTCTATTATTGTTAGTAATAAATATGAAGATGTACATTTCCAAATAAAAAATACTTAACATACATTAAAAATATACAAAATATGACTTATATTAAACAAAACATACTAGTAGTGCAAAATAACTAACAAATGTAGCGGAATAGTAAAGTGGCACAAAATGCCACCCTTAGTCCAGCATGTAACAGATCAAACCTTGGTCCTGCTAGTCCACAAATGCTACAAAACACTCGTGTCACCAAAGGGCGCACATGTGGAGATCTGCTGAAACTTGATAAGTTTCTGAACAGAATATAAAAATCCAGTTAGTCTAGCATTATTTGTTTTAGATATATATCCATTTCTTCTTGGTAGTAATTCTGCCGGATACACTCTGAACGCCACTTTTTCCTATCCTGTACGGTCAATTTACGTACAACATCATGTTCTGTGCAGGAATTCCACTGCACTTCACTTCATGTCTGTGGTATAGCGTGAGCTGTCGAAGTTAAGTCGTAGTTAAACTTGCCTCCTGATAAGTGATAATGGGATTGAAGGTTTGATTGTCAGAACATGATTTCTGTTTGACCCTTTTTTTTTTCAAAGCTAGACTATTGGAGAAAGACAGTTACCATCTCGTAGTACCAAGATCTATGTTATCTTTTCGCACAATTCAAGTTCCTGCACCACAATCACTCACCTGTGATCAGTTTGGAGGGTTTCAAGGAGCCATCTCCTCCTATCAGCTACCGACCGTCATTTGTCTGGCTCCTCGACAATGAGACGCTGACCTCAACGGGGTGTCGACCGCCACAAATCTTTCCTCCCTATCGCCACCCGGCGTCCGAGCTCGTAATTCGCGTGTCGCGTTTTGCACCCTCACTAAATGACTCTCTTAACTTATATTAGCCGCCGCTTGATTTATCGCCCGGGAATCAGCATGGAGTGTTTGGCCGTTTCGTCACGATCGGCGGACAGTAAAGGAGCCGAATTGCGATGGGTGCAGGCTCTATCATCGCTCGAATTGTCTAATTTGAGGCACCGTCAGACATTCTACCCGCTGGAGTCAGTTTCGCGATGACGGATAGCCGGGACACCCGGGAGGCCAATGCTACGAAAGTAACTCCATCTGTTGATAAATTTTTCAGCTGTAAAGTCTGATTTCATGGGATAGGCATGACTTTGAGAAAAGATTACACATTATAATTCAAATCGAAAACTTGGGAATATAAGATTTTTTCCAGCGAGCAAGTTATATCTTGCTTCTAATCAGTTTGCAGCATAGAAAAAGTAAGTATTCAATAAATTATGTAAAGTTGTGTCAAGGAAGGAAATTTATGCAAACAAATATACTATAAAATATGAATCAAGTGGGGCATTGATCCTCGATCGGATTCGAACAGAAAACGGTAGAATTTTGATATTGGTATATGAAGGAGGGGAGTGGAGATTAATTCTAACAGCTTTCTTAGGGTAAATCATAAAGTCAAATACATTCGAGTAAGTTGGAACATATATGTACATGTATATCACTTTACTGAAGGACATATTAATATCAACAAAAGACTCTCCAAAACATATTCTCTTTTTTTTATAGTGACAATTCTGTAGTCAGTGGTTTCAGAATAAAGACATGTCAAAAATTTAAAAAAAATAATACAATTTCTTGAAATTTTTTTGGCAACAGGTACGAATTCAATTTTAAAATTCGGAATAGTAAGACTACACAATACCCTCTCGTTTGGAACACCATCTAGGAGTGAGATTTGAAGATCCATTTACTTGATTGATCGATATGGTTTATTTTTACTTCGCCTTTTTTGCCACATTTGGTTAATCGCGAAGATGAGTATAGGTGGTATGAAAAAATTGATGAAGGAACACTCACAAAGAACACCCATGTCGAGGTCGGGATTCGAACCCGGGATTCCTTCTTAGATCTTACTTGAATTGCCATAATGTTAAAATTCATAAAAAGATTGATTCACTGGATAATTATGTTCAGTATGAGGTGCCAAGAGGGTGAATTGCTGTTCAACGGAACTGTAAATACTCTAAATTGAATTTTACATATTTCCCAGTAAGTTTACGTTACTTACTTGATTCGACTCAATGAAATTCTCAACTTGGATAATCTCGTTGTGAGGTAACTTCTTACAGTTATTCAATAGTACTCAAAGTGCAAATTATTTACTTTTTTCTCTTAGTTCAGACAACTTGTATTGGGTTGATGCATAAGTTCGTAGAGTTTATGTTTGGTATGGCAACACTGCGGTGTTAGGAGTTTGTTCATCGTTTAATGTTCATCAATTGTAGTGGCATTGTTGTGCTTGTGAATACGCATTGAACTTTACAGATTTGAAGAAAGACGGTGTTATTAATGGGCTAAAGAAAAATAAGTGTCCAGTGGGGGAAAAGAACATTTCCGACATATTCTTCTGTCTGAGTTTTACATAGGGGCAAAGGCAGCTGAGTCGGCTCGAAAGATTTGTCTCTTGTACGGGGAGAACGCCAACGGGGAAAGCAGGAGAAGAAAATGGTTTTGTCATTACATTTTTGACTTAAGCGTTTCTCCACGTTCATGAAGACCATCGGGCTTTAATGAAGATAGTTTAAACGCTTTAATCCACGAGGATCCACATCAGTCGACTCGAAAATTAGCAAATGTGATGAACTGTGACCATTCAACCATCGTGCGACATTTGTATTCCATGGGTAATGTTCAGGATACCGCACGCTTTAAATGGAAACAACCAAATCAGCGAGTAGGGCAGGAAGACAGCACCAAGTGCTGCGACACGATAATGCACACCCACACTCCGCTAACACGACAAAAGCTGCTATCCAGGAGCTTGGTTGGGTAGTTATTCCACATCCTCCTTACTCCCCCGATCTTGCGCCCTCGGATTGCTACCTTTTCATCTCTCAATCAATCAATATTCAATGAAGCTCCTTTGGTGATGAAAATGCTCTTCAAACTTGGCTTGACGACGCTTTAAACCCCAAATAAGATGATTTCTTCAGGCGTTGAATTGAAAAACTGGTAGATAGTCATAGACAATAACGGAAAATATATTACTGATTATGTCTTTTGTTCATTTCAAATTAGTATCAAATCAAAATACTAAAAAAAGCGCTACGAACTTATACATTAACCCAATACAGTACCACATAAGAACAAAGCAGAGTAAGATCCATCTATTGACTACCATTTCAAACACAGTATATTTAACGCAGAACCAGTTCAGAAGTATCAACAGGGTGAAACCTCTGTCTTTGTCTGTCATTGATTAAGGAAACATTGCACTGGTAATACGAACTCAAAACAAAAGTCACTGCTCTGTGTACGGTAGAGGACGCTTCTCAAAACAAAAGGGTCTTTTACCCTGTTATTCTGTGTTCAATTTACTTCCGTCATTATCGACAGATCCTTCAGGGCTTCTCAGCGAAACTATAAACATTGTCGAGCCTGGAAAGCGTTTAGTTGGCTGACGCGAGAACAAACATCCGTGTGCAAATGGAGGATCAGTTTCGCCAGAACAAGGAGATTCTAGCGGTGATTTTGAATGGCAAGCAATCGGCATGATTCTCACTACAGGAAGATTTTCTCTGAATGTGTTGGTCGTTTTAATTGATGGACGTGTTTTCAGAGTGTCATCGTGATCAGCAGAGAATGGATATACACATATTTTTCTTTGCTCATTTTGCAGACTAATTAGAGAAGGAACTTGTGCTGTGTGTTCTCCATATGTGTTTGTGCTTGTCCCTTCATCTACTTCATCTCATCACCTTTCATCCTCATATTCGCATTTAGACAATACCAGTATAAACGCGAAGAAAAATGAATCAATTCAATCATCAATCAATGTTTGCGAACCGTGGTAAGCAATCTCGAAATATAATACTATTTTTTATTTTCCATATTTTTACATATATTAGCTTTTTACACATATTTTTACATATATTTTCCATATTTTCAATAATTTTCTTTTTTTTAACTATGCTTACCTAACCTAACCTTGCCGGAAATGGTCCATGGGGCTATCGTGAATGGTTTTTGGGGCTATCCGTCAATGGTTTTTGGGGCTATTGTGAATGGTTTTTTGGGCTATCCGTCAATGGTTCGTGGGGCTATCCGTCAATGGTTCGTTCGGCTATCGTGAATGGTTTTTGGGGCTATCATGGATGGTTTTTTGGGGCTATCCGTCAATGGTTCGTGGGGCTATCGTCAATAATTTTTGGGGCTATCCGTCAATGATTTGTGGGGATATCGTGAATGTTTTCTTGGTGCTATCCGTCAATGATTTGTGGGGATATCGTGAATGTTTTCTTGGGGCTATCCGTCAATGGTTTGTGATGACATAATGAACACGAAAGTAGATATTTTTCGGTGAAGAAGGTTGAAACACTGCATACCCACTCCCAAATCGACAAGACACAAGCACGAAGCGCGATGATCCATGACGAGTGAACGCCATATTGTCTGTTACCCAAGCGGAACAAGGAAGACAAATAATGACTCTTAATATGAAAAGTTGACACTATTTCATGGAAAAAGACATAACTTCAACCTTAAAGAATCTTCCGCAATGCAGAATATGTAAGTATCAATGCTAAAATTAAGGAAATAAACGAGTGAGAGGTGTTCGTTGTGTTAAATACCAAAATTTTCCGTTCATCAGTATTCTGTTCGTTTTATAATCTCACTTTATTTTAAATCTTGCCAATTCACAATGTATCTGTTATTCTAACATTATTGTCAACAATAAAGACTGCAATAGAGAAAAATTTAACACGCGAGCCATCGCATGACAACAATACTCGCGCAGAGAAAAGAAACCGTTTGACTGAAGTCTCTTCCTCTGCTCCAACCACTCATCTCTCTGCATCGGTCCTTGCGCTGAAGCAGGCGCATCTCTTCCCCATCTCGGCTGATGCGTGGTTTCTGTTGCAGAAATTAAAACATCATTTTCCTTAAACATCTTCCCGGGGCAGGTCTTTGACTCGTAATCTGACCGGATGGAACCTCCCAGGACGAGACCTCTAGTCGGGTATCGCTAATGTTCCGTGCAGGATGCGATGCCCCGCTGAATGTTTTCTGTTATTACCGGGTCGAGGGCTTTTTCCCTAGTTCGTGCCAAACCGAGGAACACCCCACATTTCAAATTAACTTTGACGTTTTAATCTTGTCTCGCGAGCGTTCAAGAGATGCTCTTGGGTGACGTCATCGCTAACGATGAGCTCGTAATGGCCATGAGCGTGAGTCGATTTGGGTTGCGAGATAAACAAAGGAGGAGTGGAAAAAATCAGCGAACAACATGCGCGTGTAAAGATAGGAGGGGATTTCTGGAATGTCTTGTTTAGCAAATTAAACTGCGTGGAGCTCTTTTTTTTATCAATATTTTTTCTTGCCGGATAACCCGTGTCACGGTTTTTCTGTTTACGTTTCTTCCCTATGGGATATCCTGTTTTTAGGTTCTTCTGTTTTCACCTTTTTCCTATTCGTGTATTTCTTGCCCGTCGCGATTAGCCTAAAATGCAGAAAGCGACGTTCAATAACAAAAATCCAATCGAATCAAATTCCGTTCCTCGATTGCTTTGTTAACGCTTCTTTCTTCCCGTATAACCCGTTCCTCGTTTGTTCTGTCTATGGCTCATCCTTCCTGCATATTCAGTTTCTCGGTTGTTTCTTCTCACTTCTTCGTTCTCAGATATTGCATTCCTCGGTTGTTCTGTCTACATTTCTTCCTTCTCGGATATTCTATTCCTCGGTTGTTCTGTCTACATTTCTTCCTTCTCGGATATCTCATTTCTTCGTTGTTCTGTCTACACTTCTTCCTTCTCTGATATTCCGTTCTCGGTTGTTCTGTCTACACTTCTTCCTCCACGGATATTCCATTTCTTGGTTGTTTTCTCTACGCTTATTCCTTCCCAGATATTCCATTCCTCGGTTGTTCTGTCTACACTTCTTCCTTTTCGGATATCCCATTTCTCTGTTGTTCTGTCTACACTTCTTCCTTCTCGGATATTCCATTTCTCGGTTGTTCTCCCTACACTCCTTCCTTTTCAGATATTATGCTTTTCAGTCGTTTTGTTTACTTTTCTTCCTGCTTCAACAAAGCTTGGAATCTTTTTCCTAGTGTCGCAATGACAAGCAGAATGATATTGCTATGAGCAACTGAACTTTTTGAGTGGCTATTCAATATTTCTAGAGATTCTTCTGTTTGTGTGTGTATGCATGTGTGTGTGTGAGAGAGTGAGAAGGGGGAAAGATAACAGGAAATGAACAACTGGCAGTTTGTTTTATCCTTCTCGTTCGGAAGCGCTCAGAGCTGAAAGGAAAACAGAATTAAAGTTTTATGGGAACGACCGTCAGGAGGTCAGTGTTCTCTCTCGGCGGTTCGTGGAATTAAAATTCGGTTCGACGCAATAACAGATTATTTTTTTCCCAAAATGGACGCCAGAGGGTTTTCAGAATTGAATGACAGCGAGATATTGCTTTGGAATTGAAAATGGCTACCGGATTGAAATTCTTGGTTGTAAATGTCACATGCAACGATAGGGGGTGACGAATGCAAATGGGAAAGATACGGGGAACAGATTCTGTGAATATGGTGTGCTGGTGAAACAACATACACAGTAAGGTCTCCCGCAAAAGACGTTCAGAGAGGATGGGGGAGGGGGTACGAATTGTAACAGGCAGTGGCGTAGGAACATATCGCGAGGCCCCATCCGTTCTTTAAGTTTGAAATCTCAATGTGAATCGCTACAAAATCTTCAGGGATACGTCAGCAAATTATCATATTTAAATAATAATAATAAATTATTTATTATTTAAGAATTTCATTTTCCCTGAAAATGTATTTCTCTGTTTTCCGGAAGCTGAAATCTGAAGCTGTAGGTAGGAATTCAGAACTTCTAATATTATCCATTCCTCCTTTGGTTGAAAACAAGGCAAGCATTTGAATGTCTCACCCTTCTTCGTGGCACTTGGAGGTGCTTTATTGTTAATATATTAAAATCGGGGAGTGCAAGGTCAAGAAAAAGAAGAAATGACAAAGTGCTATTTATTCAAGAAAAGAGTAAATGGGTAATAATGTCCAAGCAAGTTATCGTGAATATTTGCGTAAATTTATCACATGATAAATACGATAAGAATTTTTACTATTTTCGGGCATCCTTAAGCCTCCTCAGGCAGATAAAAACAGAATGTTATAATTTTATTGGCCACAAAAATTAAATAGTTCTATTTATTATATTTTTCATATCAACCCCAATAAACGCGAGGCCCCTTCGGGCGCGAGGCGATCGCCCACTTCGCCCACCCCTTGCTACGCCACTGGTAACATTCGTCGCAAATCACAAACACAAAAAAGGGAGCGAAATATACAAATCAACTGAACGCGTGCAAACGAAATACTGATCACGGAGGTCGGCGAGTGTCACCATGGATCTATCCCTTATTGGCTATCGTAGTATTCAACCCTTTATTGATTAATCTTTCACCCGGCTGAAGTTGACGGACTCGTGAATTAACTCTCTGATCCACTGCTCAAAGGGAGATTTCACACAGCAACATACGACACGTGACGCTTGAGGATTACACGAACACTGGCTTCTGCGATCTGTCATGGTGTTGATTGGCTAGTACCAAAGCAACATGTGTCGGTAGTCGCTTCTGTCTGAGAGATGCTTCAGGCTTCACTTCATCACATTCCTAAACCGTATACAATCAACAAATAACTTTACTCTTCTGCAAGGTGGATTAAATTAAATCAGGTTCATTTAAATAACTTTAAAGAAATAACGTATAGAATAATGTACATAAGGATTTTGTATGTATCACAACCACTTTTGGTGAAAGTACATTAATCTTGTAATCATTTATTAGACTCTAAGAAAGAAAAAGAACGGAAATAAAAAGTATGAACTTATGTTCTGAAGCTCATACCAGACGAAATGTAATATTTCAACTGTAAAGATACTAAAATTTATCTTGATTTAAAATTCAATAATTTGTATAGGCAACAATAGCAACCATTTTGTGTAGAGAAATATATAAAATAGTTAAACGGTATATAATGTCATTATCATTAAACTAAATAAAGATGGCAGCTGATATTTTACAAAATATTATTAAAAAATTGCCAAAATTGAGCTACAAAGACTATATAATTTTTTTAATTTACAATTATAGAGTACACTGCAAGAAAAATAACTGAAATTATTATAGTTTCATTAACACATTCAACAAACATTTTCATAGTAAGTTCATATGTACAGTATCAGAAACAGAAAAATGTATATTTACATATAATTTTTATTTGCTGTAATCAAACTATTCAAATATTTTACAGCCTCGTTTACGACAAGAAGCCTTTCTATAAAGAAGAAACATGTATATATACGGTGCGAAAATCCATACAAGCAATTTTAAACATGTTCTTTAAAAAAAATTAAAAATCGATTTAAATAAAGAAATCCTATTTAAATAAAATATCATCAAAAATTATTTTTTTAAATAAAAATCATGATTTGTATCCACCCTGCTCTTCTGTCTCATCACAAAACGCTTATGGTTTGGCATACAAAGCAAATAGATTAATTCGAAATGTTATCAAAAATGTCGATAGAGAGGAGGACAATAAGATATGGTAAACTGATATATTTGTTATAACTGACTCAACTGTTAGCATATGCAGATGATGCAGACTTACTGGGGGATGATTATAAATACAATAAGAATAATGCTAAAATATTTTTCAAAGCAGCTAAAGAGATAGGTTTGGAAGTTAACAAAGAGAAAACTAAATATATGCTTACAGGTCGAAACCAAGTGTTAGGTAATAATCAAAATCTAATTATTGATAACAACTCGTTTGAACCAGTTTCCAAATTCAAATACTTAGGAGTAATATTAACAAACGAAAATTATATTAAAGAGGAAATAAGAAGCAGGCTTAATTCAGGAAATGCATGTTACTTCTCTCTTCATAAACGTTTGTCTTCCCGTTTAATATCTAAGAAACTAAAAGTTAAAATATACAAAACAGTAATTTTGCCTGTAATATTTATGGATGCGAAACTTGGTCCTTCACATTGAAAGAGGAACATAAATTGAGAGTATTTGAAAATAAGATCCTTAGGAAAATATTTGGACCTAAAAGGGACGAGGAGACAGGTCAGTGGAGAAGGTTACATAATTTAGAACTACATAATTTGTATTCATGTCCAGATATTATTAATATGATTAAATCAAGAATACTTAGGTGGGCAGGCCATGTGGCAGGAATGGGAGAGGAGAGAAGAGTTTACAGGATTCTTGTTGGGAAACCTGATGGTAAGAGACCAATAGGAAGACCAAGACGAAGATGGAGGATGAGATGGACCTAAAGGAAATTGGTAGAGATGGAAAAGAGTATATCGATCTTGTTCAGGATAGGGACAGGTGGAAGGCCTGTGTTGCTGCAGCCATGAACCTTCGGGTTCAAGATGGCTAGAGATGTTATTAGTTAGTTAGTTAACTGATATATTTGTCATCATATTGAGGGGATTGTAACACTTCTGATGCGAATGAAGTTCTATTTGAATGTCCATTCGTGTGAATGTATTAAATCGAGTCTCTTCTGCGATGTTAAATTTTTGACCACCCTCCCTGATTTAAACCGTTAGTTTGGGCACGTCACTGCTTCTGGTAAGCGTATGCGCGAGATGTTAGGTGACCTGTACTGTACCCTTGTTGTAGAAGTATAGTTATAAATTTGAACTTTAATATTCACAAGGTGTTTAGGTTACCCTCTCAACAAATGACAACGCACCATTTTCAATTTCAACCATGTGATTAAACAGACCTTTATATTTTAAATTTGAATAATTTTTACTTGAAAGAAACGTGCATGATTTCCGCAAAACCTAAAAAAAATGTTCATATTAAAATTTCCTTTTGTTTACATATGCTTGCAAATGTGATTTCCTGCGGCTGCTTGTATGGTCGTTGCCGAAAGGAAGGGTTATCGTAAGGAAGGTAATTACATGCAAAGTGCAAATGTTAGCTTTGCACACCAAGGGTTGCTTAATTTACTTTTCCATTAAGAGTCTGGAATAGTTCTGTACCTTTGATTCTGTAGTCAGTTTTGGATACGAACGACCAAAGGCTGAAAAAATACTGTGATTCCGTCAGTTTGTATGTATGTGATCTCACATTCTACCAGATTGAAGGACAATGTTTGATGTACTGTTAGATCTGTGTAACATTAATTAAGTCGATTGGTCCATCTATCTGGTTGTGAGGCACAACAATCGAACCTAAATGACCTGTTGACATGTATATATTTTTATTTATCATACATTTAAGGATTCATTTTTGTTAAATTTGCCATTCCGATTGTGTAACTTTTTGTTCACTTTGTTAAAAATTTAATGCAAAAATATATGTGTGGAAATACCTGTTACCGTAATCCCAAATTGAATAAAAATAATTAATTAGAGCTCCAAATTGTTTATCTTACAATTAAGTGTGTGTTTTCTATAAATGTACTAGTCATGAATCTTACATATTCTCTTTGTTTTACAGGTGAGTTTAATGCCATCCGAATGTTCATTCTGGAGGGTAAGTCTCTTATTTCCTGCATTAACTGCAGTGCATATTTGTGTTTTCCTGAGTACTTTTTGTGCTTTGTGTACGATTGATTGAATTGGTGTTTTAAGTCCACTTTATGCACAGTAAGGCTAATCGGGACTGGACCTACAGTTTAACGTGGGATCCGAACCACTATGTGCCTTCACCGGGGCTTTGGGTACGAAACAGACTTTGTTCGAAGTGATTTTACCTGTTACTTTTGTGCGACGATTTCCTTATTTGTTTTTCTCCTCGGAGAGAAGAATTTTGGTACAAATAAGTTCCTTCTTGATTGATATTCATAGAAAATTTCACGTTCTGCTGTATTTCCCCCTTAATTTACATGAATTGCTTCCCTCTCGTTTCCTGGTGAATTTTCACTTCGAAAATTTCTCTTGGGTTTTTCTCGTGGTTCATTTTTTCTGGATTTTGATTTTATTTATTCTTTTATCATGATTCCATTGTAGTCCGAGCCTCGCTGAATGGCGTAGTGATAAAGTCATCGTTTTGTAACCAAGGGGTCTCGGGTTCGATACCCGGTGTAGGTACATTGCACAGTCCCGATTAGCCTATCTGTGCATGAAGTGTACTTAGGAATAACTCTCAGACAATCCATTGTAGTTTGCGCATTGCACCGTAATGGAATGCCATATTCACTTGTATGGTATCTCGTTTATATTTTTACTAGCTGATTGCCCGGCGTTGCCCGGGTAATTATTTATCCCAATCTTGTATTACACAGGAAAATATTGAATTCTAATTATAGTGTAAAATGAACTTGGAGTTGAACGGCATTGGGAGTGTCACTATTCACCTTAGTGACCCCGAAAACTATGGATTCCACACTAATATCGGTCGTTTTCGATTATATTTTTACACGTTATCCCCTTCCCACCTCAACCCCTAGGGGTACCAGGGCTGTCTTACCCCCACAGTATTTCTTTCCAGATTGCAAGTGATATGTGTACCAAGTTTGGTTGAAATTACTCCAGACGTTCGAGAGTTATGCCGGAACAAACATACACACACACACAAAAAATCCATTTTTATATAGAAGATTATTTTTAGCATTGCCATCATACTGATTATTATTTTTATTATATTGTATTTCAGTGTTTTAAAATATCCTGAGATTTAACTTCTTCTCCTTGTTATATTTTGATTGCTTTGATTACACTGCACTAGTTCAGACTTGAAATATTTTAGTGGGTGCGCAAGATTACTACCGAATCTAGTTGCTCAATTTTTTGCCGGTGACTGTACCTATATAAGTGCCCGCCCCACCTTTCCTTTTCGAGCCAATAAGAAGTAAAGCTGTCCTCATCCACTACAGTGTTCCATAAAGGGTGTAAGGGCAAGGTTCCACGCATCTTCGACTTTATCCAGAGTGGAAGTGACGTGATGAGCATCACGATGCCGTCTCTTTCATCACTCCTCCCTTCTCCCACCCCCGAGGTTCCTGTTGATGTAAGCCCTGAAGAACTTACAATATCTGCCTATTTTCAGGACTTTCGGAAGGTTGGAAAATATCTTACCAACTCCACACTTATCTTCCCTTTATCTCCTTGGACTTCTGACTACATCAAGAATTATATATTCATAGTTGGAAGGTTGTAAGGAAATACCCTTCCCGAAGACACCCAAATGTCAACATTCCTTCCATATAGTACACCCTGGACTGTGTTTTGCAGACTAGCGAGGCTCTGGCGTCTAAACTCAAGGCCAGTGGGGCTCTTGTTGTGTGCTGTCCTTATGTGTTTGTGATAGTCATTCCATCCATCTCGACTTACCGTCATCCATCCTCAACTTCCGGACTAGTCAAAAATGGTACAAAATCACTCGGCGCTGTAACCCAACATCTTCTGGAGCAGTTTAAATGGAAAATGTTTGATTGCACGGCGTATAGCCCCGACTTAACGCCGAGTGATTTTCATCTCTTCGCTGTATCTAGGCGGCCAAAGCTTCCACACCAATGAGGAACTTCAAAACAACGTTCAAGCCCATCTCACATCACTGACGGCAACGTTCTTCGCAGAGGGGATCGGAACGCTCGTCCCACGATATGACAAATGCCTGTATCATAACGACGATTATGTCGAAAAGTAACCAGGTATGTACATAACTTTTGGTAATAAATTCATTTTGTTACTTACACTTGTCTTATTTTTATGGTCCATCGACGTTGAAAAAAAAAATGGCCGTCGTATATGGAATTCCAACTCAGGACCTCACAGAGATTAGTTAGTTGCAACTGCACCACAATGCACCAAACTTTCTGGGTGCAATCCCCGCTCATGAAATTAAATCATAATCTTGGTTCAAGAACTGAATCAGAACGAAACACTTGTATAAATTATGACAAAAGCCGTTTCGGAAATTATCGTTGCTTCATTAGCGGTAAGTACGAGCAACCACAAACTTCTTCTCGGAGTGACGCGCTTGCTGAATATTTATGGCGGCCCAGAAGGGAATTTTAAGGGCGTTGTCTCCAGAGAAACCTTTCATCACCTCATGCCGTTTGTATTTGTGAGGAGATTTCTCTCTTGTTCGTTAATTTTATCGACTGAATCGGTCCCCCACACAAGTTTTTCCTTTGGGTTTTATTTGGCAGTGTTGACAGCTAGCTAATTGAGAAATTACTTGAGTTTGGTTACGCTGCACTAGCGTCCTTAGCTCAAGAATGGAATCTTCTTCTCTCAGGTAGCCTAACGGTTTATCTCATCTTTGGGTCGGGTTTCCCGTTGGCGAAGTGGTAACGCCTTGTAATGAAGGGATCCCGAGTTCGATACCTGGTGGAGGCACATACTGGCTCGGATCCTGCTGTAGGTCCAGTCATGATTAGCTTAACTGTGCATGAAGTGAACTTAAAACACAATTCAAGATTCTAAAGTACTCGCTTCACTGCACTACGTTGCCTAACCCTACGGCGATGGCCAAACTTGCTATTGTAGTTTGTTCATTGTCGTAGAGTAAAGCAACAATTATAACGTACCAGCTGATTGCCCGGCGTTGCCCGGGTATTTATTTATCCCAATCTTATATTAGACAGGAAAATAATAAATGATAACTATATCTCACCTCATCATGAATGTCACTAAGTACTTAGAGACTCCGAAAACTATGGATTCGACACTAATCTAGGTCATTTTTCACCACCTCTAACTCCCCATGCCGATAGGTGATGAACTTGAGTGGAACGGCATTCGGAGTGTCACTTTTCATCTTAGCGACCCATTAAAACTATGCATTGCACACTAATATCGGTCGTTTTATTTTATTTTTACATGTCACCCCCTTTTCCACCCCCACCCCTAGTGGTGCCAGGGGTGTCTTGGAGTTGAACGGCATTAGTAGTGTCACTATTCATCTTAGCGACCCCGAAAACTATAGATTTCACACTAATGTCGGTCGTTTCCGATTATTTTTACATGTCCCCCCCTAACACCCCCAGGGGTGTCTTACCCCAACAGTATTTCTTTCAAGGTTGTAAGTGATAGGCTTACCAAGTTTGGTTGAAATCGCTCCAAGCGTTCGAGAGTGATGCCGGAACAAACATACATACATACACACATCCATTGTTATATATTAGATTGTAGGGTAGCGAGAATTGGAGGATCTACGTGTTCAATTTGTATTGCTGGTGACTGTACCTTTGTATTATAACCCTTCCGCCTTCCTTTTCGAGCTAAAAAAGTAAAGCTGTTCCTTGTGCGCTAATGTCTCCCATGAAGGCAAATTAGAGGTGTGAAGGTAGGGAGGGCTCCACACATCTTCGATGTTAGCCAGAGTAGAGGTGACGTAATCAGTACCACGCTGCAGTCGCTTTTACCCCCTCCCCCCGCCAGCAAGTACCTGTTGATATGAGTCCTGAGGCACTTATCAATGGACATCATTAAGAAAACTCTTTTCTGAGACCACACACCACAGGAATCGAGCTTTGGATCTCCAGTATCGCAATCAGATGTCATTCTAATTGCAGAAACACTTTGATTAGATTTTCTGAACTAAGATCGTCAGATAATGAAAAATGGTCAAGTATCTGGTTACTGAATGAAAATGACGCTATAATCCACTAACGACCATATCTCCCCTTTTACGAAAGTTCTGGGCACTATGCAGAGACAGCGGACTTCAACACTGGACAAAGCATTTGTTTTGAAGGCGTCCATTCCTGAGCAGGTAGGAGAATTTCAAAGTGAACATCTGCTGGACGACCAACCAGTTGGCCTGGTGCCTGACATACCGTGTTACGAGGACTCTTGAATGCGAAGCATTCTCTCACATTAGGCACAAATTCTGTAAACATGTCCTGGAGCTTTGTCTTCATTTGCGCACAATAGTCGGACTGCCAAGATGACGTCTGCTACTGTTGAAGACAGCTTCTGGAGTGAATATTTTATCATGACTGGACTGGGCATTTATATGTATCGAAAAGTAACACCTACATCAAATATGCCACAAAAGCCTAAAAAATAAAGAAAAGTTAAAATGAGCATGAAAAATACTGACTTGTTGAGAATTCATCTTCCAGGAGAAAACTGGTAGAAACATTTCTAGTATTACGTCCCATCAGTTCTACAAAATACGCTTGCCTCTCTTGAAAACTTACAGTTGAAAGAGCCAGTCTACGTGGCGGAGTGGTTAGCACAGCTCTCTACGACGCCAGAGGTCCGGGTTCGAATTCCGGCCTTGGCATGGGTGTTCTTTGTGAGTATCCCTTCATCATTTTCATCAGAGCATCACTCATCCTCATCGTCGCCATTTAACAAAAGTGGCAGAAATGTTATGTTATCAGAAATGATATTATTAACGTGGACCTCCTCGGTATTGTAGTGGTGAACAGTGTCGCCCTTGTGATAAAAGATTTCGGTGTTGGCATATTTTAAATATAACTTTATACTACAGGTGTCGCCTCGATAAATCTATTTTTCTTTAGCCTGGACTTAAAACAACTTCCCTTCATAAAAATGCTGGTTTTAGATTTCAAATTTCCGTCAGCTATACATAAACTAACGTTTGTTTTCGGTGACGTTCGAAAATTTTTGACATGCTCTTTTAGTAAGACACGCTTCTGTAATAAACCTATGGACGTGAGATGTTTCAGCATACATTAGATACCACTCAGGATATGATTCTTCCTTACCTAAGTTACAAGGAATTAAAAAAAACTGTATTTCACCTTTGCCGCGTAGTGTACTTAACTTTATAGCACACAATTCGTGTGTTAGATATCAATGTTGACAATTTGTGCCTCCCCCGAGTATCAAACCCGAGACCCCTTGATTACAAGGCGAAGACGCTACCACTGCGCCATCGGGGAGGCCAAGTTTTCAATACGAAAAAAAAATGTTGGCCTCCGCGAAATGAGATCGGAAATACGTCATTGGACTATCTTTGTTTCATAAGATAAAATGAAGTATAATTGTCATAATTTGTATGCAAACATAATTGCACAACTGGCCTGGGTTATATACTCCATGACAGGTCTCTTGGGACCCACAGAGCAACAGATGCCTCCAGGAAATACAATGCAACGGACCCTTTTCGTGGTTTACCGCCTCTGTGTGGCATCGAAAGTCACAAGTTCGTGTCTTCAATTTTAGGTAACTTATATAGGTTCACTCAATACCCTGACTGCCAATATATATACATATATATTGAAGTGTGACTCAATTTATAACTAGGGAATCCTAGAGTCACAAGGGATGTAATTAATTATGCAATGCGAGAGGTTTCATTTTATAATGTTAAATTGCCTTTATATATATATATATATATATATATATATATATATATATATATTCTTTCTCTCTCTAATATATCTCTCTCCTGCTGTCCTCCTCTGTCTATCATTCTTAAAAAAACGGTACGCTTGGCAGGAGGCATGGGGTACCAGAGAGTTTTTGAACTGGGACTGACGCCGTATTAAAGTTGCCATGACTTTTTTTTAACCTCGGTAGTTCACCCTCGAATTTTATCTTTTGTGTGCAATGTATTACCTTGTATTTTCTTCTTCCACTTCTTGTCTCCCTCTTGCTTTTATGTTTTTTCCTTTCTTTTCCTTTTCTCCTTTCCTTTTTCTTTCTTTTCCTTTTTATTCTTCCCCTTTTTCTTTCTTTATACTTTTTATTATTTTCCCTTTTCCTTTCGCTCTCTCTAGTCTTACGTACTGTCTTTCTCTCTTCCTATGTTTCTTTCTCTCTCTCTTTCTTTCTCTCTCTCCCTCTCTTTCTCTGTTTTCATCTCTTTTTCTAACTTGTCTCCATTCCAATTTCTAAACTTCTTAATTCTCTCCTTCCTGTTTTCTTCTTCTCTATTTTTATCTTCCCATTCTTTATCTTCCTTGTTCTTCTTTACTCTACTCTATTGTACGTTCTCTCTTTGTTTCAATGAGCAATATCATTTCTGGATAAACGTAATTCTACCTGAGAATTCTCCATTTTCTATTTCCTGAGTCAAGCCAGATGAAACAAAACCATCCTTTGAGGTACTTACATTAAGCTACATTATCAATACGATCTTACAAGCCCAAAAGAAATACTTGTTTACTTTGCTTAACAATTTCGATGAGACTTTCTTAAATCTTGTCCTTATTGTGCTTCCATGCAAATAATTAGCAAAATTTATCATTTCTTCGGAGTTTTGAGTGTGAATTTTGTTCATGGGAATATGTATGGCTATTTAGGAAACTAACTTCGAAATTAAAAGTATTTTTAAAGATAGCGATGAATCATTTGGGGCTTACAAGAGCATGTTGATATTACAGTTTAATGTAAGTACATCACAGGGTATTGGTTTGACTGAGGAACTGGAAAGTGGAGAATTATATCCATAGTCTATATGGCAGTACACGAATTTGCAGTGTTTGGAATTGAAATTGAAATTACATAAAGATTTTACAAACAAAATAGACTTAATGTTTGATAACAATGTTCAATATTACATTTCCTTGTTTCGCCACGTGTGTGCATAATTCGTTGCACAAGTAATTCCATTTCTTACTTAGACATGTACTAACCACTGGACTTTGTTTCTGACTGGATACGCTTCTATTTCTGACTGATATCTCCACTGAACTGTAGAAGGGAGAACAAACTTCCAATCACGTGGCAAACATGGCGAACGCATTTTGAAAAGTAAATTAGTTGCAATTATCGTTACTTTTAAAAGTAACTACGTTTCTTTTGAAGTTACTTTATTGTAGATATTTCGTGGATTAACTGCAACCAGGTCGGTTACTATTATTGCCATTTACTTTCAGTAGTGTTTCAGTTAAGCTTGCAATATTCTTTCTACTGATTTTCTAACGATATAAAATAGCTTTTTGCCCTACATATATCAAAGTAATAAGCAACATTATGCTGTTAATTTATAAGTACACAAAATATAGGAAATTGTCCAATGAGAAAAATTACAAATTTGTACATTATAGAAAAACATAAGACAGAAAATACACTATCTACCAAAAAGTAATTGGGCACGTGTACAAAATGGTTGTCTGGTTGTACGAACCCTGTTAGAACCTCGTGGAGACACCTCTTGCTGCTATAACAGCAGCCACTCTGTCAGGCACGATCTCGACTAGTTTGTGGAGGACGTCCATTGGAATGTGTCGCCATTCCTCTTGCAAGATCTCACTCAGTTGGACAATGGAATTTGGCCGCATCTCCTGAGACCTCACCTGCCAGTTCAATGCCTTCCAAATGTGTTCTATGGGATTGAGATGAGGACTCTGTGCAAGCCAGACCAATCGGTGAACATTGTTGACGGCATACCACTGCATAGTACCCTCCGAAACATGCCACCTAACATTGTCATCCTGGAAGTAACAGGGGTCCATTCCGTAAAAACGCCACAAGGTTGGGAGCATTTCATTGTCTAGTATTGTACAGTATGCCTGTGAGTTCATTGTGCCGCGAACAGCCACCAGTGGTCCCACTAAATGATACTAAATGATTCAAATTAGATACTAAATTAACCACCATCATAGGTGCCCAATTACTTTTTGGTAG
This sequence comes from Lepisma saccharinum, assembly GCF_977018435.1. NCBI lineage: Eukaryota > Metazoa > Arthropoda > Insecta > Zygentoma > Lepismatidae > Lepisma > Lepisma saccharinum. The sequence goes on from NC_139245.1 coordinate 19,331,907, forward strand.
ATAGTGTATATGTAAACACTTGCGCAAGCAGCGCTACTATCTTAATTTGTTGTTTAAATTTGACAAAAGTTCTCTCCTCCAATTTAGAGGCAGTCGATTCTACGCTTTACTTGCCGGAGATGATGGCTATTTTCATTTGTATTTTTCCATGTTACACGGATACTATAGGGGTTATTAGATCGCAAGCCGGTTATAATGGACGTTGTTAGAGATAATGAGGCATCAATCGGAAGAGATGGTGTCTTTAACAGCCATAACAGCCACGTTTGGAAGGATCAGAATCCCCTGCTACATTCGACTTCCTCCAGGGGATTTCCAGAGACCTACGGCTTTTCAGCGGTTGGAACTTGCCTCCTGGCATCATGCTGTCCTTAGCTTCTTCGCCCTCAGGTTATATTTCGACCTCTCTATATCTCGACTTCAGTTTGTACACAACTTTTTAAATCGCCCTGTACAATCAATGAAAGATATCTAAATATAATCATGTTCTCGAGTCAGCATCACTAAGGTTGTTTCCAATAAACGTCCAGGTTTGAAGCTCTTTGTGCGTGTTTGGAAACACTGTCATTCGCGTCCCCCTTAACCCTTTCATTTTTCCTCACAGGGTGCAATGTTTATTTACCTGAGACACTGGTGAATTCAAACTGTCTCGAGAGACTGTAAAAGGGTGCCCGAGTCATTTTGCTAATTGACTCGCGCATCTCCGAATGAAGAGGTTTTCTCGGATGAAAATCACGGGAGAAGATGCCGAACACAGACCCAGTGAGCGTATCGCAAGTAGTAATTTTAAAGACGAGGCCTGTGGCATTATGACCTCGTAATTAGGTTACTGTTTTTAGGAGTGGTTAAAGGAGAGAGATACTGTTGACGCGAATATGCTTTTAACTGTCGCAAGGAAATTTCATGTTTGCAAATTCTCAGATTTGAGCGCAAAAATGGAACTGCATTGCACACCTTTGAGAAACAGTCTATAATACACTAAGATATCAGTTCTCCCTGTGTGCATGAATGTCGTGCCAGTTCGTAACAGATACTTAAATGACATACCACACGGACAGTAATCCTTCACGTTATTCCATGCGTGGATTCATGCGTTTGATACCAGTCAGCCACCCAGAAATCTTGTGTTCGATTTCCTTTTGTTCAAAGGTAGGATTTGTTCCGTCGATGTTCTTGCATAAGCGGTTCTGTGGTTCACCCAGCCTCGTATCAAGAACGGCCAGATCACATTAGCTCCACTATGGCTAAGGTCTTCCCTCATCTGTGGTACAAAGCACAAGGGAGAACTTTACTTTGGATTACATGGCTGTCAGGACTGATTGGCTGACAGACAAGTTCCGTGCCCAATGGTTTCTTGACCAGATACTGAATCTGCTAAAGTCCATCCCCACTTAAGAGGACGCTATCGAACCTCATGGGCTTTTATTTTTTCGTTCTACTCCCCCAAGTAAGACTACTTTGTCAAAAAGAAAATGCATTAGGATTGGAAGAGAAAAGAATTACTATGCGGTACATGTTGAGGTATATTGCTATAATTTCATACGTGGTCATTTAGCAATGCACTTCAGCTTGAAATGGTGTATTCATTTCAAGTATCTTCTGCGATTTGGGGAGAGGAGAATAACAGCCGCCTGTTTCCAACGTCTTTCGTCACTTGCTTGGTAGGGAGTGAAGTTAGGGAATCCTCAGGCTCATGTTTGGGAATGGATTTAGCCGTTGTTAGTTTTCTTGTTGCGTGTACATACTCTCTTTTTGTGCACTAGGGATCCGGGTTCGAATCGTGGCCTGGACATGGATGTTTCTGAGTGTCCATTCATCAATTTCATCATATCATCCCTCATTCCCATCTTCGCAAATTAGCCAAAAGTGGCACAAGAAGCGAAGTAAAATTAAGCAAATCAAATCTCTTTTTGTGATGTGCTTCATCAGACGTTCAATGAGATGAATCTGTTTCTCTCCTGCAACTGTCGCGACAAGCCCCATAGTGTACTCCTAACTTGGAGCGAACTTGGCGATTAGCCTTGTGTGGACAAATTCTTTTCAATCTGTGCATTGGCCTGCTTTGCTATTTGCGAGTCAGACATTCCAAGGATCCATGGAAACTCAGTTTCGCAAAGTACTGTAATGGAGTAGGAAGTTTTGTCTAGTGGACTAGGAAAGGATGCGAATGTGAAACCGTGTGGTGAATTAAGAGTGTAGATCGCTGCTACAGGTAAATGTTCTCCATATTGTATAAACTGTGTTGGAATCCATGATAGGAATGAATATAATAAGAAGGGTTTCTCATATTTCTCGTGTTTCCAATAGGCTGGGCAACTGGAACTTTTAACCGTATTGTTGTAGTCTTGACCCAGGTTTCTTCTGGCTTCCTCGATTGCGTCTGGTAACGTTGTGGCATTGCAATCAAGGGTTTCGATAACTGGCGGAGGCCAGTGAAATCCTTAGCCGGGAAATCCACCACGTGCTCAGCCACGTCATGAAAAGTCATAAGGATATCGTGATATGTAATTAGGCTTTTAAATATCTTTACGTATTGGAATGGTTCTATTCAAATTTCATGTCCTGCCCATTGCAATCCACAATGCTAATATCCTGTTTTACCTGTATGTCCTTTTGGAGCATTCCACGAAAAGTGGTCCTACTCCATGCAAAGAACAAAATGAATCAATCTGGAAATTAGTGTTGTTGCATTTAGGTTTAAATATTTGTGAATTCATAAAATTTACATAAATTGCCAGCAAAAATTATTAACATCTGTGGCCTATATGCTTTACTGACAAATGAAATCCGTTAATATATTTTGTGCATTCAGGCTATGTCATCATACTCAAGTTTTTTCATTGGTTAGCAGACACCACAAAGTACTTCATGATTCTATGAAATCAGTTCATCGTGAACATTTTAATTCAATCACATGTCTAGAACCTTGCATTTTATGTGTGAATGTCACACATGTAACGCTGGAATGCTCCTTTGCTTCTGGTAGAAATTGCATCGCATTCTCCCCAGGTTGCATCTGAGCATAGTTCACGTATCCAACAGTTCACGAAATCAAGCTTTTCGGGAAGCAACTGTTGCTGAAAGCGTTTCTTGAGCCGTGGCGATTCGGAAACAATGAGGGAGATATGAGCTTGGTTTGAGATTTCCACCCGCAGGAGATTCGCTGCGAGAGCTGCATCTGACAGCTTCGCTCGATCCGTCAGAGCGCTCGCAGAAGGCCGTGGCTCTGAGAGACCGAGACGGGCAGTTGAGGAAAACGGATGCGTTGGTTTAAAGACAGACGGGACGAGATTGGATTACGTGGTTGTAGGGTCGATATAGGGAGCCAATGCACGCGTAAATCAACTTCAACCATTCTAGTGTGTTGCAGAGGTGGAATTAGAGAATGAAGTGGTTGTTTTCCGTGGCATATTTGCGAGTGAGTTAACAAGATCGTCGAAGTGTTTCCTGCATCTAATCATTCATTATCGTAGTTCCTAAACAATTTATGAAACTACAAAGTTATAGATATCTATTGGGCTGTTCGGAAAGTAAGTTAAATTAGTTTCTTAAAATATAAAAACAGTACACATTAGAGTACTGCATGCGACCACTTTCGCTCGCTCGTACTCCACCCTAGAGCGTCTACAATGTAACATGGAGATGATGACTACGTTACGTAAGTTTCAATTTCACTGCATCTATCACTTCACGATCCATATTTGGGGGACCACCACCACAGAAAAATGACGGTTATGCGGGCACACTCTGTCTCAGTTATCTTTGGAGCAGGCGAACAAAAACAAGTCTGCACAAGTAGTGACGCGAAACGACTCCACCAATGAACACATGAGAGGAACAGGATTCCGTGGAGGAAAAATGCGAGTTCAGTTACCAGCCCTCCCAGCAGCATGTACTGTTTCGCTCTGCCCATTCGATTTCCCCTCCTCTCTGCCGCTATGCGCGGCCTTGCTCCAGAGATTTTGGACAGGGTATAGTGCTGGGCTTCCTATGTGTACCGCTCGTTTTATCTGTTCGAGCGTCATTCATTCGCGCGAAGAAGCTCTCAATTCCGTACGCTATCTAGAGCGCCGCAACTCAATTGCGCACACTTTAGATCCAGAATTGCGCACAGATTTTGATCGAACGTTGCCACTTTGATAGCTTTAAAGTCTGTGCGCAAAACTGTTTTTTTTTCTTTAGACAAGAAGAGAGAGAGAAATTAGAAATAAAATAGTAAATCTCTTAAGGATTAAATAAAAATATAATTTAACCAGTAAGTGTAGCAAGTCAAGATACAATTTTCATACCAATTTACTCAAACTCAAAAGTTAGGTTAGGTTAGGATAATGACTGCACAACAAACACTTCTGTCAATCCAAGCTCGTGACCTTCGGTATAAATACGGAGATACACCGACCATTACATTCTAGTCCACCAATCAGGTTCACCCTCTATGCCTATCTAATGCTACCCTTGCAGCAAGAACACGTGTAAGTCCACACACAGACACAAACAAACACAACAGAAGTGAGAACGCCTTGAGAACATTTTACATCTGACAACATCGCCTCATTTTTTGTGCGCAATCCTGTACATTGTGACAGCTTGTCAACGGCTTATCAGATACCACTGATAAAACCGGAAAAGTGTGCGCAATCCGGCTCTAGCCTCTATTCGAACTCCGCATTCGCTGTTGTTCAACTGAGCATGCGCAGGTGCTACATTTCTTCAAGGAGAGTTGTACAGTGGAATGCATATGTATTGCTTATAAGATTGTCCACGACTATTTTCATTATTTTTTCTCTTACGCCCTACGTGTTTTTAAGGAGAGAATTATTGTTTATATTGGTGTAGAGGTTACCAGCATCTTGTTTGTCGTTTTGTTTCAAATCTCTTGAACTTTTTACGTAAAACTCAGAGAATAAACATGGTGAAGGACAATTTGCTTAGTAATATTTATGCACTCCACTGTACCACGACAGTTATAATTTCCTTCAAATGATTTTTTACAAGTTATAATTTAGAAATACAGAACAATAGTTTAAAAAGTTTGCTTTAGAATATTCAAGAGTTATATAAGAATATTTAAATATATATTATGTAATCACAAAATATAGTGATTACATAAATATGCACCAGCATACATAAAAATCCATCGCTTAAAGACACTTAGGATGTAAGATAAAAATTAATGAAAATAGTCATGGACAATTTGCACGGTAATACTCATGGATCCCACTGTACGTGTTTAATCATGGGATTAAGTCACTCTAATCCATATTTTGAAATATATGTTCCCCGATGATTAGTACTTTCACTATGCAACAATTATATTGCAATCATTAGGAAATATCTTGCTTTGTTTCCCCTAAGCCGATTTTAAACCATGATAATAACAACAATAATAATATGTTATTGTCATTAAGCTAGTACAGAAATAGACAAAAGTAACAGGAAGGGTAACAGGAATGGAAACATTGGGAAAAATATTTTATCTTCAAAATACAACGAGAATGGCATAAAAGTAACACTCACGAAATTTCTATGTAAAGGTGCCTATTTTTTAAAAAGAAACTCACCACTTAGGAAATGAAAAACTTTAGATGAAGGGAGGAATGTTGATTTTCCTTCGCCCTCAAGACGATCATTTTGCTTTGCTGACACAGGACTTGTACAGAGAAATGACATATATATTACACTTCCCATGTCCAAGTCCCGTACCAGACTTTGCATTTATATCCATTATCACGTCTTTGCACGAGTACTAAAAGGACACCTATGTAATGGTTCAAAATTATAATGCTATTATATTACAACCAGAAAGAAATAAAAATCCTCCAAGTACTTTCATTCACACCAATATGGACATTGCAAGTACATTCATTCCCACCAATATGTACATTGCAAGTACATTTATTCCCACCAATATGTATATTGCAAGTACATTCATTCCCACCAATATGTACATTGCAAGTACATTTATTCCCACCAATATGTAAATTGCAAGTACATTCATTCCCACCAATATGTACATTGCACATCCCACCAACATGTACATTGCAAGTACATTCATTCCCACCAATATGTACATTGCAAGTACATTCATTCCCACCAATATGTACATTGCAAGTAAATTCATTCCCACCAATATGTACATTGCAAGTACATTCATTCCCACCAATATGTACATTCCACATGCCACCTCTGTAGAGTGGGACAAACAAATTATAACCAGACAAAATTGCCAATCACAATATTCTTTCACTTTGTTTCCTGCAATGAACATTCAGGAATTGAAACTGCCAATGAAACAATCAATGATCTGTGCATCTGCATGGCACTCAAACTCACACACATATATAAACACTTGTCAATAACTTCCACTTCCTAAAAACACACAGAATGTAAGCTAAAAATAAGAGAAATATAGTGTTGACTTTGCTTCCATATCACACTACAATTTATGAAAAGTTTTACTAGCTCATTGATCACAATTTCTTTATTTTTATTTATTTTACTATATTTCAAGACAGTAAGACTAAAATGCAGCCACGACCCCTGTGCACCGTACTCCCATGTGGAGAGGAGGGGCAGAGTTGAGTATGCTTCCTTATGGTCCGAGCTGAACGGAAGAAGGGGAAGGTGCACGGAGACTTCTCGCCGAAGATCCTCTTGTTTGTGGTCCATCTACAACATATGCTCAGGTGGTTAACCTTGTATCTGAGGTACAGGTGACACTAACCCTTTGGTAGACAACACGAAAATTTGTAACAATGCCCACTACATTTTAAAAAAAAAAAAAAAGCAACTAAACTTTGAAAAAATTCCAACAAACTGAAGTTGTGACAAATTATATATGCAGAAATTTGAGTGAAGAATGCACCTTCGACTAGAACTTGAACTTAGGTCATTGGCTTACCGTGCGATTGTTCTATGAACTGGTTTTACTCTTGCTGTTTAACCTGCATTTTATGTGCTAAACAGTAAAGTAAAAAATATGTACTTCATGAAATCAATTTATGAAATGCATGAATGTCTTTATTACCACATTTGGCTGCTAAAAAAAAGTTGCTACTTTTCTCTATACTAAAGACATATGAACACCTTTGCAAAAACAGAAAGACACATTTTGCCAGTTCGAACCTCATGCTAGTATTTTGCATGACTGCTTAAAAAATTAGATCAACTGATGTTTAGTCTCCATATTTGCAAGTGCTGTTTAGCACTTAAGTAAATATCTCAATTTTTAATGTTAAAAAATGGGTTTCATGTGGTGTTACATTGATGTTTTTGCTCCCTGGTACAGAATTTGAACTGAGAAGTGACATAATATAACATTTCACATGACCAAATCCCATACCAGATTTTGCATTATTTTTTCTGCTCTTGCATATCCATATTTTGAAAAAAGGAATTCAATGTGTGCCAGCACTAACCCAGGTAGTCAATGGCTCCCGAGGAGCAGGTGACACTAAGTCTTCTATAGCCAACATAAAAAAATTGTATGCATACCCAAAAATAAACATTTGTAACTAAAACCTATGCCCAAATTAAATTTTATGGTCCAATAAATATGTTAATATTTATAAATTATAACTTGACCAATACTCATAAAACAATGAAGGAACGACAATTGTGGAAATACTAACATAATCGAACATAACCAACCTATGTAAAACGTACAAACAGTAACACTGTAACAACGTAGAAACCAAGCATCAAACCCGACACACACTACGCTATACTCATGTAAGGATACAAGAAAGATTTGAAAAATCGTTCTGAAAAAAAAAAGAAAAAAACAAAAAACAAAAAAACAAACGCAAAACCTATCTAGTACGCGCTAATATACATGTACAGAGTTCGATTAATGTAGAATATACATATTATGATGATTTTGGAATTATGCTACAGAAATGGAACCTGGACGATTGTTTTATGGGCAAATCAATGCTGATGCAGCTACAATTGAAACCATTTGGCATTCACGTCGTGTACGTGTGTTCAAATTTAAATACCAACTATATCATCATAGAATTAAATGCTTCTTACCTTGAAATCCTAAACAAACATTTAAATTCGGCGACAGGCTACTGAATCCAAATTAGAAACACAATTGCGTTTACGTGAAAAATGAAATGCATATTTAAGTTTTAGACTTCATCATTATTTTAAATTAAATTTACTTCACACAAACTGGAAATTTATGTTTCAAAAAAATAGTCTTAAGACAATATTATGATTAATGATAACAATTTGGACTCGGAGCATAAGGCGGAAAGATGGCGACCAGATGAAGCAACAGACTACGGTCAACTAATCTTCCATAACAGTGAAACAGGCGTGGTTCAAAGGGATGTATTTTCGATCTATGGACGTAAAAGCAGTGGAACTTTAAGATGGTTTGCAACCTTGTTTCTCTTCGAAAACGACTTGAAAAGATAGTAACGGTTTTAGTTCCCTCCCAAACTTCTTGTTTCTCTTTCCTTTGAGTCCTTGAATGCCATAGATTACGCTACCTCTCATCTTTAGAGCGAGTCGGTTTACCTTTTCTTTGTTGCCGAAGTTCTCGATCCTTATCTTTTACATCCAGCAACTTAAGAAGAGATTTGCAACCCCGGCGACTTTGAAAAAGGATAAAGAAAACACAAAAGATTAAAAGAGAAAGGGAGGGCGATTAACAGAAGACACAAAGTGAGTTTCTAAGAAGCCGAAGTTTGCTTTGTTGTTCATACGTTCCCTTAGAGACGAGAGCGGGCGAAGAGTGCTACCTGTAGGACTGGAAAATTGTAAATCATCTCTCTTTATGATGTGAACTGGAACGAGAGACAGGCAATGGCCTTGCTGTGTGCGCGAGATAATTTTGTTTCTTTCCCGCCTTAATTGCGGGGCATTAAGCATCTTTTACTGCATGCGAAAGTCTATTCGTGGCTTTTCTCTCGTAAGGATGTTGTTTGCCGCCATGTGCTTAGGTTGTTACGTTGCAGCGCGTGGATTGGCTATTGGATGCAAGGGCGTAAAGTGCTGAAGTATTGAGGGGAAAGGGTCAAAGGCCTATGGAGCTTTCCTTTCTTGAACTTTTCTTCATCCTGCTGTCCAGATGTTGACTGAATAGTCCAAATTTTCTCTTTTGCGGTGTCGCCTTAGAAACATTCACAGTGTGACATCAAAACAACAATCTAAGTCATCTTAATCTTATTGTGACGAGACTGCGATTTGATGACTTAAATAACAGTGTCTCGATGCCTTGTGAGATGGAAACTGAATAGAAGCAGATTAATACGTCACTCTTACAATTAATGTAGACGCTGAAATCACTGTTGCCTACCCCTAAGTATCAGTATTGGCCATCTTCTCGATAGCGCTGGTTGTGCATGACAGATGCTAACAATGATTAAAAATTCAGGCTGACATGCCAACAAAATCCAAGATTCATCCGTAAATATTCAATTCACCTAAATGTGAAGACTAATTAAATCACTACTCCAAACGCAATGCACTCCCAAATCGCAAGAGATGAACCCCTTTTTAAGTACGCCCCAAATGCTCTAATGGTCACAGGCTAGAAACCCTTTGTTACTTAATGCAAACTGAGATTGACCCAAGCGCTCTGACAGGATGTTGCAATAGGCCACCTACCCAGAATCCCTACTGTGAAATTCTCCATCATGTTTACTGATGTCATTAACATTAACATTACTCAGAGTGACCAATACGAGCCGCACCCTACCCTCTGTAAAGGAATACTGGCATTAGTGCACATATATCAACATTCAATCACTCTGGGGAACTCTTCCAGGTTAAATTGTAACACCATAGTTTAGAACATGAGTTTTTTTTTTATTAAACAATAAGAAGGATGAAAATTAACTTTGTATATGAATACTCAATTTTAACTAACTAACTAACTCCCTAGCCTTCTTAAACCCGAAGGTTCATGGCTGCAGCAACACAGGCCTTCCATCTGTCCCTATCTTGAGCAAGTTCTATATACTCTTTTCCATCCCTACCGATTTCCTTTAGGTCCATCTCAACGTTGTCCCGCCATCTTCGTCTTGGTCAATACTCAATTTTATCTTTCACAATTTAATCTTTGCACAGCCAACATCAGCAAGCAACTTCACAACTGAATAAATGAGATACAGACTCACTCATTCGGTACTTCCAATGTGAGTACTCTTAAGGCTATAATCTGTAACCACTTAACGCGGTGTCTTTACCCAAACTATCATTATACTCAATACTTCCCTAGGTAACTGAGAAGCGATTTTGAAAATAAATGAAGTGAAAATTGGACGGTTTTTCAAAATAATTAAATTGACAATTTTTAACCGTCCAACTAAAGATCCATATCACAAAGAATGATATTAGCTGAGGAGATAATAATCACCCCTTCAATAAGTGAATTATTGAATGTAAACAATGACACATGACCTTGACTTACAACCCGCTATAACATCATTTATTGTTCTTACAAGTGAAGTTCTTTATACTTCACGTAATAATTAGTCAGAATGGTTTCAATAACCCTTGTGATATGTTCGTTTAAGACTTGTCAGCTGTATTTGCCCAAAATGGCTACACGACGTTCATTGTCCCGAACCACTTTTTACGAGAACACGTAATCGCGATTTATGGCCATAAATGTTATGACACGGATGCTAGAATATTATGAATTGTAATGATGATTAGTTGAGGTGACTTTTCACTTGCAATGTACTGAATGTCACTCGAATTGAAGGTGATATAGGTACTTACGTTTTACTGCGTATACCCACCAAGAGTTCGTGAAGGCCGTCATAAATTTCCAAATATCGGGCTTCACTTTGATTTACAATTCAATATGCGAACCGTAACACCATCCACTGTCTTTAGTTGACGTTTTGTGCAATTGCACACAACTGGCAATCCCTCGATGAACGTGATGTAAGCCGATTCCTTTTGGCTTATTCCAAACAGACGTCCATTATCCTGTCCCTCTTGTACAACGAGCAGGAGTCCTTCCCGAACCGTTCCATCAACCTGCTCACGCAAGCGATTCGTTAGTTCAGTTCAGCAATGTTGGATTCGTTATCCCGTGCACGTTTACATACACATCAAGATATAAATTCGTATTTATAGTATCAATGATGTTATTTGTACACTATGGTTGATGACACAATAATAATATTCACAAACAACTTAATAGAAAAACAAGAATTGTGCTGATATGAGTTACCCGGTGAGCGGAAGACTCGAACTGTCTGTGAACGGTTCTTTAAACCATTCGGTCAGCTGTACGGTCCACTTCTACCACCAAATGCGCAATCCAGGAACAAGATAGCTCATGATGTTGACTGATAAATGCAATTTGGCAATTTTGCAGCAATATCAATTACGAACACACATTTGATCATCAAGCCAATCAAATATACTTGAAAATACCATTGATGACATGGATTGTCATAACAGCATGTAGAGGATATACACACGAACAGTTTTTCTTAGTACCGTGTTGCTCGTCGAGGTCTTGTTTCGACACTACAATCTCTCAAAAACACCAATTTCTGTCATGTATGTATGCAACCGTGTGAGACAGATTCAGGGTTGCCAGGGGCATTTATTTTTTTGTCGGTTTACAAACTAAAAGCGACGCCTGTCTCTTTACGGAATGAACGGAATATAAAGTCACAGGCAATAAAAATTGGATGTCTAGATCCTGAAATAGAAAGATATAGATGAAAAGGGGGGAATCCCAAACATGCCCTCCTCCATCCGCATACTTTCTGAGGTATGCGCTTATGCCCTGGTACCTGAAAAATTAACCCAGGGCGTCAGTTCCGCTAATTTATACGGATTCCAGCTTTCTTTGATTTATCATTTCTTTTTCTTGGTTTACAGTAAATAATTGTGAAATTGGCATGAATGCTCGTGTGAGGAACCAAATTTGTACGGTTTTCCTAAACAAAGTTGGTTTTACGGTATTCTATAAGGAGGTTTTCTGCAGGAATTTGAAACTAGATAGGAAACCACAGAGGCAAAATTATTTTGGTTAATATAGGGATCCTGGTTTCGATACCCGGTGAAGACACATAGTGCTTCGGATCGCAGTTTGAACTGTAGGACCAGTACCGAGTAACCTATCTTTCCATAAAGGAGACTTTAAACAAATATGCATAGCGGTAAGTCGGGTTCCATAAGTGGAACGGGGCCTCCCCCATGGCGCAGTGGTAGCGTCATTGCCTTGTAATCAAGGGGTCCCGGGTTCGATACCCGGTGGAGGCACAAGTGGTTCGGATCCCACTTTAAACTGTAGGTCCAGTCCCGATTAGCCTTACTGTGCATAAAGTGGACTTAAACAACAACTCAAACTCAAACCATAAGTGGAACGACGCTACGACGCCAGGGGTCGAACATCATACAATCAATCATCATCATCTTCGTGATTTGCCAAAAGTTTGAAGAAAAAACGAAGTAAAATAAACCAAACGAATCAGTCATTAAGGGATGTTGCTGGCGACGAGCTTGGCATGGCTGATGTGGTATCAGGATTTATTGTGAAGACGCTTAGTTTGCTCCCAGAAACATCCTTCTACCCTGAGTATGTTTACTTAGTAATGCAAATTGTTGAAACAGGTTCCAACGCAATTTCCTACGAAACACACAATATACATCTGCAGATAACTTTCGGCGAGGACCAATCTCTAAAATCCAACGCTCGCTTCATCAGATCGAAACCCCAAAAGGGGCGGATTCAAACTCACTGCCACCGACCCCACGGTGGTTTCGCCAACTATCTGACCGATTGGCTCGGCTTTGATGGCGCCCAACAATCATTAACGCTGCGGCATCAACAATCACGAGGTTCTCGTCAGACGCATCATTACTCCAGCATTATCTCGTCACGAACTGCCAGGGCTGGCTTTTGACACAAACGTTCTCTCCGGAAATGCAATCTGGAATCTCCGACTACAACTACGATGCAATGGCCTAAGTTGTGCTTTGAAGAGAGCTCACTCACTAATATAAAGGTGCCCACATTGAATACCCATACATTTGCGAACCTCATATTAACGAGGATACTAGAACCTTTGCCTATTCGCACATAAGCGAACAAGAAGTTACAGTTAATTGATTGATTGATTTTACGTCACATTTCTGCCACTTTTGGTTAATCGCAAAGATGAGAATGAGTGATGATGCGATGAAATTGATGAAGGGACACTCGCAAAGAACACCCACACCGGGACTCGAACCCGCGACCCTTTTGGTCGAAGCACAAACTTTATCTTTTAACAGCCCGACCCTGTGGCCGAGTGGTTAGCACATCACGCTTCGACGCCAAGGGTCCCGGGTTCGAATCCCGGTCGGGCTTGGTTGTTTGTGAATGTCCATTCATCAATTTCATCATTTCATCACTCATCCCCATATTCGCAAATTAGCCAAGAGGCACAAAACGCGAAGTAAAATAAACTAAATCAAATCAAATCAAATCAAATTTATCTTTTAACAAAAAGCACTTTTGACGTTAACTAACGTGTTTATGTCATTGATGCAATCTTCTTCGTGCAGTGCCGATAGTAAAATAGAGCTGAATAAATTTTCAATTTTGTTTTGGATTAAGATAAAACTAAGTATTGTGCTGATTATTGTGGCAGTTATGAATAAGTATTTATTCATTCTCATTGTCAGGAATAATAATTGAATAATTGAAATCCAAGATATAATAACTGAAAAAGCAAATACGATGCATAAATTTCGCGACGCTCAAAGTTATCATATTAACGCCCAGAAACTAAACTAAAGACGTCAGCTACAGCTTAACTAAGATATGAATGCCACAGGCAAACTCGCAAACTAAACAGCACAGTCATTGGTTTTCTCCTTTCCCTTCCCTTTCTCTCGTACTTTTGACAGCGCTGCACAATTTGGCAGCGCAGGGACACTTGAACAATGCAAGCAGCTGATTGCATCGCCTGAGCTCACTTACGGTTAAAATTCGACTGCAGCGCCACAGAGACCGGATGTAACCCGCGGACCATAATTTGGGCCTTACATCAACAAACACAGTGATGATCACACTGAGGAATTACTGTTTTTCCTGCTTGCGTGCTTTTTAATTGGGACAGTGTTTGCAGAACCTGCATCCTACACACGTTACCACTGTTTCAGAATGGCGTTTGCCTTTCGGTCCCTTGACCGCGAAAATCAAATAAAAAAGCATCGACGTGCATATTGGCAGGTCATCGAATCTTTCCTTTGGGCATCAAACAGTCCACCCTGCAAAGCAAACACGGCGAAACCTTTGCATTCCGTGTCCTGCCTCAAATCATGTGGAAGTCCTCATCCGTTAGTGTCACTTCGCTTGACATATAAACAAGCCGGAGACCGGTGTTTACAATCAATAACGGCCCACGCGCTTGTGATAAATTGGACCTCCGTTCGGTTTGCATATTTTAATGAAATCGCGTCGATCTTATTTGCCTGTCTGCTATGACTCTTAAAACTTCGACATGAAAGGTCTACTGCGAACGTCGAAAGGAATATTTTAACCCCAATATGTCTGCGGCGTGTTATACTCTTAAGTAACACCAAACAGTGAAAAATGTGTGGGGAAGAGTAGAAGGCAAAGTTGTGGAATTCGTAATTACTAGCGACCTTTATATGTGTCATGTACAGCATGACTCTTGAAGAAATAAGTGGTGAAACAAACATGTGAGGAAAACGTTCTGGGGGCTGTCGTTTTCATTATATGCCAATATATCATACAAAATTCATATTTGGACCACGGAGTTTACTTTTATGTAAATATAGAGTCTACAAATTTAAACGTCAGATCTTTAAAATTAGATAGAATGAAAACCACAAGTGATATTGACATATATTTTTTTATTTTATTTTGAAGAGCAAACAATGGCATTACGTTTTGAACAATATGTCGTTCAAATGTCCTCCTCTGCTTCGGTGGGTGGAATTGATTCTGAATGTTCAATTTTCCAGCACGTCTGCACACATATATAGCCTCAATGGTTCCTTCGATGTTCCGTTTCAGGTCACGAACTGTGCGTGGCTTAGTCTCATAGAACTTAGATTTAACAACCCCATAGAAAATGATCCATGAGGGTTAGGTCACATGATCTTGGTGGCCAGTTCACATTCCCCTTTCTGAACAGAACTCGTCCGGGGAACTTTTCCTGCAATAATTCCATTGTTTGGCGAGCTGTGTGGCAAGTTGCACCGTCCTGTTGGAAGAAACACATTATTGATGTCAAGATTTGCCAGTTTAGGCCACAAAAACTGCACCACCATATTCCTGTATCGCTCCCCATTGACAACATTGATTTCCATGTTGGTCCTCAAAAAAATAAGGCCCGATCACGCCATTGGCCCAAAAACTACACCACAGAGTCACTTCCTTAGGATGAAGGGGTACGTCCAGAAACACTTGCGGATTTTCGAGTCCGTGTCGCTTGCGCCGAGTCATTTGTGCCGAAGGTTCTTATCGGTTAATTTCCGCCGCGACATATGTCAAGACCTTCCTTGGTGGGTTTTCCCACAATCCGGAATGTCATTACCGCCGCGCGCATGTGTGTTTATGACGTTGCACAGCTGCGGCTGTGTTTGTCTTCGATTGAAAAGGAAGGTGATTGGTAAATGAATGTAAGATGAAAGTATATATGAGGAATCTACATTGGGAAATTAGTATTTATGTAAAACTGAGACTTGTAAGAGACGACAAGATGGCTGAGAATATGAAAATGTCAATACATCGAAATGGACAAATGTGTTGAGTGTGTTCTTTCGAAGTACAGAAGCTTAGCCAATCTTCGAGGATGCCTTCGAGCATTTGCATACCTACAAGAATTCAAATAACGTTTGTACTGTTCTTGTTCTAGTGTATCGAAATATTGTGTTTATATAATGTTTGCAAAAAATAACACTGTATTTACAATGTTTCTTTGACGATTAACGATAAATGATTAATAGTTAATAGGCTGATGCTGATTTATGTATTTTGTGTTGTGGAATAAAATTGATAGAAGTAACGTCTTTTGAAATAAGTAAAGAAAAGCCATATTTGACTCTGTGGATAGGTTTAACATTTCAGTGTAAACACAGCTGTGTAACGTCATAAACATACGTTTGATTTTATGTTTTAAGTCCACTTTATACACTATGCACCATGTGCCCATAAACACACGTGCGCGCGGCGGTGATGTCACTCTGGATTGTGGGAAAACCAGCCAAGGATGGTTTTGACATATGTCACGGCGGAAATGAACCGATAAGAAGCCTCGGCGCAAACGACACGACACCCGAATTTTGATCTGCTCGAATCCTACAGTTTTGTTTATTAACGTAGTCATGAAGAAAAAAATGTGCTTCATCGGAAAAGATGATCAAATTCCTCTCAATGCATGAAATGTCTGTCGAACGGAACACGAATTTTGATAATAAATTCGAATAATCTCTATGCGTTGTTGTATTTTGTATATCTCCATGATAACTTGCCACAGGCTACTGCACACAGATGTCACAGTTCCATCTCGTCATTCCAGTCAGTGTTGCCATAACACTCTTTCAAAGTTCTGACGTTCAAATTGGTAGACCCTTAATTTGTGTAAGTGCCAGTTTTCCTTGTATGTTAGTAAGCAGTAGGCCGAAATGCATTGTTTTAATTACATTTATATAATTGCTAATACATAGCATTTATTAAAATGAAGATTGGGTTACCATTATTTTACACCAGCCAATAAGAACACCAGGATCCAGAGCGAACCAATAGGAAGACAGCGTCCAAGCTCCGCCCCATCATAGTCATATATTTACCATACACTGGTCTCCATATTTACATTCTCTGATAATGACAGAAATGTATACGCTCGAAACGTTGGAAGCTAACTCCGATTTAACCTGGCTGGTAACCCGAGAACACTTGTTCGAATCACGTCGCTAAGAAAGTTACAATTCCTATTATTTTGAAGCTAGTTTCATGATAATCTATACTATGGTTACAATTCTATTCTGGGAAAGATATATGCTACATTACGGATTCTTGCGTTTAGATTGTTTCAGTGATTCCAACACGAATCACCTTTAAGTTATTCTAAAACATACCGAATGAAGACATACAGGGTGCCGCATATTGTAACTACCATTATCAGTTGGCAACCCTGTCGGAACGAAGGAGCACATGCACAGAAGTCTCTAATGCTTAGGCATTTGCAAGTCTCGCAATGGCCTGCCATGGAATGTTGTCTTGTTCAGACACGAATTGTGGCAGTGGAGAGGTTCATCCGAACGGGTTCCATTCAGGAGACGCATCAAGCACTGCACTAAGCATCACGGTACAAGAGAATTCGCTTTCTAGGACCTGGAGACTACTGATTCTGCAAGCTACCGTTGGCTCTCCATTGTCTGACTCATCGTATCATGTTGTGACGCTCTGGCACGGGTGGATGGCGACCCCCATTGGACCGTCATCACAGTGCCTGCTGCGTCTACTGAATGAAACCCGTTCGGATGAACGCCTCCACTGCCACGATTCGTGTCTGAATCGGTCAACGTTCCATGGCACATTGATTGAGAGACTTGCAGCTGACTAGGCACGGGAGACTTCTGCGCATGCGCACCTGCATTCCGACAGGGTTGCCAACTGTTATCGGTAGATACAATATGCGGCAAATCTTAATTCAGGTTGATTTGGTTTGTTTTGCATCATTTTTCTGCCACTGTTGGTTAATCGCGCAGATAATCATCCTAAATTGATTGGTCAAAGTGTTATTCATCTGCAGGAGTTTATCCAGAAATATCAATATGTAGTGGCGTTATGAGATAAAGGGTTGTAACTTGTCAAAAACAACCATAGAAAACACAGTGTACACTTCTGTTCAGATAAAGTGGCACGTTCTTCAACTGCTCAACTCTATAGTGAGTGCCATCTTATGTGAACAAGAGTGTACAATTTATCTCTGGTATCGCAAGAGGAGTACCATATTACTAATAGCAAAAATAGATGGAAGAATATGTAACAGAACTCGGCGAATTCTATATTAGCATGGCCAGAAGGCACAAGCAAGACTCATGTGAGTTACAATTGCAAATTTTACTTTACTTGAAACAACCCTAATTCCTCAACGAAACTTCGCGCGTGGGGTATCCTTGCAAAGCTCTTGGGCCTTGCAATCATTAACACTGAATTTTTGAAGCAATAAGAAAGGTCTTCTAATAATGCAAGGCGATTTACAATGCAAATTCGCATTCTCGGCTACAACCGCCGCCCTAACGAAATTATCATCGCGCTTTCCTTAACGCCTTCTCGTTAAGTTATTCAGTTTTCATCGATTCAACAATTGCAGGAAATGCACACTTGTAAGCCTTTTCTTGATTCACGGAAACGTACTCCTTAGCTCATTTTGAGTTCATTACGGTTTTGAGTCCTCCTGTAGTTGTATGAGTTTGAAAGCATTTCTTGCATTTAACAACACGCCGTCTGCATCATGTTTATTATCGCTTCAAAATGGAGGATATCATGCCTCTTTGACAGGATTTTTATATATTTGGAGATAGAGGGCAAACAAAGTCGATTTGCTCCATATTAACTACTCATACGACCAGTGTTTGTGATATACGAGGTGTGGCAATTTAATAACGAGACTGGTGTCATAACTGTGATGTATTGCAAGAATGTTACAATTGACTGGTATCCCCTTCAATATACTCCCCTCCCCTATGAATACACCGCTGCATACGTGTCTTCCATTGTTCAAATCAATGCTGTAGATCATCAGATGTCACACTGTTCAACAACTCTGTCGTTTTTCGTTTCTCCTCTTCCACGGAGTGAAAATGTGTTCCCTTCAATGCACTTTTCACTTTTGGGAAGAGATAAAAGTCACAGGGGGCCAGGTCTGGGGAATACGGAGGATGATCGAGCACAGGAATGCGCTTGGCGGCTAAAAACTGCTTCACAGAAAGGGCATTATTGACAGGTGCATTGTCCTGGTGGAGGATCCATGCATCGTTCTTCCACAAATCTGGTCTCTTCTTCCTTATTCTTTCCCTCAGTTTGCTTAGGATTTGTTTGTAGTAGGTCTGATTCACCGTTTGACCCTGAGGCACCCATTCAGTCATGATGATACCCCTGATATCGAAAAAAAACGATGAGCATTGCCTTCAGTTTCGACTTGCTCATTCGTGCTTTTTTTATTCTTGGCGATGTGGGAGTCTTCCAGTGCATGGATTGACGCTTGGTCTCGGGATCATATTGGATAATCCATGTTTCATCACATGTGATGACACGTGTTACCAATTCTGGGTCTGCTTTGAGTCGTTCCATGATGTCACAGCAAATGGTCTTTCGATTGTCTTTTTGGTCCTGAGAGAGGTTTTTCGGAACAATTTTTGCACCCACTTTTGTCATGTTTAAATTCTCATGCAAAATTTGTCTTACTGTCTCTTTGCTAATGTGCATCATGTCTGCGAGCATCCGAATGCTCAGACGTCTGTCTTTCCGCACAAGTTCATGAATTTTTTGAACATTGTCGTCCTTTCTTGAACTCACAGGGCGACCGGGACCTTCATCATCTTCAACCTCCTCCCTCCCTTCTGAAAATCGTTTGTGCCATTCGAACACTCGCGCACGTGACATAGCATTATCACCATACACCTCTTTTAACATTGCACAACATTCCGTAGTCTTTTTTTTTAATTTCACCAGAAATTTGATGTTAATGCGCTGCTCAACTTTATTGTCCACCATGATTCCGGCACTACTACAGAACACTGTCCTCTTCAAGCAAGCCTGCAAAGAAAAGAAAAGCTTTCAGAATCATGAAACAAACAGTGGGTGCGCATGAAGGTTCAATATCAACAACACATCAATAGCTACCTCCCCCCCCCCTATCCTACGCGACAGGAGGTGCGCAGTCTCGTTATTTAATTGCCGCACCTCGTATATATATATATATATATATATATATATATATATATATATATATATATATATACATATATATATATGGAGGAGGGCCTCCCCGATGGCGCAATGGTAGCGTCGTCGCCTTGTAATCAAGGGATCCCACTTTAAACTGTAGGTCCAGTCCAGATTAGCCTTACTGTGCACAAAGTGGACTTAAAACAACATTTAAAAAAATAAACATAGTGTGTGTGTATATATGTACAGTCTTAGAATAAAATACCTGGGCCACGGGACGTAGAATTTCGTAACGTCTTAAAGCCTGTTGTTTATGCAACCCAAATAACAAAATATTCGCTTAAGTTTGCCTGGTGATTCTGAGTTCTCGGGAAGGATTGAGCTTTGATAGCATGAGTCACATGACTCGTGCCCCAGCCACAACAAACAGCTGGGTGCTACGATGCCTCCAGAAGAAAATTTCAGGAACTGGTTTCTTGACAAGACCTACTCGTAAAGAAATACTATTCTTTCAAGTGATATTAGAGTCATTGTCAAGAGGTTCGCTGAAATGATGGTTCTCATCACAGACCACATGCCACACGTTAATTGTTTAAGTCCAGTTCATGCACTGGACCTACAGATTAAAATGGGATCCGAACCAAATGCCTCTCTATTTGGTATTGAATTCGGAAGCCTTTCATTACATGGCGAAGACGTTACCACTACGCCATCGGAGAGGCAATGGAAAACCTTGAGAAATAGATAAGCGAAAATTGCTACGTGACAAACCATATTTGCCCGTAAATTTTAAAAATAAGACAATATTTTGTACTGACAGTTTCGAACCGTGGGAGAGGCATATATTTTTTTGTACCATCGTCCATTTCACGAGTTTATAATTCTTCCTCACCGACACGAGTAACGCGAGTAGTAGAAGAAAAGCGAAGTAAAATAACTGAAACAGAAATAAAAGGAAAAAGCGAAATACATTTTATTCATAATATTCTGCAGTCACTTGAGTTGTATTCACGGGATGCTATCTTTAAAGAAAGCCGTGGTCTCTTCCTTGTCTTTTTTGCTTTCTTTGTGCTCTTGCTTCCCCCGTCACGATTGGTCTAAAACTAATTAATGCGACGTTAATTAAACAATCCAAACAACGAAACAATGCACAATCAACTGCATAAAACAACATTCCAAATGTTTTCGAATCGGAAAACAATTGAGATGCTGTAAAATGACTTAAGATGCAGTAATAAAGTGGGAATTCGGTACCGTATAGAATTAAATCGGTAGAGATGTTCGATTTGATTGGATGTTTGTTATTTAGATTTGCTATTCTTTCACTTTTGGCAAATAGCGACGATGAAGATGAGTGATGCTATGATGAAATTGATGAAGGGACACTTACCAAGGACACCCATGCCCAAGTCGAGATTCTAACCAGGGACCCATGGCATCGTAGCGCGTTGTGCTAACCACTCCTCCATGGAGTGGACATTATAGCATATTTTGTGTGCTCAATTGGGATCAATCAATGGAATGAATAGGCATATGATATGATTAATAAATTCATATCATAATACCACGTCATATTATTCGGCACGAAGTAACATCAGAGACATTCAATCTTGCATTTTTGCCTTTCAACTAATTCTTTGAATTCAGGTTAATCACAACAATAAGATAAATTATGAAGCAAATGATAGTGAATGTGGGATATTATTACGAATCACCTGACAGAAACAACATTAAGCAGGCTCGGTGGTCAAGCTCATTAAGTGATTGACATTCGATATCGTCGCCAAAGTTCCCAGGTTTGAGTACCGTCCTTGTCGCGGGTGTTTGACTATTTCGTCATCAATTTCATGTAATGGTTACTCGTCCTTATCGTCGCGATCATCGAACAGGGAATAAAAATTGTAAAAATAAATACGATGGAAGAGTACTTATTTCATCTCTCACGAAATCTCCTACAAAACCGGAATATATAAAATACATGTATATTCATTCACATACATTTTCGATTTCTATATTTAACTAATCGAGACCGAGAACGGGAGAGCAATTTTCAATTCGACAAACCGAGAGACGGAGAAACTGTCAAGTCTCGTTTCTTCTTGGCACCTCCGTAATCGAGTTGTTCTGTTTGTCATTGGCTTTGTATTGGCAATTATTGCCAGTATTCTTCCCCTGCAGGTAAACCATAACGATGAATTATGATGAAATGAAGCAGATAAAAGGGCAAGAACAAGAAAGTCATGCCTGTTCGGGACTCCAACCCAGAACTTTATGTAACGAGATTTGAAATTCTGGAGAAGGCGTCCGTGTTTCGCTTGGCTTTCTCTTTCCTCTACTTCTCTTATATTATCATACATGTATAATAAAAATGGATCTGATACGATATGTTGCGATTCATAATTGTGCTGGTTAGATGCTACAGATGTGAACTCCAAACTGCAATATATTATTCCCTTTTGTTTCGTATGTGGTTGAACATGAAATTTTCTTACACTGTGACAATTTTTTTCTTAGTTTTGGTTTGGTGCACAGATATGCTAATCTGGACTCGACCTTCAGTTTAAAGTTGGATACTAACCACTATGTGCATCCACCGTGTATCAAACCCGGGATCCACTGATTACAAGGCGACGACGTTATCACTACGCCATCGAGGAGGCCCCATGACAAAATGTTATTCACTCGATCTCTACCATAATTTATTTCAGCATTTACATTTTCGATTTCTTCTTCTTTTTTCCTTTTGTTAACTACTCTTATACAACTCTTTTTGAGTCTTCGAATTTCTTCTTGTTTCAGGAAAAAATAATACATACAGGCTGTATAAAAATCCCCCGTTCAAATAGATAAAACGTTCACTCTCGAGAACTAATTTACATGTTTATCACTAAAGTAACCATTAGGAAGGAAACTATTGAAATGGTAACTGATATAACTGCAGATGAAACAATACTTACAGCCACTAACGAAATATCTATTCTTGTGTAGCCTCACAGACAACAAGTATATGGTGAGTCATTCACTCTTGCTGACTACGGGCGAAGGTCACTGAATTAAAGGGTGGTGGCAAGCAAGCAGGCTTCTGCTCTACCAAAGACGAGGTCACGTGTTCCAGTTATCAATGGCGTACGAAATAAGGAGGAACACAGCTATCTGCCGTATGTTTTGGTCCCGTCATTGCACGTAGAACACTTTATCGTCGTGGCCTTGAAGTTCCCTCAGGGCACTCCTACGTAAAGGCTTCTCAGCTAGAAGGATATCTTCCCCATTGAGTGGAGGAAAAGTGGGTGCGTATAGAGGTCTTTAAACTTTCGTATTCTTTTTCATTTCAGAACCCGTGCTGTATCGTCGACTTAATCCAATCTATCCGATGTAGGTTTTAGGTTCTGTTTCTGTTCGGTTATTTCACGTTGTCTTCCTGCTTATGTCATTCGCGACGAAGGTTCTGGATTCGATAATCTGGACAATAACGGGATTGTGTTAGTTGCTTGATTTGGTGTCTTAAGTCCACTTTATGTCCTGTTAGGCTAATCGTGAATGGACCTATAATTTAAAGGGGGATCCGAACCACTATGTTCCTCCACCGAGTATCGAACCCGGGATCCCTTAATTACAAGGCGCCCACGATCCCACTGCGCCATCGGGGATTGTGTTCGAAACGAATGAATCAAATTTGAGTGATATGATATGCAACCATTGGAAGACTATTGAAAGACAAGCTATGGGAACCTGCCAGTTTTTCTACTGCAGACAGGAAACCATAAACATGGAAGAGAAGCTTATATTCTATGAAACCTGACGCTATGTGCTCGAATACTGGCTAAATATAATCCATAGAGGCATAGCAACGTTAAACAACCTCTTATATGATACATATAGGTTTAAAAAGGTCAAAATACAAAGATTGTGTGCGCCTCACTGATGGCGTAGTGGTAAGACCTTGTAATCAAGGGGTCTGGGGTACGATACCAGGTGATCGCACATAGTGGTTCGGATCCCACTTTAAACTCTATGCACTTCAGATTAGTCTATCTCTGCCGGTGACTCAGTCGGTAACGCGTCTGACTACCATGCTATAGGTCCCGGGTTCGATTCCCGGCCGGTTCAAGCTCGGGAACTTTTCTAACGTTGGAAGCGCCCCCAGCGCCCACCCAGCGTCGAATGACATGGGTACCTGGGGGAAACCCTGGTGGTAAAGGCGGTCAGGGGCGTGATGCTGATTACATCACCCCCACTCACGAACGAATCAAGAAAGCGTGGGGCGGCGTGATGCTGATCACATCACCCCCACTCACGAACGAATCAAGAAAGTGTGGGGCGGCGTGATGCTGATCACATCAGCCCCATTCACGAACGAATCAACAAAGTGTGGGGCGTTACCCCCACACCCCCTATACGCCTTCATGGCGTAGCGCCAAGCACAGGTGAGAACTTTGCCTTTTTTTTTTTTTTTTTTTTTTTTTTGCATAAACTGGACTTACAACAAAATTTCAACTTGCGATAAAGATTATGATAAGGTATTAAAGAATTGGGTCTAACACATTTTTTTATTGTTTACCAATGACATTATTAACTAATATTCTTAATTTCAGTTTCAAGATGAAATCGGCTACGAAATAAAAGGAGTGGGTTCATATTTCTGTTACGAAATTCCACTTTTGTAGTAGACCTGTGCCACACTAAGTTGTGACAATAAACAAATCTGAGACACTTTCAAAGTATTAAATTTCTATCTACGTATTTGGGAAAAATCTTTCAATATAATACTTTTTTTGGACGCGTCAAATCATAGTATTTAATTCCTGTTTTAGCAGCTTTAAGAAACCTGATTTTTTTTTGGGGGGGGGGGTTACAAATGCCCTTTCTGCTCCCGTCAAGTTACGCCTATTACAAACAGGAATTCAAAGTAAAAGACTGTCCGGACTAAATCGGGAGACACGTCTGATAGATTTACAATTGGGAAAATCATAATTAAGCGTGTAGTTGAAAACAACCTATTTTCATATATTGCATGCAGCTCTACTTTTTTTGCAATGTGGATCAAGAACTGGGGACGTGGAGAAGCACAACACTCCACGTAACCAATAGTCACGTGACCCTCTTTGCTTTCCTGCCATGTTGACCTTCGCGTGGAACACATTTCTCGGTGTTAAGACAGGCAAAATCACCCGATCATCGAAGGGTGCAATATGTGTTGCCTACCCTCCTGCATTACTTGCTCCTATTAAAGCCTTATGGGGAAGAACTTTTTTCCATGACTGTACACACAGACACACATATATATAATCTGTGTGTGTATATGTTATGTATGTATGTGTGCCTAGTAGTTTTTTTATGATTATCAAAGGAGGGGATTTTGAGACAGTTTTGTGGAAAAGTAGTTAACTAAAATGTAGGCGATTTGTAATAAACTGTAAATGCTATTAATTTAATTGAAACAATGAAAACAATATGTTTGGCCATTAGGCACGACTTTTAGATAATTAACCTTTTCCTACTATCACAAAAATAGGCAATAGTTAGGCTAGAGAGTTCAAATGAACTAACCGATCTCTAACTGCCCACTGGTAATGATCAGGCTGGAAAGTTCATACGAACTAACCGATCTGAATGGTTTTATTTCGTGGCAGATGTACATATAAGGAATCCCTATAATTTATATTGGGATTGGTTAGTGTTTTTGTACATCTTTGAGTTCACAAAGTTTTATCCTTTTAGTTCTGATGGTTTCTGAGATGATTGACGATGGAAACTACTGATTACCGCTTTTAAAGAGAATTACCCATTATTCTCGCAGGAACATTGTTGGCCTCGTCTCTTCAACTAAAGATTTAGAAGGGGATTTAGGAAAAGAGGCATTAGCTAAATTTAACCATATACGAATCCGTTTCAACCATTATTCCTGAGAAGAGGCAAGATCTGACGTCTCCACTAGACTGGCATCACTCGTGCGAATGACAGATGACTATCCACCGGACATTGCTGTTTCCAACAGTCGAAGCCAACTTGGATCTTGTCCAAACTTCGGGTATCTGCGTAATGAGACAGCCATTGTTTAAGGTTCATTATTTCCCCAGTAATGCTCCTTCAATGAGACTTCTTACGAAGGATAAACATTTCCACTTGATGCCGCCAAAATTTAAGGTTCCACTGCAAGACCTCCAGACATGTTTAAATGCACGTGTCCGTTTGCTTCTTCTTCGAAAAGAGACGCAGAATTGCCACAAGTTCAAGAATTTACATACATCGCTTCCATGTAGTCATACAGCGTACTAAGGTGTCTTTGCGCCTTTTCCCAATGCAATACAGCCAGCACACGGACACAATGTCGAGCGACACAGCCGGTCCACGCTACGACGCCAGGGGTTCCGGGTTCGAATCCCGGTCTGGGCATGGATCTTTGTGAGTGTTTATTCATAAATTTCATCATATCATCACTCAACCCCATCTTCGAAAGTTAACCAAGACTGCCACAAACAGCGAAGTAAAATAATTCAAATCAGTCAATCAATCGTGCAACACAGTAACCACATGAAAGCATTCTAGAAAATCCGGTCTGATTTGACTGTGTTATTTGGCTTCGCTTTTCTTCCACTCCTTGGTTAATCGCGACGATGATGATTAGTAATGATGTGATTAAATTGTCGGGATTCGAACCAGGGACCTCTCGCGTCGTAGTAACCACTACATCACGGAGGTCGGCGAAACGTCAGTCTTAAAAGCCAGAGGCCAGAGACTCGATCGCTGGTTGCCCAATGTAAATCCTCTTTCCAAGGTTTGGTCACGAGGTTTTGTTTTGTTGGAACGGAATGGAGTAATTAAGAAGGGCATAGTTTGATTCTTGTTGCACAGATAGGCTAATCGGGACCTACAGCTTAAACTGGGATCCGAACCACTGTGCAATGTGCCTCCACCAGGTATCGACCCAGAGACCCCTTGGTTACAAAGCGACGACGTTACCACTATGCCAACAGGGGGGTACTAAGAACATAGTTGTATGTACAGTCATGGAAAAAAGTTCTTCCCCATAAGGCTTTAATAGGAGCAAGTAATGCAGGAGGGTAGGCAACACATATTGCACCCTTCGATGATCGGGTGATTTTGCCTGTCTTAACACCGAGAAATGTGTTCCACGCGAAGGTCAACATGGCAGGAAAGCAAAGAGGGTCACGTGACTATTGGTTACGTGGAGTGTTGTGCTTCTCCACGTCCCCAGTTCTTGATCCACATTGCAGAAAAAGTAGAGCTGCATGCAATATATGAAAATAAGTTGTTTTCAACTACACGCTTAATTATGATTTTCCCAATTGTAAATCTATCAGACGTGTCTCCCGATTTAGTCGGGACAGTCTTTTACTTTGAATTCCTGTTTGTCATAGGCGTAACTTGACGGGAGCAGAAAGGGCATTTGTAATCCCCCCAAAAAATCAGGTTTCTTAAAGCTGCTAAAACAGGAATTAAATACTATGATTTGACGCGTCCAAAAAAAGTATTATATCGAAAGATTTTTCCCAAATACGTAGATAGCAATTTAATACTTTGAAAGTGTCTCAGATTTGTTTATTGTCACAACTTAGTGTGGCACAGGTCTACTACAAAAGTGGAATTTCGTAACAGAAATATGAACCCACTCCTTTTATTTCGTAGCCGATTTCATCTTGAAACTGAAATTAAGAATATTAGTTAATAATGTCATTGGTAAACAATAAAAAAATGTGTTAGACCCAATTCTTTAATACCTTATCATAATCTTTATCGCAAGTTGAAATTTTGTTGTAAGTCCAGTTTATGCAAAAAAAAAGGCAAAGTTCTCACCTGTGCTTGGCGCGACGCCATGAAGGCGTATAGGGGGTGTGGGGGTAACGCCCCACACTTTCTTGATTCGTTCGTGAGTGGGGGTGATGTGATCAGCATCACGCCCCTGATCGCCTTTACCCCCAGGGTTTCCCCCAGGTACCCATGTCATTCGACGCTGGGTGGGCGCTGGGGCCGCTTCCAACGTTAGAAAAGTTCCCGGGCTTGAACCGGCCGGGAATCGAACCCGGGACCTATAGCATGGTAGTGAGACGCGTTACCGACTGAGCCACCGGTACAGATAGACTAATCTGAAGTGCATACAGTTTAAAGTGGGATCCGAACCACTATGTGCGATCACCTGGTATCGTACACCAGACCCCTTGATTACAAGGCCTTACCACTACGCCATCAGTGAGGCGCACACAATCTTTGTATTTCGACCTTTTTAAGCTATATGTATCATATAAGAGGTTGTTTAACGTTGCTATGCCTCTATGGATTATATTTAGCCAGTATTCGAGCACATAGCGTCAGGTTTCATAGAATATAAGCTTCTCTTCCATGTTTATGGTTTCCTGTCTGCAGTAGAAAAACTGGCAGGTTCCCATAGCTTTTCTTTCAATAGTCTTCCAATGGTTGCATATCATATCACTCAAATTTGATTCATTCGTTTCGAACACAATCCCCGATGGCGCAGTGGGATCGTGGGCGCCTTGTAATTAAGGGATCCCGGGTTCGATACTCGGTGGAGGAACATAGTGGTTCGGATCCCCCTTTAAACTATAGGTCCATTCACGATTAGCCTAACAGGACATAAAGTGGACTTAAGACACCAAATCAAGCAACTAACACAATCCCGTTATTGTCCAGATTATCGAATCCAGAACCTTCGTCGCGAATGACATAAGCAGGAAGACAACGTGAAATAACCGAACAGAAACAGAACCTAAAACCTACATCGGATAGATTGGATTAAGTCGACGATACAGCACGGGTTCTGAAATGAAAAAGAATACGAAAGTTTAAGGACCTCTATACGCACCCACTTTTCCTCCACTCAATGGGGAAGATATCCTTCTAGCTGAGAAGCCTTTACGTAGGAGTGCCCTGAGGGAACTTCAAGGCCACGACGATAAAGTGTTCTACGTGCAATGACGGGACCAAAACATACGGCAGATAGCTGTGTTCCTCCTTATTTCGTACGCCATTGATAACTGGAACACGTGACCTCGTCTTTGGTAGAGCAGAAGCCTGCTTGCTTGCCACCACTCTTTAGTTCAGTGACCTTCGCCCGTAGTCAGCAAGAGTGAATGACTCACCATATACTTGTTGTCTGTGAGGCTACACAAGAATAGATATTTCGTTAGTGGCTGTAAGTATTGTTTCATCTGCAGTTATATCAGTTACCATTTCAATAGTTTCCTTCCTAATGGTTACTTTAGTGATAAACATGTAAATTAGTTCTCGAGAGTGAACGTTTTATCTATTTGAACGGGGGATTTTTATACAGCCTGCATGTATTATTTTTTCCTGAAACAAGAAGAAATTCGAAGACTCAAAAAGAGTTGTATAAGAGTAGTTAACAAAAGGAAAAAAGAAGAAGAAATCGAAAATGTAAATGCTGAAATAAATTATGATAGAGATCGAGTGAATAACATTTTGTCATGGGGCCTCCTCGATGGCGTAGTAATAACGTCGTCGCCTTGTAATCAGTGGATCCCGGGTTTGATACACGGTGGATGCACATAGTGGTTAGTATCCCACTTTAAACTGAAGGTCGAGTCCAGATTAGCATATCTGTGCACCAAACCAAAACTAAGAAAGAAATTGTCACAGTGTAAGAAAATTTCATGTTCAACCACATACGAAACACAAAGGAATAATATATTGCAGTTTGGAGTTCACATCTGTAGCATCTAACCAGCACAATTATGAATCGCAACATATTTTATCAGATCCATTTTAATTATACATGTATGATAATATAAGAGAAGTAGAGGAAAGAGAAAACCAAGCGAAACACGGACGCCTTCTCCAGAATTTCAAATCTCTTTACATAAGGTTCTGGGTTGGAGTCCCGAACAGGCATGACTTTCTTGTTCTTGCCCTTTTATCTGCTTCATTTCATCATAATTCATCGTTATGGTTTACCTGCAGGGGAAGAATACTGGCAATAATTGCCAATACAAAGCCAATGACAAACAGAACAACTCGATTACGGAGGTGCCAAGAAGAAACGAGACTTGACAGTTTCTCCGTCTCTCGGTTTGTCGAATTGAAAATTGCTCTCCCGTTCTCGGTCTCGATTAGTTAAATATAGAAATCGAAAATTTTATATATTCCGGTTTTGTAGGAGATTTCGTGAGAGATGAAATAAGTACTCTTCCATCGTATTTATTTTTATAATTTTTGTTCCCTGTTCGATGATCGCGACGATAAGGACGAGTAACCATTACATGAAATTCATGACGAAATAGTCAAACACCCCCGACAAGGACGGTACTCAAACCCGGGAACTATGGCGACGATATCGAATGGCAATCACTTAATGAGCTTGACCACCGAGCCTGCTTAATGTTGTTTCTGTCAGGTAATTCGTAATAATATCCCACATTCACTATCATTTGCTTCATAATTTATCTTATTGTTGTGATTAACCTGAATTCAAAGAATTAGTTGAAAGGCAAAAATGCAAGATTGAATGTCTCTGATGTTACTTCGTGCCGATTAATATGACGTGGTATTATGATATGAATTTATTAATCATATAATATGCCTATTCATTCCATTGATTGATCCCAATTGAGCACACAAAATATGCTATAATGTCCACTCCATGGAGGAGTGGTTAGCACAACGCGCTACGATGCCATGGGTCCCTGGTTAGAATCTCGACTTGGGCGTGGGTGTCCTTGGTAAGTGTCCCTTCATCAATTTCATCATAGCATCACTCATCTTCATCGTCGCTATTTGCCAAAAGTGAAAGAATAGCAAATCTAAATAACAAACATCCAATCAAATCGAACATCTCTACCGATTTAATTCTATACGGTACCGAATTCCCACTTTATTACTGCATCTTAAGTCATTTTACAGCATCTCAATTGTTTTCCGATTCGAAAACATTTGGAATGATGTTTTGTGCAGTTGATTGTGCATTGTTTCGTTGTTTGGATTGTTTAATTAACGTCGCATTAATTAGTTTTAGACCAATCGTGACGGGGGAAGCAAGAGCACAAAGAGAGCAAAAAAGACAAGGAAGAGACCACGACTTTCTTTAAAGATAGCATCCCGTGAATACAACTCAAGTGACTGCAGAATATTATGAATAAAATGTATTTCGCTTTTTCCTTTTATTTCTGTTTCAGTTATTTTACTTCGCTATTCTTCTACCACTCGCGTTACTCGTGTCGGTGAAGAAGAATTATAAACTCGTGAAATGGACGACGGTACAAAAAAATATATGCCTCTTCCACGGTTCGAAACTGCCAGTACAAAATATTGTCTTATTTTTAAAATTTACGGTCAAATATGGTTTTTCACGTAGCAATTTTCGCTTATCTATTTCTCAAGGGGTTCCATTGCCTCTCCGATGGCGTAGTGGTAACGTCTTCGCCATGTAATGAAAGGCTTCCGAATTCAATACCAAATAGAGAGGCATTTGGTTCGGATCCCATTTTAATCTGTAGGTCCAGTGCATGAACTGGACTTAAACAATTAACGTGTGGCATGTGGTCTGTGATGAGAACCATCATTTCAGCGAACCTCTTGACAATGACTCTAATATCACTTGAAAGAATAGTATTTCTTTACGAGTAGGTCTTGTCAAGAAACCAGTTCCTGAAATTTTCTTCTGGAGGCATCGTAGCACCCAGCTGTTTGTTGTGGCTGGGGCACGAGTCATGTGACTCATGCTATCAAAGCTCAATCCTTCCCGAGAACTCAGAATCACCAGGCAAACTTAAGCGAATATTTTGTTATTTGTTTTGCATAAACAACAGGCTTTAAGACGTTACGAAATTCTACACCCGTGGCCCAGGTATTTTTTTCTAAGACTGTACATGTATATTAGGAATGAGAGAGAGCGTCTTCTGTATGCCCTTCGTAACACTTTTCCCAAAATTCGTACTCGTAGGAATTGAGTATTCGAATCAAGAAATTAACGATACCAATACTATTGTGGCACCAGCGGAAGTAAGAAGACTTACCTTTTCACAGCACCAAATCAGAGCACATTCTTTCCAGAGAAAAATCATCGGTACATGTATGTACAAATTATAACTTATAATTGTTCTGCATTGCTACAAAACTGTTATTTCATTCAACAGACCCAAACACACACCATCAAAAGACTTAATTACAGTAAATTAAATAAATTTTGCGTAGGGAAAATAAATATATTCGTATTCTGAACTTCGAGAAATTGTTAAACGTCTAATAGCAGTAGTATATATATTTTCTTACAAACATGGTTTGCCCATACTTTTTTTTCCCCCGAGACATTGATGTGAATGATTTTGTACATTACCATTTGGAATATAAAATAGTGATGAAATGGTCTAAAACCCCTTTGGAGGCAAAATGAACTATCTTGGTACAATCTTTTCCTCGACACATATATACAAAGCCCATGCTTAAATCGTAACTGTGTGCATGGTAAATGTCATCAGCCAATTGTAGTCCCTTTTTAGTGGTGTAAAGCTCCATTGGCTGATTCCTTGATATACGTATGTGCTGTATCCAAGTGCTGAGATATAACGTGTTGTTAGCAAAGCGAGACTAAGTAGTAGGCACGTAGCCAGGGGGGAGGGCTAAGGTGGCTGAAGCCCCCCCGAAATCATACAAATATCTAACTTAAATAGTATATAGTGGTAATTAATTTTGACTTCCTTAACACGATTAAACATTAGATCGAAAAAGGTTTAGTGTATAATAGAGGAACCAGAATATATTTTGATATTCTACCATTTAATCCAAATATAAAATGGATCCACACCTTCCAAAATTTATAGGTTTTTTGTGAGATGTAATAAACCTCATGAGTTAAATTTGCTCCAAACTTTTAAAAGCCTTTTTTTAACGGAATGTGTAAAAGTTAATAATAAAACACAATAACTATGAATTTCGCTGCACTAAATGTACAAAATGTAAGAAACATAATGGACAAGAATTGTGTTGGATATTCACACACGGTGGATCGAGTAACAAAGTCCCTCCATTTATATAATAATAATAATTTGGATTAAAATTGTGTTATTTTTAATGATCAATAAAAGTTATTATTCTAAAATGGCAATTATAACCGTGGCAATAATTATTATTGTTGGGATGAGTCCCTAGGCTACGGGCCTGCTAAGTAGTGTCGTCTTTTTTTTAACTTTTCCCGCTTCAAAATTCTTGTTTGTGAGATCGAATCCTTGTCACTTCTTTATAATATTGGTGTTAGGTTTGATGTTAATAATTTTGATTTTTTGTTAGGTCAGTCGTGTTGGATTTGAAGCTGTTAGTAATTTTCCCATACACTTATTTCACGCGCCGTTGAGTCATGTAAGAAACGCGCCACTATTGGTTGTTGCCATTAGGAACGCCCTCAATTGCAATTACCACACAAGTTTTGTAAATACGGGTCCAGGACAGGGAACTAAACAGTGCCAAAACCGGGACAGTTAGGAAGCCTTGTACAATTGCAGCCAAAGAAATTATCATTCCAAGCAAGAGTTCCTTTCAGGAAATGAGACAGATCTGTTTCCACGGGCTAGACGGAGAATATTAATGATCTTGTGAACAGAAACGGTAGTTTATAGACTTCGTAGCGAAGGAGTTGGACGGAAAGATGACAAAAAAAGGACTCTTTGTTCATCAGCGAGGCGTGTCATTAATAATGCTATGCCAGAAGATCGGGAGCATTTCAAGTCGAAGTGTCAGAGAATGTATTAATCATCCCAAAACTTTGGTTTACTTTATCACTGTGATTCTTCTCCTCCTTTCCTTCTATCTTCCTTGTATCGTTGTTGAATTAGCTGCCGAGTCAATACATGCTGTGTACACCCGTCTAGTTGAACAATGTTAATGGTAAAAGATGTAATTAAGTGACAAGCTTGTGTCACGTGCCAGTTTCACACGACACAATGAATGTTGCAAGGAGGAATGGTTTCTCGGAATCGACAAGAGATGGCAGCACGCTATGTAAAGAGGAGTGAAGAAAATTATAAAAAACTTAAAGCGGAGAAGAGGGATGATATATATTATAGTAAATTGAGAAATATATAAAAGAAGAGTTCAAATACTATAATAGAAGTAAATAGAATGATGTATGTAGTAATTTAAAAGAATTAAGAATATGACCGCATACGAAACGTTTAGGAAAGTTATTAGGTGAGCAAATGAATTCAGAAATGTATCTCATCTCAATTTATTTTTGATTCTCTGACGAGGAGAACATCGTCAGCTTTTGCATTTGTCCGTTTCCCCGGTGGCGCTGTGTCAAATTAGACGCCCCGAAGCACTTTTCGGTTGCGCTTTTTATTAGTCGCACTGGGCCATTGGCAGCGCTCGTTATTAGCGATCCTGGTTATTCCTCTTTGGTGGTCAAATAGGAGGTGGCGCTATTGTCAGTTTAGTCGACCCTACTCTTTCTACAAGTATAGCTTGTATTGTTTGACAAAGAAGCGGGGGGAAAGCGAGCACATAAATAAGATTACGCTTTAATAAAAGAAAAATAAATTCAAAGAAAAAGAAGAAGAAGCCATTTCCATATTAAAAGAAGAAGAAGCCGTTTTCATAATAAAAGAAGAAGAAGCTTTTTCCATATTAAAAGAAGAAGAAGCCTTTTAAAAAGAAGAAGAAGCCTTTTAGAAGAAGAAGAAGCCTTTTAAAAGAAGAAGAAGCTTTTTAAAAGAAGAAGAAACCTTTTAAAAGAAGAAGAAGCCGTTTCCATAAGAAAAGAAGAAGCTTTTTCCATATTAAAAGAAGAAGAAGCCTTTTAAAAAAAGAAGAAGCCATTTAAAAGAAGAAGAAGCCTTTTCGATTATACATATACATATATTTTCTCTGTATTTTGTTAAGTTCTCAGAATATAGATCCGCATTTTACTATATCCTCTTGGCTATAAAACGCTTTCTTATTTGGAATTCTCAAACAAAGAACCTATCCCCCTGAGATTAAGATATCTGTAGCCGTGGTAAATAACATTTACGTACGTACCCTCAAGGGGCGTAGCATTAGTGGCGCACATAACGTGGAGCTTTACCTTAACTTACCCACGAATGAGAGGTACGTAGCACTTGCTTCTTCATGAAGAGGCTCCAAGGCTTTTGGTTGCGTCTTACTTCGCTGCATTCCAGAAAGCACATACAGAGACTGTATTCTTCTAGTCTGGTAACACAACAGAATATTTGATTCGTTCTGGTTTTAATTATTGACTAACGCGATTGTTGGTTTTCATTATTTAAAGTTAATGTTTCCCCTGGTCATTGCATAGTGCCATGAAACCACACAGTCCCTATGTTGCATAGCCCGTTGAATGGTACACCTATAATTTCTCGACTCTCGACCAGGTCATGGGTGTTCTTTGTGAATGGCCCTTCCTCAATTTCATCATATCATCACTCATATTCATCTTCACGATTAGCCAAATGTGGCAGAAAAGCGAAGTAAAATAAAACAAAAACACTAAGTTGCTATACTAGTTCTAACTAGTTCTTCGTCTGAGGAAGACCCTGATACAGGGTTGAAACGTTACAAGTTAAGTGTTTATACATCTTAATAAACTGCCTTGGTCAGCAACTTAGTGTTTTTAAATATGGAAACAAGGCTTAATTATATTACAAAATAAAACAAAATCAATTATCTTTATCGTCTCGATTAGCCAAGAGTGGCAGAAAAGTGACGCCACGTAACAAAAATACAACTACAAATTAAGACACATCGCAGCCAGGTGCCCAGATATTGAGAAGAGGATACGTAAACCTCAGAGAAATGGTTCCTGCCCCTTGTTCACCGTAACATCACACAAACCACGTTAGTAATTTGTTATAACACAGTGCGTAATGTTAGTTAGTACAAAATGGGTCCAATTCCTAACCACTCTCTTATTCAGGAGCAGCAAGAGTTGTGTTAAACATTTCAAAGCAACATTCAATCCTATACTAGCAAAGCTACCGCATATTACTTACTTTTTTGGCTATGAACTAACTTCACAATCAAAGTTTGAGAAAAACGTGCACTATAGTCTCGTTCAGTGAGTTGTTTTTCATGTAGCCTAATTGAAGTAATTAAAATTGTAAAAAAGCACAATGTAACAATATGCATTCCAGTGTCACAGACTCATATTCCAAACAAAGAATATTATAGTTAATATTCTCTGTCTAATTGAACAGAAGATTCTTCTCTATAATCAGTACTTAGAACAGTTTTCAAATTAAATAAAAAAATCACTTTAAAAATGAAAAAAACACTTTTACGCACTAATTGATAAACCGCTAAGATGAATTCATATAACGACATTAAGAAACTTTCATTATTTTATCCACAAAGTAAACAGAAGAAGAAGAAAAATGGATATAATGTTCGCCTAGGCAGTTTCAGCCCACAATCAGAAAATTTTCAACAAAGCTCCTTCAACTGACAAACAGCATACAGCATCATATAAATATTGGCATATTATTAGACAGCATTGGGTTCGTCTCAAGTAACCTTACGTTACTTTCTCTCTCTCTCTCTCTCTCTCTCTCTCTCTCTCTCTCTCTTTGTCGTCTTCATGTCACAATCAGCCGCCGCAGACTTTTTATATTTCGCTTCGTTACACCTCTATTACTTAAAGCATACTTTATCTTAGATATTATCACTCGCGTATAAACTTGAACGTACATATCCAGTTGTAAAATGTTATATTGTGTTATAAGTGCCTTATTTTTATGATACTGTCTGGTGCATCAAGATAATATAGACTCGACGGTAATCCTTTTAGATGATGTAACAAGCGTTTCAATATTGTGAACTAATCCCATGTCTCCCATACTTGGTCTTAACTTTTAACAAATAAATAAGGTGTCTGTTATCATGGCTGTATTTTCGTTTTACTCTGCCTAAAGTTCGTAATATGAACACAATATAGAAATCGTATCTTACCTGTGAATCTACAAAGGAGCAGTGAACACACACAAAAGAACAAGAAAATGAGATTGTAGCTATATTGCTACAATCATTTTCCCATTGTGGAATTACATACATTTCTCGCTTTCTCTATCTTCTCGTTCGTTCCTCTAACCCTCTTTTTCTCACTCCATGACACATTGCTTCGCAGAGATTACAAAACAATTACGGCAACCGTAACTTACTCTAACGCATTTAGATCATAATTTTTTGCTAACACGAAGTTACGACCTCGATGCGAGAAAGTTGCGAAAGCTGTCTGAAGCCATTACGCACCTTTCTCGCTGCACACACAAAAAAATCTCGGCAGTAACACTCACTCTATAATCCGTTCACGTGGCCTTGTCCCTGCGTGTTAAGAGTTAACCTGTAAGTTGATATATTTCCGAGTCCTCTCTACCCGGAGTTTAAACACTCCCTCCCCCTTGTTTGCAACCAAGAGCGGAGAGTTTGAAGGGCGTGATTCTGTAAAATGTTTAACTTTTGACGATTCTCTGTGATGGGCGAGATTTTTGTTTCCAGTGGCGACTATTGAATAATCCCTTATTGGCTTCGAAAGCATTTCGCTTCAGCAGAAAGCGATTATTCAACGTGGCGGATCAACGGACAAAGGATCAGGAACACATACAGACAGCGGATTGATCACACATTGCATCAGCAATTTGTAACGAATCTAGTCCGTTCCGGGGCGTCATATGGATAACGTATGACGGGACCAATTATATGTCATTTGGAAACCATGGTCGACAATGAGAAAGTTTGATCAATCTGATATCTCGTTCTGTCAGATTATTCGACGGCATTCGTTTTTTTGACGTAGACACGAGATTCTTTCAATTATGCAAGAAAACAAAAACTGTCACTCACTGAAATTAGTGATTAAAGATTAAAGATAGTGCACGAGTGAGACATTTATTGAAAAGTAATGTTAACAATTTAAAGTCATAACCTTTTTGTCAATAAGAAGCCGTAATGAGTGTAATGGATTGGATTACTTTAAAAGTACCACTTTTTATGTTGACTTTTGTGAGATAATATTAAGTAAATCAGTGTCTTCCTTATGATATATATTTCTCATTGTAGTCTTTGAGTAAAGAATAGCACATACAAATCAATATTTCGCAGGCATACTTTGCTGATGCATTCCAAGTTCGTCTATCCTTATTGCATTTTATGTATGTATGTATGTATACATGAGAGAGAGAGAGAGCGGGAAAGATATGATATTGATGACGGATTGTGTGTGTGTGTGTGTGTATCTGTCTCTATATATGTGTGTGACTGTGTGTGTGTGTTTGTGCGCATCTGTATGTATGTGTGTGATTGTGTGTGTGTGTGCGTGTGTGTTCATATGTGGTGGAAGGTCACACACATACATTTCAATTTCATGTACTCTTATATTTCTCGACACCTTGTTGAAACAAATTTCAATTCGTCTTTTCCTACTTTATATATAAGACTTCAATTATTTCAGTTTTATTCGATGTATTGTTAGCATTCTCAATTCAAACTTAAAATTTTGAGTTCCTAAGTAACTTTATCGTTAACTTACTTTTGACTTGTGTCAATGTCCTTACAACAGGAAACAATTGGACTCCAGAGCTTACCGTTAGCCTACGAAAAGTACTTTAATCGAATCTTCTCTGTATATAGAAGAACGAATTATTAATTTTGTGATGCCATTTACGTGCCGAATATTATAATTGTCATATTCGACATGATGGAACGAAAGAAGAACCTTGAAAATCCATGACCATTCCCTCTTTTGCAGATAGGCTGACCAGTGGAGCAAGGAGTGCGCTTAATTTACTGTAAATCTTACAAGAAGGGACTATATAAATAAATGGACGCAGTTATTTTTTACTCACGTAAATTCGAAATATTTTGATCACCCCTCGTATATTCGTCGGAACGTTGCCCTTTACTTCGTTTTCGATGTCCTCTTCCTCTTGTTACGATTTAAGAGAAGTCAGAAACAAAAAGTTTTTACGAGAAGGGACGGTTGTGTAAATAGGGAAAACGGAACCAAACGAGTCTTTAATTTCCTGAAAAGTTGCTCCTCTCACAGACAGAGGAGATTGAAAACAGACTGCAAAATGGAAGCAGTGTTGCAAATCTATCCTGGGATACGTTTCTAGGAGATACAGATGAAAAATTTCTGTCGGATCTTCCTTTGAAATATTGTATCTTGTGAAAGAGGAACTTGTCAAATTTCTGAACAACGAAGTGAAGTTCTTTAAATTGTAATTTGGTAGTTAATGGATCAAATGTCACGTGACTCTGCTTCTAGAATCTGAATAAATCTAGAATCTGCCTCTGCATCGTCTGTGGTGTAATGGTTAGCTTAAGACGTCCTCTGTTATCTCATTTTGCGTCCCTTCTTTGTGTTGAGAATGGATGATTGTTGGACGAAATTGATTAAGAGATACACACACGAAGGATCATTCACATCTTTCATTGATAACACTGCACAACAAATTTGAAGACATTTTCTGTCCTTTTGATGAAATCATGTGATTTTGGATTAAACAAAGGATATCGAATTGAAGTGTGAAAACCGTGTGCTTCTATCACGCATCATTTTCACTGGACAGCCACCTTATTCATTGCTACGAGTACAAGTGTGTGTGAAAGGCATATTACAATACACCGTACAGTAAGAAAGCACAGTAAGAATACCTAGGAACATGACGTTGTGGAGTAACGATAGATGATAGACCAATAATAGTCAGGAAACATACTGCCGTACCAACGTCTTCTGAAGAGCTTTTCAAACACAGCAATGTCCTGGTGGAACCTTTCCTCATGTCATCACTATCTCCTTCAAGGTTTTGCGCGGAAGAGCCCACACGTGAGTCCAGAATTTGAGTAACATGGCCCCCCCATGACATGAAATCAGTGCACCATGTCACGAACAATGGCTTCATCATTTTGTGCTTCCAAATTACCCAGGAAATTAGAGCACACCAACTTGAATTCCTACTATGGTGCTTTGCTGGGTCAGAAAGTATAGAATCAAACGCACCATCATGATGAACAATTCGAATTTGTGTGTTAATAAACGCACCTTCCATAACCTATGCCTCACTTAAGCGTGGGCATTTCGTCCAGAGGTACCTGAAAGCTTTTGGCCTTCTCGGCCTAGTGCTTTGACGAAGATGTTCATCAAACCAAGCTTGATGTCAAATGGGGCAGAAAGATATTGATTGATTGTATGAAAATTTTTGGTTGCGTCGGCACGTGTGGCCATTTTGTACCCTTCAATATATGCAGGGAAATATCCCCTTATCTAGGATTCTTACTTAAAATGTTAAAACAAGGGTTGTAAAAAGGGCAAGGTTGTAGACAAGACAGAAAGAATACATTAAAAAAAAGTCGAATTAACTAAAAGCTTCCTCACAGACCAGCTAAAGCTAAAATCAATTGATGAAACACTGTCATCATCTCTCAACAGGGTGAGAAACATCTGACGAGATTATAAGTTTCCGGAGGAAAGCAATAGTGGGACATTCAACAAGAATATCGTAAAAACGACTTCACAAATATGACACATCGGATAGTTCAACCCTTGCAGCAAGCGACCATGGGTTGACTAGAAAGAAAGGGAGGAACGCCATGCACCTATGGTGGGCTTAATCGCGTGAAGCATCTTCCTCGTTGCCGCATCCCACATTTTGGAGCTTGTCAATTGGATCTCGTGATAAGTTCTTGATGCCTGTCGTAGCGGCCAGTGTTTACGGACATAATGAGTATCTCTGTCCCGACTGTCCCACTCACAGAGGAAGCAACAGTATTTCGTTAACCATGTTGCACGCATCTTATCCTTTCATGCCAATGTGCTATTTGGAGCATTCATACTTTGTAACACAGGAGAAACACACTTTCGACTATTGTCCCATACGTTTCTTATGCAACTTTCAAATTTTGTTTTTTTGGCTAAATGACACGTGATACACGGAAACAAATTATTAAAGATTCGTTTTTGTCATGCACAAATACATTATAATTCCACATTTTCATCTAAAGGACAAATTTCGTGTTGTGGAGTGTAATTGCAGGTTTGAACCTCACACCTATGGTGTATCGGCTGGTCAACACTCCAGGGAAGTCAACCATGCAGGGGCTCGAACCGAGTGCCTTTGAGGATGAGACCGTTCATCGACCACAAAACGCAGCAGTTCGGATTTTGAATTCCAGCCAATGCTGTTCGTTCTAATTTATTCGTATTCATGAATTATTATGATTCTCATGATTCATTTTCAGAGGTAAAAAGGCGACTTAAAAAGTAACTAAAAATTCAGGAACAATGTTAGTTGCTCAAGTAATATGTGACGATTTTCTTTGACTTTGTTACAAATTAAAGTATTACCGTTATATTACTTTACTCAAAAAGTATCTCGTTACTTTGCGTGGACTGTAAGCTGATAAGGAATTTCAACCGAATATGTACAGTCATTTCCAATAAATATAGCACTCCCGTATCTTGAAATACTCCCTAGGCTTCGACGATTACCGAACATGCTATTGAAAAGTTGATGTTGAAGTCATGTCCCAGCCGTAGGGTTAGGCAACACACCTAACGCTTTACAAATCTAATTATCATTCTTATTGCTGGTGACTGTACACACGCTACAACTGTAACACTCACATATCCAAATCGTTATCAACCACGGAGGATTTTTT
The DNA here is from genome assembly GCF_977018435.1 of Lepisma saccharinum. NCBI lineage: Eukaryota > Metazoa > Arthropoda > Insecta > Zygentoma > Lepismatidae > Lepisma > Lepisma saccharinum. Next base: position 19,373,437 of record NC_139245.1, read on the forward strand.
TTAAAAAAATAGCCATTCTTCACTTATAAGAATTCTAGATTGCTTCTAGTGAATGAAATAGTTTCGCAGGTAAGGCATGTAATAATCTTAAAGTAACCATTGTCAATTTTATAAGGTAAAATGTTACAATTACAATTGCTTATATAACTCCGGTTATGCAGTACTAATGAAGTTATCGTAAGAGTAACGAGTTACTTACGTTACGTTACTCCAGTTATTTCACTGCGAAAAGTTTTTTGGAGGAAAATATGAAATTAAATGGAGTAACAATGTTCATAACAAAAGATTGACTCACTCTGTGATGCAGTAACCCTAACTTGTTCTTTTGGTAACTGAATATCTCAAAACCTACATGTTTGTCTTCTCGTAGATCTCTAATTGTACCACACAGAGAGAGAGAGAGAGAGAGAGATAGAGTCCGGGTTGGAAGGTAACTTATTTTGGAGATGAATGAAGAAGTTGATTACTCAATCTCCCTGTGTTTCTTGTACCAATATCAGTTTTCTTGAAATCCAAAACCGACTCATTATATGCAACTCTGAACAATGGAAACAATGCGACATTGTTTTCTAAACAACCACGTAATTGGACGAATTCTCGATTTCACTGTCTTGCTTCTCACTCTCTCTCTCTCTCTCTCTCGATGAGAAAAAAGTGAATGAAGAAACGCTTTACATTCATTGACAAAATGAAATTAAATTACATTGCTATATTTAGTATGATATATCACTAATGGGAGGTTGTAGTTATTGTCTGCAATTTCAATTGATGTCGAATTATTTTGATTAAATTGTCAGAAATGAACTGGCGCATTTTCAACTAAGATTGATTGATTGATTTGGTGTTTTGAGTCCACTTTATGCACAGTTAGGCTAAGCGGGACGGGAACTACAGTTTAAAGCCCGAAACACTATGTGCCTCCACCGGATATTGAACCCAAGACCTATTGATTACAAGGCGACGACGTTACCACTACGCCATCGGGGAGGCCCTCATTTCCAACTAAGTATATGTATTTCATTTGATAACATAACTTAATTGTATAGTCAGTTTTCCTTTAATATGTTTACGTGTATCTCTTGACTATCCCAGGATTCTAACCAAGTATCTTGGTAAGTGGATCACACTACACTCTCGGCCACAAGATATTTTGTTGAATGTCCCAGGCTTTAAGAAGTCTACCGGGTGTAATGTGTGACCCTTTCCAAAGACAGTGGCACTGTCAACCACGCTTAACCTCAGTCAACCTTGTGGTACATCCTGTGCTGCAGTGTTGCAGACTAACAACGCTCAGACGCTTGGACCTGCAGCCAGTATCATCTTCTGTAGGAATTGTCTTGTGTCGTCCATATGCGTTTGTGATTGTTCCTTCATCCACGTCACCTTATCACCATTCATCCTTATTCTCTCAGTTCTTCAAAGCATTCATTCTTTTATTACCCTTTTCCCTTTTACGAGTTACGAAAGTCAGTCTGTAGTTTCTATAATTGGCTGTATTTCAGTATTTGCATTGGATTCTGTTCATTAATTGCGATGATAATGATAAAGCACATTACAGAACAATCGTAATGAAGCAGCCACAGCTTGTCCGGGATTCGAACCCGGATGTTATCCAGACTATGAGTGATTGGTTGATTCGGTTTATATATATCTTCGCTTTTCTGCCACTTTTGGCTAATCACGAAGATAAGGATGAGTGATGATATGATGAAATTAATGATTGGACACTCGCAAAGAATACCCTTCCCAGGATTCGAACCCAGGAGCCCTGGATCGTAGCGCGCTGCCACGGAGGTCGCCTATGGACATTTCTCAAATAACAGAACTCGGAAGACCGTTTCTCTTGCAGGGAGGGTGCTTTCTACGACGCAATGATTTATCTGCGCAGGGCTTGCCCCGTGGTGAACTGGACATGATGTATTGCCCAACGATCAAAGCAAATAACTGTCTGCACCAATGAGTTATTTGCCTGACACGTGCGCCATTCGTTTTCGACCCTCAGTTGTTTTCCTGATACAAGGCAGAACTGGCAAATTAGCGAGAGGGCAACAATGCGTTGCTCTCTTGTTTACCTTGTCGAAACTGTAACGGTGTAAAATTTAGATAAGCTGGCGGTTTTCGAACTCTGATATCGAATGAACTCAACGTTCGAAAATCGGTTTTCACCATTTGAAAGTGTATGGACCGAACACAATAAATGGATAACACTATTCAGTTCTCATTTACCCCTTTGTATCAAACGTTCATTAGTGCCATCTGTGTCGCGGGTCGAAACTATATCCAGATTGAGAACATCACATTTCTGACTGACTACTTACCAGTGATGTGCGTCTACGCGTAAACAACGATAGTCTGCATTCTACAAGTAGACTATTTTATACACGTAGATGACGTAATCTATGTAAACAACATGGCGAAAGGTGATAACTTAGCAAAGGGCGCTGTGGAAGTAAAACTAAATTATACTGCGTATCAGTTGCTGATGTCTAAGGAGAACTTTTCATACGCTCCCTTCCAAATTCGAACAATTTCTCACCTAGGAAAAAATCTAACATAGGAAATATTCTAGTGTTTTAAGGGAAAAAGACTAATTTTGCCTCACGACTACCATCTGTTGTTTTTTTGCATACTATTTATCTTCTTCTATAGTTGATAGAAGAGAAGAGAAACTTTGTTGTAAATAGGATTCTTTACAGTTCGTTAGGAACCAATATAGTTGAAAATGTCACTTTCCTTTCATGAAAGCCTTGAAAATTAATTTTAATGCACTTTAGATTGTCTACGTAGTCTATATAAACTACAACCCAATGTAATCTACGCGTAGATTACGTGTAGACAATGCATGTAGACGTAAACTTATAGTGTACGGCACATCACTGCTAGTTACACACAAAGTTAGTCGTGACCACTTCTCATGCACAACTGCAGAAATAAACGAATTTTAACATGTCTATGTTTCATCTATCAGTACTCCAACATTTCCTTATCTTCCTTTTCTTAAAACCACAAGAGATGGGTGTGTTAGGTATGTATTCGATAGTTTAGGGAAAATGCCAAGGTAGAGACATCTGTTGGGGTGCTTCTACACTAATATTTACTTACTCTTTTGCTTACTGAGGACTATTGAACCGTCTTACTCCTCACATGTTCTTTAATATTCCATGTACCGAATGCAATAGATGGTTAACTCACTCTCTCTTCTGTGAAGATTTTGAGTTCGAGTCGTGGAACTTTCGTTGTTCTTGTGTCAACTAAGAGAAAAGCGGTGTTAAATTACAGAATTGCCAAGCTCTGTTCTGTCTAACCGGTGAAGCATATTCGAAAATCATGTAAGTATCTTTTCCAATCTTCAGCCATTTCCCTGTTGCCCTAAATAAATTTTTCAATTGTTATTATAGACCTCGCCGATGGCGTAGTGTTAGCGTCGTCGCCATGTAATCAAGGGGTCCCGGGTTCGATACCCGGTGGAGGAACAGTGGCACGGATCCCACTTTAAACTGTAGGTCCAGTCCCGATTAACCTTTCTGTGCATAAAGTGGACTTAAAACAACAATTCAATCAATCAATCGTTGTTATTGTATTTTTCTTTGATTTTAGTGATTAATTTGGTTTATTTTACTTCGCTTTTCCGCCACTTTTGGCTAATCGCTAAGATGAGGATGAGTGACGATATGATTAGATTGATGAAGGGACACTCACAGGTCGGGAGTTCGAACGCGGGACCACTGGCGTCGTAGCGTGCTGTGATAACAACTCCGATACGGAGGTCAGCTACTATATTTTACAACACATGTATAAACCATTCTCCCTTTTGTTATAAATTTAATCGTTTTGTAGGCAAACATTAATAAATTTAAAATTGATGGGTTCGTTTTTTGAGATTTACTGAGAACAGTTCATAAACTGTGTTCATCTACAAAGGTTTGATGTGGAAATTTTTCCATTCCTTAAAGTTTTTTCTGTTAAATTGATTTAAACACATTCCTCTTTCTAGCCAACAATAACAAGTACTTAAAATAATAATTATTGGATCTTACCTGGGTAGATACTTCAGATTAGCCAAAACTCGTGTATTTACACTAAACTTTAGTTGAAAATATTGGTTATAAATGCTGATATTTCAGCACGAAGGTTGCCAGGCATTTTGTAACGTCAGATAAGAAATTTGTAAGTAGTGCGATTCTTAGCACGAAAAGCGGAAGAAAGATTCGAAGTCTCGTTGCTGAAAAGGATGAGAATACTTTTTCCACTGAGGTAAACGCGTATTCATAAATTCGCTCCTTCGCCCAGCGTTCCTCACGTCCAAGCTCCAAAATTTCAAAACAGGGATCAGCAGGAGCTTGGCAATATTTATCAAACACTTAAAAGGCTGCCCACGTTGATAGCGATGGACGCAAAAAGGGGACGAAGCCATCCGCTTCCCACAAAATAGCGTTTCCTTCTTGGCACGCTTCATAAGAGCTCTGGACCATAATTTTCTTCCAGCTCTCAACCGCTGACCCGAATACATCGCACCGGCGTGTGCAAAACAGGCTTTCTCTTTCGGAAGGGGTGCTTTAGTAAACGTAAGCTACCGTCGACCCCTGCACGGAGACGATAAAGGATGCACGAGTGGACGTGTTTGGAACGGTTCCTGATAGGAATTGCTCGTTTGAGGCGGTGATATACTTTCACGTGCGTCGGTGCTGCCACCTTGCGGGAGCATAAGGAAGTGGGCAGGAGACAGCGTCCCCTTAAGAGTAAGGAGTGCCGTTATCTGCTTATATCGTCAGCCGTGTACAGCATGGGTCTGCGCGTTGATAAACAGTACTTCTTAGGATGAAATTTCTGTGTGTGACAGACAGGGGGATTTGCAAACGATTCATGGCTTCTTTGGCCCCTCTCAGCAGTTTTGTTGGATTTAGGGAGATCTCACAACGTAAAGACACACGCGGAATAGCATGCTGCTTGAAAAGTAAATTTAAAGAAACAAATACATACAAGTGGCTTAACCCTATCTTACCTGTGCCGTACACGAAATTTACTTACCTGAGGGGAGGGGTTTTAGAGGCTATTTTGTTATTAAATCACCACTTCATTTATTCTTTATATACTTAATTATATAATAACTAGCTGATTACCCAGCGTTGCCCGGGTATTTATTTATCCCAATCTTCTATTAGACAGGAAAATAATGAAATCTAACTACTATAGTGTAAAATGTAACTAACTTTAAATGTGATTGTGAATGTCACCAAATAGCTTAGCGACTCCGAAAACTATGGATTAGACACTAATCTAGGTCATTTGTGGCATTTTATTTTTCACCCCCTGTCACCTCCCATCCCGATAGGTGATGAACTTGGAGTTGAACAGCATTGGGAGCGACTCCGAAAACTCTGCATTCCACACTAATACCGCGCGTTATCAGCCTGAATGTTAGACAATCCGTGAAACAATGTTGTTGTGCGGGATTGCATAGAGTCACGGATGTCTGTCTGTGCGGAATTTAATATCGGTCGCTTTGGATGATTTTTACATGTCACCCCTTCCCAACCCACCTCTAGGGGTGCCAGGGATGTCTTACCCCCAAAGTATTATTTCCAGATTGTAAGTGATACGTGTACCAAGTTTGGTTGAAATTGCTCCAGGCGTTCGAGCGTTATGCCGGAACAAACATATACACTCATACACACATACCTCCATTTTTTATATATATAGAGATTACAAAGATTATCATTATTAATAAAAAGTAAGAACCAATTACGAGTGTCACATAAAATTTTCATTAATCACTAAAACTAATTCATATTGATTTTACATAAAGTGCGGTTATATAATAATTATAATAATTGCAAAAATATCATCATTAACCAAAACAAGAACCAATTGCTCGGTCACTTGCAGGAGTGTTATGTCGGAACATACATCGCAAAGTGGGGGGGGGGCTGTGATATAACAGTGGGCTAAACAAAATTATTTATTAAATTGTTGTTATTATGTTTAATAAGTAGTCTTAGGCCCTCCACATGATTTTTTCTTCCTACGTACGCTACCTTTAAGATTTTATGAACAAAAATAATAATGAAAATTGGGAAAACACTAGGGATCAATGTAATCTATTTTGAATCTTTTAGAAAAAAAATTCACAGTTGAAAAATCTAAAAACAAGATGTGTCTGGCCTGCCAGCACTCCTTTCGCACGTACAGTCACGAGCACGTTTCTCATTGAAACAAATAAGTGTCCGTGACTGTCAAGGAGTAATTTTAGATATGCACGTGATGGCTCTCTTGGTCAGCAACGACATGAAAAACCTGAACATTGATAGCCAGGAAATGTAGATATGTGCATTTGTGCAAACCCAACGTTCTAATAAAACATTAAAATCCTAACCAATGAAAACTTTTATAGTATAAAAAGTATACATAAAAACGTGTAACGTTTCCAACCTCTAACAAATCTTCTTCAGACGAAACTTCACAATAAATTGACAGGGTCCACACACAAACCAACAGGAAGGCACCATTGGAACATTTAATTTCAGGAATTCCTGAGTGTGGAATCTACTGACAGGTAAGTGACACTACCGGACAGGTGATTGACAGGTGTAAGAGTCTGTCTTTATCAATGCCTTCACTTCAGATTCCTTATCTCCTGGACCCCTTCCTTCCTCTCTTCTTTCTTCGTTTTTCTTTCATCTTCTTTCTTCGTTCCTTTCTTTCATCCTTTCCACTCTTTCTAGCACTCCTTGCCATTCTTTGTTAATTTTCAGCCACCCATTCCAGTTCATCATTTCTTCTTCTCCTTTTTTTCTCTATTTCCTTGGATTCTTTCCACTTACTCACTATTCCTCTCTGAGGGAGGAAGAAGATAAGGACTGGTGCCTTCCTGTTGGTTTGTTTATGGACACTGTCTGGGAGTGTACATGTAAGATTATGTTTTGTAACTTTCATTAATTTATTGTGAAGTTTCGTCTGAAGAAGACCGTGTTAGAGGGTGGAAACGTCACGTTTTTATGAATATTTTTTATACTATAAAAGTTTGCCTTTGCCATCATTATTAACATGGAAACAAGGCTTAACAGTGTTACCAACGTGTTTGTGCAACACTTTAAGATGTCCCTTCAGATCCTTCGTGGCAGTTTTGTGCACAGTATTTGATGTTTGCCGAAGCTGAAATTACATTTAGTTCACCCGTTTCAGTTTCATGAGGGTTACGAATTCCCACATGCGCAATAAGCAGTTGAAAATCCAAAGCCTTTGAAACACGCCACAGTGTTGCAATCTGGATAATTCCCTTCCCTCCTACACCTAAAACGGTACTGAATATGCTAATAGAAGTTGCATATCTCTATCTGATTCCATATTTTTGGAAGTTTGTTACTTTGCCATTTTTGTGTGTTAATTGTTACGATGAGGTTGGTTGATTGGTGATTTTTATAGTTCATCTACGGGCACATCAGCACCTAGGATATTTTTGCCTGGGAAAAGCTCCTTAACTATAACAAAATTGAGGACAGACCCCTGACAAGATATAAAATATGTTTCTTAAAAACTTCATTACTCAATTTTTGCTGTTAATTCATTCCTTCAATACTATACAAGAGCTGAAACTATACCGTAACATCGCCCATAAAATGAGAAACTTCATCAGGCACGAAGTTCATAAACCCGATCACAAGCCGTTGCACTCATAGGTATGTAAGGAATGCCATGTCAGAAGTTAACCAACCTTCCTGAATGAAAGGTATTGCAAACCGGTATATAAGGTGCTGACCTAAAGGTAGTATTGGGTAATGACTGGGCATTATGGAGAAAGGAGGGAGAATAAGTATTGAGGGCAACGGGCGGTGAGGGGTCACTTCTTCAGGAGACTGTACCTTGAAAACAGCAGGAGAGCTGTACAGTCTCACGCCTAAGTGTTCACTCTGAAGGCCAGAGTTATCAGCTAAGGCAGGTAATTACCTCATCTGACGATGTGTGATCCAAACTTGAAAGCGTAAAATCCAAATGGTTGTGTTTTGTCATCTCTTGAATGTGTGTTGTACCTCTCGCTCCTTACCGCCGAGCTATCAGATAGAGTCATGAGGATGAATGGTGATCGAGCTACGCCACGCATAGGGACAACTGAACGTCCCTGGTTCAATCTTCATTCCTAGGAGAAGGTTACGATACTCTCTCTGAGGACAAAAGTCTCCTCTAGGTTGAACGCTGAGGCTGTAAAGGGGCACACAGTAGGACAAGACACAGGGCAACACAACACCACAAAGGATTATCCTGTCAATGGGCCAGGCGCCAGAGTCTTGTTAGCCTGCAAGAAACAGTTACTGCAGTGTACTACGTGGAAGTGATGTTGACTTTTGGGTGTGTCGCCTTTTACACCCCACGACGATGAGGATGAATGATGACCACAAGCAATTGACGAAGGAACATTCATAAAGAAACAGACATGTATAGGCCGCCCCAGAAACCCAATGTGACGGGATTCTAAGTCGCGTAAAATCATGATTATTTAGTCACCAGGACACGATAAGTAACATGCAAATAAATTGTAAGAACTCTAACATTTGGCCATAGCTGATTTGGGTTTTGTTATTCAATGTCGATATTCTGCCACTTTTGATTAATCGCGACGTTGAGGATGAGTGATGATATGAAATTGATGATGAGACAGTCACAGTGAACACCCATGCCCAGGTCGTGATTTTTTCCCACTCAGCTTGTGAATGCGGTTTCATTTCTTGCTCTCTGATTGGCTGTTGGAAAGTTACGGTGCTGTGATTGTGAGAATGTCTTATTTCCTATTTTTTAGCGCAAATTTGCTGCTATCTAATCTAATCTAACCTAACCTAACGTAACGTACAGCGCAAATAAGATATTCTCACAATCACAGCACCGCAACTTTCCAACAGCCAATAAGAGAGCAAGAAATGAAACCGCATTCACAAGTTGACTGGAAAAAAAATCCGCGCCCAGGTCGGTGTTCGTATCCAGGACCCTTGACGTCCTAGCGCGCTATGCTAACAGATTCGCCTCAGAGGCCGTTTTATTTTACTATATCCAGCATGCACACGCTAACGAAGCTTAGGAACACGTTTTGAGCATCAAAAAAATTTGAGCGTCCGGTGGCACGTACAGGAAAGTGGGGAAAAAAATCCTGGCACATGGGCCCTGTGACTGCTGACTGTAACAGCTAACCCTGTGACGCAAACAACGCGCGCAGTCCTCTGGCACAAAGTGTAACCGCGCCGAGTGATCGCTACAGAGGGCGCTTTGTGCTGATAATTAACTTACGTGGCACATGCATGCGAAGCTGGCGCGCCCAGCGGGGGGAAGAATCTTTCTTCTTCAACAGCTGATTACACGCTCTCGCAGCGCGAAGACAGAAAAGCCGTCAAAACTGGAGAAGTAATTTTGAAACTCCGGGTCTGGAATGGGGCGCTCGAAACAAGGCATGCCTTTGATGGAAGAGGACAAGTGGGAAGGGTGGAGGGGGTTGGAATCAAAGAACGTCACAACAGAGAAACGTTCCTTTCTTTTTTTTTGCTCCCTCTCTTATTAGGTTAGACTCGAACCCAATCTGCCCCCACTCACCCTGAAAAGTACTTTGGTACAAACGTATCTATTTGTAGAACGCTGTTTCCTTCTCCTTAACAAAAGGACTGTTCTGAAGGTTGCACGTGCACAGCCATTAGATACAGCGTTATAGTTCATTCAGTAGAAGAGAGCTGAGGATATTCTTGTGTGACGCCAAGGGTCCCAGGTTCGAATACTAACCTGGGCAAGGATGCTCATTGCCAGTGTCCGTTCAGTACCTCACCGATGGCATGGCGCAGTGGTAGCGTATTCGCCTTGTAATCTAGGGGTCCCGGGTTCGATACCCGGTGAAGGCACATAGTGGTTCGGATCCCACTTTGAACTGGTCCAGTTCCAATTAGCCTAACTGTGCATAAAGTGGACATAAAACACCAATTCAATCAATCAGTGTCCCTTCATCAATTTCATCATATCATCACTCATTCTCCCTCATCTTCACGATTAGCCAAATGAAAAGCGAAGTAAAATAAATAAAATCAATCAATTCTTATATTGCTTATGGATGGCTTTGCTTAATTGCGAGAACCAATCCTGAATTAGTTTGAATAAGCGTTGTCCTCTCGTTGTGTCATCTCTACCTTAAAACTGCTTCAGTGCTTCAGTGCAGTTGACAGGAAGGAAGCTCTATTGTGGCTTTCTTCGTCGAAGTTTCAACTTCGCATGTATTTATGAGATGTTTGGAATGTTTGGAATCTTTAAAAAGGACACGACATTTATTTTATTTTTATTTTATAACTTGAAGTTATCTTTTATCTACAGTTGATAATAAATGTTTGTGTGGATTGAAATGGTACAAGATTTGATAAGTTGCTTCTACTGCAAGAATCTTTCGATTTCAGGATCGACGCATAAAAATAATTCAAGGGAGCAAACATATTAATCTGGTGGGCTTTATTGTGTCATTATTTTTAATTATTTTATCATAATTAAACTTGCATCCCTGATATTACGTAGCAAATATACCGGGTTGCCAGAATTAAAGTTACCCAACTCGGAGCCCTCTGTAGCCTGTTTGAGGCATCGTGGAACTCTGAAATTTGATGAATCCAATATGCAGACTATGGCAAAGCGGATGGCGATAAAAAATAGTTCAATATTTCGCCACCAGGTTGAAATGTGGCGCTGTACGTCCATGATGGGTTGTACAATAATCACGTTAAGTGATTTAGCTGAGTTACTAATTAGAAAGACATTTGTTAGTGGCTGGAAGTTGCGAGAAAATAATCTCTCGTTTTTTGCAAGATTGCAAGGTAAAGGCAAATCCATAACCAATTGGAGCAGTTTACGTCATTATTACAACCCATCATGGAAGTACAGCGCCACATTTGAACCTGGTGGCGGAAAATTGAACAATTGTTTTTATTTCCATCTTCTCCCCCATGGTCTGCATAGTGTATTCATCAAATTTCAGAGTTCTACGATGCCTCAAACAGGCTACAGAGTGCTCTGAGTTGGGTAACTTTAATTCTGGCAACCCGGTATATGCAGCCGAGTTCTGTGTGTGTTCCCTACAGTGGACCCTTAGATGTTGAAATTTTTGGAACTTTCAGAATTGTACCTTGTTGGCAGCAGCTAGCGTACGCAGGTTTTTTTATTTATTTATTTATTTATTTATTTATTTATTTATTTATAGGGGACTGGAATTGAAAAGGTGGATATTACATAGCTACGTTCTAAGGTTGCTGGTAGGATACACTCTAAAATATTTCGTGATTTCCATTATCAACCTTCGTTTCAAAAGTTCTCCATGAACAAAATTATAATCTGGGGACTGCAGACCCATTAACTCCGCTCTGCGTACGCCAACGTTGGCAGTTATCAACTATAATTTCCGTAGGACAGCACACAAAGGAAAGGGAAGCTGTAGATGATGAAATTCTGCTAATATGATTAAGCCTATAGATCTAAGTACATCATACACAAAGGACGCTTTTTCCTTGTTTAGAAATAAATATCCTGGACTGTAGTGTTCGAAAAATTTTCCATCGGAGAGAATTTACTGTAGCTTCCCTTACAAGTGAGTTGTAGCGACAAAACGTGTGTGTATCTTACAAATAGAAGGGTACATAGTGAATCTGTATGAGGCTAGTATAGATAAAGTTGGCCAATCACCAACGTTGTTGTTGTTGTCCTATGGTGCAGACGACATTTCTCCAAGAAAGTAAATCTTCAGCTCATCCATTAATTTCGATACAAGTTGTCGCATAAGTGTAAATGCATTGAGATATGGGTACCAGGGTCACCTAATCTCACACCCGAACACAGATGTACGCTACAAATATCCTAGATTGTCGTGCGTCTTGAAGCTTTCCTGGCGATGAGTGATGAAAATATTCTCTCGGACTATCGACCACGTGAGTTGTGGAAAGGATTCCAAGCTTTCTAGAGCTAACGTCATCTCGTCTTCAGGGTAGAAGATTGTCATTATCTTTGGGTAAAATTGATGGAACTTGCATCGAATTGAATTCAAGTAAATAAACAATGTGCAATGTGCTCAATACTTTTTGTACACCCTGTGGTTGACAACCTTAAAAAAATCCATAAATGTGAACTTCCTCGGAATCGTTGCACTGGATTAGGAAGCACGTATCGAACAGTCTCAGAATCCAATCACCTGTTAACAGTCCCACAATTAGGTTAGATACTAGATTACTTTCAAATCGGATTCGGAATTATTGAGTTAGGGAGCCCGCAAGCTCCGTAATAGACGAACGAACAGGTCTCAGGCTGCCACAGCAGTATCATTCAGTGCATAGCAACAAAGCTTAAAACATTTTTTCTTATTTTTGAGGTGCGTATTCAAACTTTTCCAGAGAAGCGATTTTTTCTTCTTTTCGTATGATTTATTGCCTGTAGTGTCTTTCAATGGTTTATATTCATGAGATTACTTTTTTCGAGTGGTGTTCGTTCCGACTAGCGGTAACGTTGTCGCCTTGTAATCAAGGTCCCCTGGTTCGATATCCGGTAGAAATGGTGGTTCGGATCCCACTTTAAACTGTAGGCCCAGTCCCGATTAGCCTCTCTCTGCATAAAGTGGACTTAAAACTCCAAATCAATCAATCAATGAAGACGCGGTTCCAGAAACGTTCTGACACAAGTGACGAACTATCTTCTGGTGTATTGGAGAACTTGTGTAGACTTGTAGGTTCATACATACATATACATATACATACATATATAGTATGAGAATGAGCCAGCCCCCGTGGCGGAGTTGTCAGCACATCGAGCTACGGCGCCAGGGGTCCCGGGTTCGAATACCTCCTGGGCATGGATGTTTGTGAGTGTCCAATGATCAATTTCATCATATCATCACTCATCCCCATCTTCGCAATTTAGCCAAAAGTAGCACAAAAAACGAAGTAGAATAACAGGAAATCAATCAATCAATCAATATGAGGATGAGTGATGATATGAAATTATTGAAGGGACACTCGCAAGGAATACTCATGACCAGGTCGAGATTCGAACCCAGTACTCCTGACTTTGTTGCGCTCTGTACCAACCACTCAGCCACTGTATTTTCTAGATTTATCGTTGAAAGTAAAGAGTACGAATTTCTATTAGCCCTTCGTATTTTCGCCTGTTTACTGAGGAACGAGGGCTCGAAAATATAGAACAACCGTAGTTGTGTAAATTCGACGAAGAAGTTCACAGATAGACACTGCACAATTTCTGGTCTGCACTTAGATTTTAGGAAGTTAAGCGGAGCATGATGCATCAAATCGCCTCCACCATAGCCGAGATCGAGAACGTGTGGTATGCACTGCTTCCTATGTGCCTTGGTGGCACGGTGTACATAAACCGTTGTTACAGTAAAACCCGTACACGAATCTTTGAAATGAGACTTACAGGAGGGTTGTACTTCTCTGTACTTCTTTTCGATTTCTTATACGGTATTTGCTGTAAGTCTGTGGTGTTCCTCCCATTGAGTGTGACGTTACTTGTGCGCTGTTGCCAGAACCAGGCTTTTTAACACGTTGTTCTGCGTTAGTTTTTATTGTACTCTTCAGTGTTTGAATATGTTCCTCGAACCCAAACGGCAGCTCAATAACTTTCTTGTCGCACAAACTTGTACGCTTTGCGTCTTCAGCAAATGGGTTGTGTCTGAGAACAACTACGAACTTGCTCGAAGTGCAGAGGGGTGGTGTGGGTCATCGATGGTTTACGAGAACACACTGTAAAATCGCCTGTTGTTCTGGCGCGATAGGCGCCAAGTTACACAGCAAAGACTCGTCATCCAATTCAGACTAGTCCCTGTGCACAGTGCGCCTAAATGTTATGCAGCCAAACCAGCTGTAAGGATATGCCGGTTGCATAAAGTGAAGGAAAACAAGTTTAATTTGAGTTAGGTATTTTTCAATGCTTGGGTGAACGAAATTTCTTTCTATTTATCAGAGATGACTCAACATAGTTAAGTTCTTAAGTCCGCTTTATGCACAGAACGGCTAATCGGGACTGGACCTACAGTTTAAAGTGGGATCCGAACCAGTATGAGCCTCTACCAGGTATCGAAGGCTCAATGTAGGAAAACGTTAAGAGAAATACGATACTCGTAAATGTGACAAGTCCGCTTTTGTCCATGGCGGGAAAGACACAATGATGGAGACTAGACACAATGATGGAGACTAGACAGACTTCCCCAATCCTGTTATTCTTGTCAATCCAAAATAATACTTAGACGGTTTTTAAATAAAGCATGGGACAATCGTGAAACTGTGTAAAGACTGTATATTTCACCATTGAAGAACTTGGAGAATGTAAACATGAAAGAGCCACAGCAGTGGCGCTTGAAGTTTTCTTGCGCCAAGAAACTTACTATCCCATTTTCATAAATTATTGTTGTGTCATCATGGCTGTGTGAGGCTTGGCATGGTCATGATGGAGTTTGATGACCTTACCTTGCAGCTCCGGACTCTTGGTCTCTTGTCCAGTGACAATAGCGCATTGGACCGCGGCAGTATCCAACGATGCGATAGGAAGCCGTCTATCAGCCTCCCTATAGACCGGACTTGGCTCCTTCAGATTTCTTCCTGTTTGGTCGTCTGAAGGCCCACCTGCAGTGAAAAATATTCGACAACGACCTCATTTCTTGTCTGAAACAATGGTGTAAAAGTTAGCCACCTGAATTTTACCAAATTGCTTTCAAGGCATGGAAAGAACGTTAGACGAGTTGCGTCACTGCAGATGAAGGCTACATTGAGTGACATGGTCTTCTAGCCAAAGGATCAAAGTATGTTCACCTAAAATTTCATCATCATATTACAACTAATACAAATATTATAACCATCTGTGCAAAACTTATGGAACGTCCTTTGTATTTAAAAAAATATGCTGGCAAATAATATCAAATAGTGTATCTCTGACTTACATTTCTCAATATTTTATGTGTTATTTTTAAATTTCGCTCTTTTGTCGATAATCTCAGCGTAAAATAGCCAATTGTGCTGTATGAAAATTTCTCGATATATGCCTTTCTTATATCCGTCTTGTAATATATACTAACAGTTCAACAATAGGATCACTGACTTCCGTGGTGGACTTGTTGGCACAACGCGCTAGGACGTCAAGTGTCTCGGATTCGAACCTAGGCTTGGGTATAGGCGTTCTCTGTGATTGTCTCCTCGTTAGTTTCATCATATCATCACTCATCCAAATCAATCAATGAACAATAGAATCAATTTTGTTGATTTGTACATAAAGAGTGTTTTCCGAACATGTACAGAGAGTAGTAGTCACTGTACAATTCGTTTATCATTTTATAACACCATTAAGCCTTGTTTCCATGATATGAAAAATTCAATCTGATGACCAGGGCATTAATTTATTTTATTATAAAACATAAACTAAACGTAACGTTTCAACCTTCTAGCAAGGTCTTCTTCCGACTCTGCACCAAGTACAAATGTAACAAGGTACAAAAACAGGACGATATATATACACAAACATTACTCCCCTCCAGACTATTAGAAAGTTGTTCTGGAACATTCTAGCAGGTGGCTTTCCCTTGTCAACTGTACTTTCACCTAAAAGGCTAAACATATTTACTTCCATCTAGAATGTGGTTGGACTCTTTATCTCATGCTCTTTGTCCTTCACTCTTCTTCCTTCTTCTCTCCTCTTTCTCTCTTGTCCTTTCCACTCTTTCTAACACCTTCTTCCATTCTTTGTTTATCTTCAGTCCCCCATTCCAGTTCATTGTGTCTTATTCACCTTTCTTCTCTATTTCCTTGGCCTCCTTCCATTTTCTCACTAGTATTCTCTTCTCCCTTCCTATCTGCTTAGCCTCATCGCACTCTATGTCATGTTCTGTTTCTCTCGTGTGTTTAAATATAGCATTTCTCTCTCTAAGTCGTACATCATCCCTATGTTGTTTCAACCTGTCTTTCAGCCTCTTTTTTTCTCCTATGTACACACTCTTGTTACATTTGTACTTGGTGCACAATCTGAAGAAGACATTGCTAGAAGGTTGAAACGTTACATTTAGTTTATGTTTTATAATAAAATAAATTACTGCTTTGGTCAGCATATTGAGTTTTTCGTTTATCCTTCTCACATAGACAAGAAAATTGTACATTTAGTCTATTTAGAGAACAGAAACAACGCGAACCCTCCACATTCTTTCCTGTGCACTTCAAAGTTTTTCTAATCTGCAGTTTCCTTATATTCTCCACACCTTTGCCTCCGAGTGCCACCTTATTTAGATTGAATGCAGCCACTGCAATATCCCGAATCAGGAAACCCGGTACGCTGCATCGACAAAGCTTCTTTCTCTGCTTAGACACTGCTTTGTCCCGTGTGAAGTCCCTCGCTTGCGTTGCCTATTCAATAAGCGAGGCGTAGATTTCTGAAGTCTCGGTCGTTTGAAATCCGAGGTGTTTGAATTTTCGTCGCAGCTCCGTCGTTCATTATCTCCGTCGCGCTCCTGCCGAGATCAAAAAAATACCTCGGCGTCCATTTTAATTTTCCTAACAGCTGCCGGCGATCAAGGGAAGTCGATTCGTAGTCATCTGTTCCTTTGTGGCGAACTGGATTCCGGAGTTCCATTTCCGGGTCTCTCTCCTCCTTTTGCTCCTGCTCGCTTCCTCTCTCTGTCTGTCTTTATCTTTAACTCCGTTTGTCGGTCTCTCTCTCTCTTTATGCCTTTCTCTTTACACCTCTCTCTCTCTCTTTTTATGCCTTTCTCTTTACACCTCTCTCTCTCTCTCTGAATTTCTCTTTACCCCTCTCTCTTTCTGAATTTTTGTTTACCTCTCTATATCTCTCTCTATTTCCTTCTCTCTCTCTCTCTCTCTCTCTCTCTCTCTCTCTTTTTCTCCCTTTGTCCCTTTGTGTATGTCTCTCTCACGCTCTCGCACACGCCATCTTAATTTCTCTCTATTTTCTATTTATCTTCATATTTTTTCCTTCGCTCCTGCTCGCTTTCTCTCTCTCTCTCAGTTTCTTTGTGTCACTCTTTCTCCATCTCCCCTCCTCTTTCTAACTCTCTCTCCCCCTCTCTCTCTCTCAGTTTCACTATGTGTTGTATCCCTCGCTCTCGATCTATCACTCTTTCCCTCTCTCTCATTTTCTCTGTGTTGCATTCTTCTTTCTCTCTCTCCTCTCTTTGTCCCTTGCGTGCTCGCACGCGCTATCTTAATTTCTCTTTAACTTCCTTTTTCTATTTTTCCTTCTTCCTTTCTCTCTGTGGTATTCTCTTCTATCCTTTGGGTGTCTTTTCCTTTTTCTCTCTCTTGAAACGTTTACCTCCCAAACAAGGAAAGATAAGGAAGTGATGGTAGGAGGTGAACTTATATGTTGAGAAAGAACAAAAAAGCCTCCCACATTTTCTTCTAAGAGTTAAAAAATAATTGTTCATCAGTTAAGGATGAAATTCTGATCGAATAAAGGAACGTCGAACTGGACTGTGCCGTGCAGAAGACAGAGACATGTTTTCTTCTATTACCTGACAGAAATGTAACTTTCTTGAATTTTGTTTGACTTCTTACTCATCTAAGAAAACTTTGGTGGG
The DNA here is from genome assembly GCF_977018435.1 of Lepisma saccharinum. Classification (NCBI taxonomy): domain Eukaryota; kingdom Metazoa; phylum Arthropoda; class Insecta; order Zygentoma; family Lepismatidae; genus Lepisma; species Lepisma saccharinum. The sequence continues at coordinate 19,391,021 of NC_139245.1, forward strand.
ATCGTGCACGATTAGTAGACCAGTCAAGAAGCAAAAAGACTTCAGAAAAGTGAACCAAACCACTGTGCGTCTCCACCGAGTATCAAACGTAGGGCACCTTGTTTGCAAGAGACATCAAAAGTAACCTATTGTTTATCTAGTTCTTTCCATCCAATTCTATTTTGTTTATTTTACGTTGTTTTTTCTACATCACGATGTTTATCGAGTCGATGAGGACGAACAGGACTAACAGATGCCTTGACCAGGGTTGAAAGGTGGAACGTCTGGCGTGACAGTGCTCACTCAGCCACAGAGCCGGCTGTCATTTAGTTTTCTTATATTATCTTAATAGTTAAATGCAAGTGAACGGTTCATAAGACAAGAATACTCTCCTTTTAACATGCGTGTAAGGTGTTAACATGTTGAGACTAGCAACGCTGGACGCTGGACAACCACTCCCCGCCAATACGCTTGCATAGGGAAGAAGACAGCTATAGCGACTGAAATGCGTGTGCAAACGATAGGGAGGCCTCCAATGCCCTCTTCAAGTGGAAAGAGCTGAGTACACCTTAGTACGGAAAAAATTTCATCCTGTGCATACACACAACAACAGAAAATGCTCACCAAGTAATGTGCTTTGCGATTACATTACGATATAACTATTATTCACTACATGATAAGTTTTATAATGTCCGAGGTAATTTTTAGAAATATATGGTATTTGCACAACCGTGTCAGCTAATGTCTTGTCCAGTTCTGTCTCGAGTCCTTTCACATTCTTGTCACTGAGAACTAAGATAGCTGGCAAACTGCATTGTGGAGTGCATTTCTAAGAGTTGCGTTCTTGTTTCTTAAAACATTGATCACGTTCAAGGAAAAATGTCGAAACCTATGAATTGATATTTTCTCACTGTCCGGTAGTATGCTTTTCCCATTCAGTATGTGTTTAGTTGTGTTGGTTGCATTTGATGCCAACTGACTGACTATGATAAGACTCAAACACAAAGCTTATAAGATCCATGACCCGCAATCTTTTAAAAACTGCCTCCTAGCAGCCAAATGCGTAACTACATACAGGACACTGTCTATTACGAAAGAAAACTTTGAAAGTGTCTCCATCAACAGCTGCTGTTATAAATGCCAAATTTTTCATGAACTTCTAAAAAAAATATTGAAACCCCGACAATCATTTTAAATATCCCTGTATAACATTCCAAAATTTGAGACTATGGCCTTTTGAGATCAATATTCTGACCTAAAAATAGTACCAAATTGTTTGTCTCGTCCGTACCTTTCTTTTGACATAGACTGGATTTGGAAGACTTTGTGATTTGACCTCTTGGGGTCTCAATATGACCTTGAAATGACCTTCAAGATGACAATTATTAGTGTCATCCACCCAAGTATTTCTGTCTGACCTATGACAGATTGATTTAGCTTGTATGCCTGTCATTAACATTCCATGCAGGTAAAAGTCACAATTTTTGTGTTTGGCTGGTCTACTATTACCGAATTTCTTAAACTCTAAATGAATTTCAATTTGAGACAATTCATTACATCTTTTTTTGCATGTATATCTCAAAATCAATATTTATTTGATCTCTCATTCCATTCCAGTACTATTTGTGATAAAGTTGTGTGACCTTTTTTTTTTCGAGGTTTGTGATGACGTCAAAATTTGTTTACCTTCTACGGGCTTGGAGCCTTAAGTTATTATTAAATTCTTGAATCCGATAGCTGTTGTAAATGCTTTGACTTCAAAGGATAGAAGAAGGAAGTAATATGTAATGGCATTTGTTTCTCCTCTTGGTATACTAGAATATATAGCAACTGTGTTGCTATGTAGTTTATTATTTTCGCTATGTATAGATCCAATCTGACCCATACAGATATTTACTGGTAGATTCTATATTTGTTATTATTTTAATTAAAGTAGGTATTGGGTGGAATACGTTTTCCTCTTAGAAGAGATTTGCATAAGTTTGAAACAATTTTGTCTCACCAACGTGGAAAATGCCTTGCAACTTGACTAACTACGTTTCTCCCCTTCGAAACACGCCCACAATATTGTTTTTCTACGTTAGGCAAAATGCAGATATTGATTGAAGCATTCAGTCACTGGATACGTTATTAGGTCCAGCTGAATACAATAACATTCGCAGCCATTTTTATTATGATGACAAAGTTATCCTCATTGATTAACTACAATAGTTACTAACTTTTATTAATTTTCTTACCTTATCGATCATTCATGACTGTTGGCTGCGGTTTTAAAATCCATTGGCATTTACATTATACACATAACTTTACCTGACGACCATTTTTCAAGATGGCCGCCATTTGACAGAAATGGACAATTTATAGGCCTTTCTCATGTTATTAGAAATCATCGAAAACCAAACTTTCTGTCTGAGAACCAGAGGGACATGAAACCAATTTTTCAATGATATTTATTGTTATTAAACCTAGAGACTTTGAACCAACGGCAATGGAAAGAGAAAAATACCTCCATAGTAAGTGACGATAACAAGTTGCCCTTTTCTACTACCGTATATATAATCCAAGACGAGTTTTTTGCCGCAATTTCGTGCCCAGAATTATGGGGTCGTCTTGCTTTCAATGCGCTTTGAGTAAGGAGGATTAAGTGGGATCTGTATGTGACTAATGGATGTCTGTATCTGATTTTATTTTTTGTATGCCGGTACTTTTATTGTCTCCTTCAGTTACTTGTAATAAGGAAACCATTTGTAAGTTTTGAAAATAGTTTTTCTGTAATCCCTTGTTGAAAAATGGGGGGGTCTTGGATTCGGAGTCGTCTTGCATTCAGAGATATAGGTATATTCATTAATTATAGAAGTAGAAGGTACTAATTACACCAGCCATTTTAGATTCACTTGAACTCAGCTGTTCTGAAATTAGTATACAATGCTAGCACAAGCGTAGTTTGCTACACCCGTTGAAAAATATGGCATGAACGTTTCAAGCGCATATATAAATAAAGTGACGTTTTCTATGGAAACATTGCATATTTCGCAACTCTTCTGTGCTATTATGCGCTTAATTATTGGCCATATTCAGTTAAGAAGTGAAAATCGGGATTCGAAGAAAATAAAATTATAACGTGCAATAATATGAAAAGATGAAATTAAAAATGATTAATAGCTACTATATCCTAGAAGGGAACAACAAGGACCAATTAAGAATGGCGTAAATATGGAAAGTACAGCACATGAAAATCATATAAACCGAAAAAATATAGCCTAAATCAGAAAAACAATGTAATCTATTAGACTATAAAATAAAAACAAGTAGCCAAACTTGTTTGGAAAGTGTATGAAATTTAAAAGGATTTTAATTTGCAATTTACAAATGAAAATACAGGGTGACTGGTAATTTGATGTATTCCCTGAAAGGAGTTAAAGTAGAGACAATTTGCAATAAATTTGACCATATGATACCCCGTCCGAAAATTAGTAGTTTTCGAGAGAATCGAATTTCAATTGTCTTTTTTTAAAAAATGACAATTTTCCACATAAAAAGATGAATTGAGAAAAAACTGCTCATTGTATGGCACTTATTTCAGCGTTTTCTGATAGCTAACAAATAAGTGGTTCGTTTTAAAAAAAAGTTTTTCCCAAATAACAATCACATGTAAGTAACGGGTGGGTCTAAACTTACAAGTGAAGATAAAAAAATGCACTCTTAGTTTACTCGGCAACATATTAATAACAAAAATGGTATGACACGAAGCGTACAAATTACGTAAATTACTTCCTTGTGACATCTGCTATCCAACAAGGTACAAATGTTGCTAACATTCACATTTGTGTACAAGAAATAATACTTCATTCATCTTCATGTGAATGGAATCAATGAACAATAAAATTAAAGAACATTACACGTCTTGCTCAAAGTGGGCACCTCCATTGCGAATGCAGGCATGAAGGTTTTTACGGACATTTGGTCTCTTAACTCGTGATGTGATGGTGTCCTTGATGTGTTGACCAGCTGTTACGATCCTCTCCCTGAGCTCTTCTTGCGAGTTTACCGGTGTCTTGTCATGTAGCTCCAAATGTAAAAGTCGCAAGGCGTCATATCGATCGGGGGATCGAGCTGGGCAGTCATCATACTGATAAATCATGTCACGTCTTGTAGCTAGAGGCACATCCTCCAACAACATTGCCATCCCGTTCCTCAAAAAATGTTCATAAGTGATGCCATTTAAGATTTGGGGAAGGGAAAATGGCTCGATCAAATGATTGTTGATTACACCCATCCATACTTCTGCCTGGTCGTGCGACAGTGGCTGGATGAAAATTACCCAAAGAAATGGATTGGCCGAGGCGGCCCGATTCCCTGGCCGGCTCGATCCCCCGATTTGACGCCTTGCGACTTTTACATTTGTAGCCACATGACAAGACAAGACAAGACCATCACACCACGAGTTAAGAGACCAAATGTCCGTAAAAACCTGCGTGCCTGCATTCGCAACGGAGGTGCCTACTTTGAGCAAGACGTGTAATGTTCTTTAATTGTATTGTTCATTGATTCCATTCACATGAAGATGAATGAAGTATTATTTCTTGTACACAAATGTGAATGTTAGCAACATTTGTACCTTGTTGGATAGCAGATGTCACAAGCAAGTAATTTAAGTAATTTGTACGCTTCGTGTCATACCATTTTTGTTATTAATATGTTGCCGAGTAAACTAAGAGTGCATTTTTTTATCATCACTTGTAAGTTTAGACCCACCCGTTACTTACACGTGATTGTTATTTGGGAAAAAAGTTTTCTTCAACGAACCACTTATTTGTTAGCTATCAGAAAACGCTAAAATAAGTGCCATACAATGAGCAGTTTTTCTCAATTCATCTTTTTATGTGGAAAATTGTCATTTTTTTAAAAAATACAATTGAAATTCGATTCTCTCGAAAACTACTAATTTTCGGACGGGGTATCATATGGTCAAATTTATTGCAAATTGTCTCTACTTTAACCCCTTTCAGGGAATACATCAAATTACCAGTCACCCTGTATAGGAGTTGCGAACTTTATACAAGTGAGAAGTACGTTAGCGAATCAGAATGCGAAGAAAGACATACATTTTGTGGAAAGTAGTTAGGAAAACTAAGACAATATAGCGGGAAAACATAAATAATTATGACGAGGAAAATTAATTAAAAACCAAGCGAAGTTTAATTAGAATACTCCTAGAAAGTAAGAGAGGAAAGGGTGGAGCAAAATACACAAAAGCTAAAAGAATTCAGATGAAATTATGATCGTGTTTTGCAAAAGAAAATAATTGCTTCAGTAGTCACTATCTTTTGATGGTTAGTAAATACAGTTTCTGTATAACAAATTAACGTGGAAAGTGTTGAATTCAAATTTCTGTTTTAGTTATAAAATCTTAGATTCATTTTTTGTATGTAATTAGCTAATAAGGTTACGTCCCTCACATGAGTATCATTTTGACTGTATTGCCCCTAAAATCTTGTAATCAAATTCACCTTTTCACTATTCATATGAATGCAAATTGCAGATTAAAATATCATACTCCTAGTGTATGTCATTCATATCTCTTGTTAATTATCTTAATTATGCAATTTTTGTTTACGCTATCGTGTAATTCTATATTGAACACTGTAATTTGGAATACAAATAAATAAACAGTCAATATCTTATATATATATATTATACAGGGTGTCGCAAAACTCTTTCAACAACGCTTGGGTGCTGGTAGATATCATAAAAACAAGTAACTTTTCCCTATAACGTTTACCTCGAAAGCGCTTAGTTTCTGCGCTATAAGCGCTTAAAATATATCCTGTACGTATGCAACCCAACACAGAAAACGCTTGCTCTGACATAACTACCAGGGGCGCGTGGCAGGGTTGCCACTAGCGTTCCTCGTTAAGAGAGACGACTTGAAAACAACAACTTGGTAGTCTTGCCTGAGCAAAATCCAAAACATTAATGATACTTGCGATGTTGTAAGAAGCATTGACAGTATTTATAAGCTGACAAGACAAATAATAGGGAGACTGAAATTCAAGATTACTCATTCTAAAATATCTCCATAATTGACTGATTGATTTGGTTTATTTTAATTCACTTTTCTGCTACCTTTGGGTAATCGCGAAGACGAGGATGATATGATGAAATAACAAATGACACCAATGTCTAGGCCAGGATTTAAACCCGAGATACCTGGCGCCGTAGCGAGCTGTGCTAACCACATCACCACGGAGTGTTTCGTGTATCATGCGATATCAACAATTGCAAGGGAGACGTGAGATATGGGAAATCCACGAACGAACAAATGTAAACATGATATGTTTGCTGCCTCGTCTCGAACACGCAGACTGTAATGTTATTACAATTTATTTATTAGAAAATTATTCCTATCTGTGCTAGCGTTATTGCTAATCGTGTTCGTCTCATAAGGGAATAATTGCAATGCTCTTTTAGTAGGTTTCATCTACTTTCTGTTCGGTATGGAAAACTCTGTTGAACACTGTAATAGCTAATTCTCAACAACAAGTTGTCGAGAAGAGAATTATTGATGCTTTTTGAACATAGCACCTTTCTGTCTCCCTGTCTTCTTTGCATGTCAGTATTTGCTTTCATACGAGAGGATGGGTTGTTTTCATGAATCATTTATATTTGCTTGTGTATATTCTGCTAAGATGATTAGTGATAAAGCGATAAGTATTGAGTGTTGTTAAGTGTTACTATAATGCCGCAACATTAGCATACTTTAGAACAATGAAATTTTATGTACGGTTCTTATGTGAAAACAGGTTCATCCAGAAGTGTGAGACGATTTTTATGGAAGCTTTCTCAAAGGATGTAAAAAATGTTGGCAGTACAATGACAACATTTCCATCTTCTGTGACAAAAATACATGATTACTTTACTTATAGGCATCCCCGATGGCGTAGTGGTAACGTCTTACCTTGTAATCAAGGGGTCTCTGGATCGTACCCGGTGGAGGCATAGAGTGGTTCGGTTTCACTTTAAGCTGTAGGTCCAGCCTTAAGTGGCCTTAAAACAAAAACTCAAAATGTACTTAAAATTGTGACATATTTTAATAAATATAAATGTTTTCGCTTGCGTTGAGGTGTTAAACAGAATAAACAAATGAATACATATTTTTTCGATGTGTGTGTGTTCACATGCATATAGGTTAAGTACCCCCGAATGTTTCAAACTTCCATTTTGTGTTGCATGTCGTTTCTTCTCCATCACTCAAGAGAGAAACCCAATTTCAGTTCAACTCAAAACTACTTTCTCACACAGAAGCATCCGAACCACTTAAAATCTCTTAATTTATCACCTTCCCTCTCCATGCCTTCACCCGGAGTGCATCTTTGCAGGAGAGCTCCTGGAAAACATCACTCGCTGTTCGATCGAGAGATCTGGGAGGGGAGAAAAAAAAATTCGAGAACGTGCATCGTCGTGTCGGAAACCGTGTTTCGAGGAGGGTGTTTTTGAGATGGAGGAAAGCCCCTTCAATTAAGACTCTTTACAGGATTTAGCTTCTCTTCTCCGGGGAAATAGAAACAATTGAAGGCACTAAAACGCTCCCTAATGCCACTAAAAACCTCGTCAGCTGCGATGCTACATCAAGTTTCCTCTCCCACATTTTTCTTCTTCCCTTAAAAGGCGAGTTAAGAAAAACACTGAATGATCTTCTGTTTCGTGAGTGATGGAACTGCTCACGTAACGTGTTCCAAACTGTAAACAAGATTTAATTAGCAGCATCATGCTCTGAGTGGTGAATTATCTCTGTGTGGAGGAACCTAGCATGAATATTACGAAGTCAAAACTTGAGAAAATTCCAGAAAAATTCCTAAAAGGACTAAATTACCTGGAGAGGCAGGATTTCCATGGGAAATTTGGAGAGTCAAGGATTGCCATGGGAAATTTCGACTATAGTCATCAAGTCAACTCCTGTCGTATCTTTGGATTTACTTTCGCACATACTTTTTGCTTCACATACGTGAAACATGCGTTAGATTTTTTTTATAATTTACTGAACCCCCATAATAAATTGAAATATGAACTGGCACTGGCTATATTGTAATTAAAGTTTCTTTAGTATTTGGGTTCTAGTAATTACACGTTATGTACAGTGTCTCTCAAAAGTTTTAGGACAACGACATTTTAAACTAGGCAACCCAATTTACACAAGGTGTTGGTGGGTTGCATGTAGAGTTAGGCTCAATTTCAGGGTTGCCACATGCACAATAAATATTTATAAAATACGCGAAAGAAATAAAATCAAGTATTAGTGTATAAAAAGTATTAAAAATATCAATATTATATCGCAAGTGACAAAATTCTTTCTGAAAGAAAAATAATAGGTTTTCTAGCATTTCATCGCTGATGAGTCTACAGAAAGGAGAAGAGGTGAGAGAAAACGAGAGGTGACAAATGACAGGAGAAAGAGAAAGCGAGAGGAGAAGAGGAAAAGTAGAGGAGAGAAGAAAGAGAGAATAGACGAGGAGAGGAGATGTAGTGAGGAGAATGGAAAAATATTCTAGGAGAGATGAGGAAAATGGAGCAAAGAAGAGAAAAGAGAAGGAAAACGAGATGAGAGAAGAGTGGAGAGTAGAGTAAAGGAGAGGAAAAGAGAAGAACGAAAAGAAGAGGAGAAAAGTGCGTGGAGTCGGAAATCTAAGACAGGAAAGGAGATACGAGGAGTGGAGATGAGTGGGATGGAGATAAGATGCGAGAAAAGTAGGGAAGGCGATATGAGATAAAAGCAGAGCAGAAGGAGGGGAGAGAAGAAGGAGAATGAGAAGAGAAGAACAGAAGGGACTGAAGAGAAGAGGTAGTTGCAGAAAATATCCTCTCAGCGTCAAGAATTGATGCATCGGTCAAATTATCGACATGAAACATTCAATAACATTTTGAAATGTATTGGAGAATGTATTAAATCGGTGCGAAATGCCTTTTGGCTTAGTTCAGAGCAAGGTAAAATCTTCCATGTAAGATCTTTGATTTTACCTGCGATTATACCACTAAAAACATGAATGTAATTTTAATATTTATAAGAATTATCCAATTTTTGTCCAATTCTCGGTTCGTTGAAATGGAGATTTTGTAATTTAATATTTCCCCTCCCCCCATCGTTAATTCCAAACTGAATCATTTCGTTTCACACGGGGTGAACAATGAACACAATGGGATAGGTCTAAAACTTACGAAAATTTTCTGCCACCAGAAGGGTGTGAACCTACAACCATCAGATTGACAGTCCTGAACGTTAAACACTACACTACAAGCTTTGGCTCCTGAAAGTAAGTAGAAGGAGCTGACCAAAGTGAAATGTAGATGCAACTCTCCTCCTACATGTAATGTGCCAACAATACTTGTTTGTAACAAAGAAAACGAAGGTAGTACGACTCGGAGAAAATATTTAATGGAGAATTGCACATGATGAGAACTTTTCATTCGATATTTGCGGAGGTATCCTTGCATTGAACTCGAGTGGGAAAAGGGGTAAAATTAGTATGTCCTGAATTGCCACAAATATAAATAGTTATTTCATTAATATTTGTCAATGTCTTTGAAGCAGTACACAATTATCGTTAAAGTATTATAATTCACGATCTTATACTTGAAAATATCCCTTTGAACGTGTGTCAATTCATTTATTTGTAGCTACTATACACTGCTATTACAATTAATGTTACCATGCTCTTGTTTGTAATAAAAGGAGAATTAAAAATAGAACACCTCCTAAGGAGGATCGAACCTGGGACCACAATCAATGCTTTCAAGAACTCTAACCACTACATCACGCCCTTACTTTCGATTGAAACAACAATTTTTAAGTATTCTGTCTCTCCAATATTGTAAATGAAGTTGGGTATACATGTGGTTGAACTTTCACTTTAATTTTGGATTGCTTTCTTGTAGTATAGCAGATATCTTCGAGACATAATTTTCGAAGTGATGAAGAAAAACGAGAATATTGGTAGTTGTGAAAATGCGAGTTATTTCTTCTAACTTATTATTATGATTAGTCATTATTAATGAAAAATATCTAGAGGCTTGAACATTGCATGACGATGTTCTTTTCTGTGATACATTAATAGACGAAATGCTTGTTTACTGACGCAAGTCTCGTGTTCAGAACTGTCTTACGAAATGTATTTGCTGTTGCGTAAGGTAACACGAAATAATTACACCGTTTGCGAACTACCAAATCTGCGCAACGTTAGACGTAAACAGGCGGAAAATTTTATTCTTCACACTTGACAGTATTAGTCAAGAGAGACCGAAATTAAGTGATAATTTCTGACAACCAAGAAACCTTATTGAATAAGTATTGGGATAGTAATACGCCTTACCGCTCCTTTTTAACAATGTAAGCTCGAAGACAATCTGTATTCCATTTGTTTGTATTGGTAACTTGGTCAACCTGAGGTTATTATAAGGAACTATTTCGTAGATGTTCATGTAACCGTTATAAAATTACAAATAAAATATATTCACAAGCTTAGATATACTAACAACGAAGAAATAAATTCAGAGTTAATTTTCAAATGCATGTGTATAGAGTAATTCTAGAAGTACATAGCTATATCAGAGTATTGAACTTCTTTT